>NC_057798.1:465324841-465629152 GCF_018294505.1 Triticum aestivum | reverse complement strand
AATACTTCCCTTAGGCATGACTATAGATGCTCCTTTTGAAAGGAGTCTCACGATGAGATCCATGACGTGGAGTTGGCCTAGCAGGCCTGAGATGGCATGAGTCTATTCTAGGAATCCACTCATCTGAACCGATACCGTGCATCCCATCCGGCTGAATCATCCCCGCGACGTCCACCTGGATGGACGGTTGCTACCTCATAAAATCATGTGTTATTATGGCACCATCAATTAGGCACTACTCATCATCAAGATCAAACATTACCACAATGTAGTTGATCCAAGATAATGGCATCATCTTAATGAGCTATTATCATGACGTGGCCAAATCGACTGTCGTATTACTCAACCTCGTCATCTCTATATACGACATGGATAAGGGTTCTTGCACGGGTAGATCGATACAGATATACAGATGCATTTTTAATTGGTCACACGAGGCTTGATTAAAACACTCGGCATGAGTAGGGTATTACCTCTAAAACAGAGAGCCCGAACATAGATAAGTCCCTTGTGTGAATCTCGTTCCCACATCTTACACACGTGCATTGCTCCACAAATTTCCCAAAACGTGACTATTGTCACGAAATCCCCGTGACGAAGTCCATAGACATGCGAACACTATTAAAAGAGGAATGAGGTTGCTAAGTTGGGTTTTCTTATATTTGTGCTTAAAGATAAAACTCTAGTGCCATAAAAATACTTTCATTTCTCAATTATATCTACCTACACTTCTATACTTTAGAACCTAGGAGCTCTTCTAGTCAGATCCTTCCAACCATTCATCACTACTACAAACACGAATAACACTGACCGACCAAATGTAGTCATTACCGACGAGCATGAGACCCGCCAGTATCATTGTCAATGATGACATTGTTATCATAGATGGGCCACCTAACCCGTATGTGATATGTCTCATAACTGACGGGCCGACTGTCAATGCTACATATCACAAAGGCACCAACCAGAGTCTTATCACTGACCGACCTAAGCAAATTGTAAAATTCTGGATGGCAGATGTGGGTTGCACTGCTAGCAGTCCAACAGTCAAGTAGGACTATAGCTAGCAGTGCAACCCTAGCTCCACAATAATACAAATCGCAGTATTGCATACAAATATTTTCAATACTCCATTTCATATGCACATATACAAAATCTTCTACATTGCATTTCATGGGGGTACACATACCTTGCAATTGGTAGCCACACATACAAACAGTCCGAACTAGAACCTTGTGTTGTTTTAGTAGCTGGTTGAGCTTAAAATCTCCCATGCTCCATTCACTAGTACATGGACGACCATTGGAGGCGGTTTTGGTGCATGAGCCAACTGCGGTTCCATGTTACGCCTTAAAGCCTGCATTGCTAATACTCACGGTCCGCGCAAGCTATTATTGCAGCCATCTGCGCTGCTCACGCAATTGAAGGAAATATGCCCTAGAGGCAATAATAAAGTTATTATTTATTTCCTTATTTCATGATAAATGTTTATTATTCATGCTAGAATTGTATTAACCGGAAACATGATACATGTGTGAATACATAGACAAACATATAGTCACTAGTATGCCTCTACTTGACTAGCTCATTAATCAAAGATGGTTTTGTTTCCTAACCATAGACATGTGTTGTCATTTGATTAACGGGATCACATCATTAGGAGAATGATGTGATTGACATGACCCATTCCGTTAGCCTAGCACTTGATCGTTTAGTATGTTGCTATTGCTTTCTTCATGACTTATACATGTTCCTGTAACTATGAGAATTATGCAACTCCCGTTTACCGGAGGAACACTTTGGGTACTACCAAACGTCACAACGTAACTGGGTGATTATAAAGGAGTACTACAGGTGTCTCCGAAGGTACATGTTGAGTTGGCGTATTTCGAGATTAGGTTTTGTCACTCCGGTTGTCGGAGAGGTATCTCTGGGCCCTCTCGGTAATGCACATCACTATAAGCCTTGCAAGCAATGTAGCTAATGAGTTAGTTACGGAATGATGTATTACGTAACAAGTAAAGAGACTTGCCGGTAACGAGATTGAACTAGGTATTGGATACCGACGATCAAATCTCGGGCAAGTAACATACCGATGACAAAGGGAACAACGTATGTTGTTATGTGGTTTAACCGATAAAGATCTTCGTATAACATGTGGGAGCCAATATGGGCATCCAGGTCCCGCTATTGGTTATTGACCGGAAACAAGTTCTAGGTCATGTCTACATAGTTCTCGAACCCGTAGGGTCCGCACGCTTAACGTTTTGTTGACGATATAGTATTATATGAGTTATGTATGTTGGTAACTGAATGTTGTTCGGAGTCACGGATAAGATCATGGACATGACGAGGAACTCCGGAATGGTCCGGAGATAAAGTTTGATATATGGGATAATAGTGTTTAATCTCCGGAAGAGTTCCGGAATTCACCGGAGGGGTTCCGGATGTTTCCCGAAATGTTTGGGAACGAGAACACGTTATTTGGGCCAAAGGGGAAAGCCCACAAGGTTTTTGGAAAGCGCAAAAGGAAGTTTTGCGGAGTCCAGGGGCCAGACTCCAGGGTCCCTGGCGTCTGGGTCCAGACGCCGGGAACCCTGGCGTCTGGCCCTGGAGTCCGAGAAGGACTCTTGCCTTTCGGGTGAAACCGACTTTGTGGAGGCTTTTACTCCAAGTTTCGACCCCAAGGCTCAACATATAAATAGAGGGGTAGGGCTAGCACCAAAGACACATCAAGAAACACCAAGCCGTGTGCCGGCAACCCCGTCCCCTCTAGTTTATCCTCCGTCATAGTTTCCGTAGTGCTTAGGCGAAGCCCTGGGGAGATTGTTCTTCACCAACACCGTCACCACGCCGTCGTGCTGCCGGAACTCATCTACTACTTCGCCCGTCTTGCTGGATCGAGAAGGCGAGGACGTCATCGAGCTGAACGTGTGCAGAACTCGGAGGTGCCGTGCGTTCGGTACTTGGATCGGTCGAATCGTGAAGACGTACAACTACATCAACCGCGTTGATAAACGCTTCCGCTTAGCGATCTTCAAGGGTATGAAGATACACTCCCCCTCTCGTTGTTATACATCACCATGATCTTGCGTGTGCGTAGGAAATTTTTTGAAATTACTACATTCCCCAACAGTGGCATCCGAGCCTAGGTTTTATGCGTTGATGTTATATGCACGAGTAGAACACAAGTGAGTTGTGGGCGATACAAGTCATACTGCTTACCAGCATGTCATACTTTGGTTCGGCGGTATTGTGAGATGAAGCGGCCCGGACCGACATTACGCGTACGCTTACGCGAGACTGGTTTCACCGTTACGAGCACTCGTGCTTAAAGGTGGCTGGCGGGTGTCTGTCTCTCTCACTTTAGCTGAATCGAGTGTGGCTACGCCCGGTCCTTGCGAAGGTTAAAACAACACCAACTTGACGAACTATCGTTGTGGTTTTTGATGCGTAGGTAAGAACGGTTCTTGCTAAGCCCATAGCAGCCACGTAAAATTTGCAACAACAAAGTAGAGGACGTCTAACTTGTTTTTGCAGGGCATGTTGTGATGTGATATGGTCAAGACGTGATGCTATATTTTATTGTATGAGATGATCATGTTTTGTAACCGAAGTTATCGGCAACTGGCAGGAGCCATATGGTTGTCGCTTTATTGTATGAAATGCAAACGCCCTGTAATTGCTTTACTTTATCACTAAGCGGTAGCGATAGTCGTAGAAGCAATAGACGGCGTAACAACAACGATGCTATGATGGAGACCAAGGTGTCGCGCCGGTGACGATGGTGATCACGACGGTGCTTCGGAGATGAAGATCACAAGCACAAGATGATGATGGCCATATCATATCACTTATATTGATTGCATGTGATGTTTATCCTTTATGCATCTTATCTTGCTTTGCTTGACGGTAGCATTATAAGATGATCTCTCACTAATTATCAAGAAGTGTTCTCCCTGAGTATGCACCGTTGCGAAAGTTCTTCGTGCTGAGACACCACGTGATGATCGGGTGTGATAGGCTCTACGTTCAAATACAACGGGTGCAAAACAGTTGCACACGCGGAATACTCAGGTCATAGTTGACGAGCCTAGCATATACAGATATGGCCTCGGAACACGGAGACCGAAAGGTCGAACGTGAATCATATAGTAGATATGATCAACATAGTGATGTTCACCATTGAAACTACTCCATCTCACGTGATGATCGGACATGGTGTAGTTGATATGGATCACGTAATCACTTAGAGGATTAGAGGGATGTCTATCTAAGTGGGAGTTCTTAAGTAATATGATTAATTGAACTTAAATTTATCATGAACTTAGTCCTGGTAGTATTTTGCAAATCATGTTGTAGATCAAAAACTTGCGTTGTTGCTTTCATATGTTTATTTTCATATGTTCCTAGAGAAAATTGTGTTGAAAGATGTTAGTAGCAATGATGTGGATTGGATCCGTGATCTGAGGTTTATCCTCATTGCTGCACAGAAGAATTATGTCCTTAATGCACCGCTAGGTGACAAACCTATTGCAAGAGCAGATGCGGACGTTATGAACGTTTGGCTAGCTCAATATGATGACTACTTGATAGTTTAGTGCACCATGCTTAATGGCTTAGAATCGGGACTTCAAAGACGTTTTGAACGTCATGGACCATATGAGATGTTCCAGGAGTTGAAGTTAATATTTCAAGCAAATACCCGAGTTGAGAGATATAAAGTCTCAAACAAGTTCTATAGCTAAAAGATGGAGGAGAGTCGCTCAACTAGTGAGCATGTGCTCAAATTGTCTGGGTACTACAATCGCTTGAATCAAGTGGGAGTTAATCTTCCAGATAAAATAGTGATTGACATAATTCTCTAGTCACCATCACCAAGTTAGTAGAATTTCGTGATGAACTATAGTATGCAAGGGATGACGAAAACGATTTCCGAGCTCTTCGTGATGTTGAAATCGACGAAGGTAGAAATCAAGAAAGAGCATCAAGTGTTGATGATTGACAAGACCACTAGTTTCAAAAAAAGGGCAAAGGGAAAGAAAGGGAACTTTAAGAAGAATGACAAGCAAGTTGTCACTCCCGCGAAGAAGCCCAAAGCTGGACCAAAGCCTGAAACTGAGTGATTACACTGCAAAGGAAATGGTCACTGGAAGCGGAAATGCCCTGAATATTTGGTGGATAAGAAGGATGGCAAAGTGAACAAGGGTATATTTGATATACAGGTTATTGATGTGTGCCTTACTAGTATTTATATTAGCCCTTGAGTATTTGATACTTGTTCAGTTGCTAAGATTAGTAACTCGAAACAGGAGTTACAGAATAAACAGAGACTAGTTGAAGGGTGGAGTGATGATGAGTGTTGGAAGTAGTTCCAAGATTGATATGATCATCATCGCACACTCCCTATACTTTTGGGATTAGTGTTAAACCTAAATAAATGTTATTTGGCGTTTGCGTTGAGCATGAATATGATTTGATCATGTTTATTGCGATACAGTTATTCACTTAAAGTTAGAGAATAAATTGTTATTCTGTTTACATGAATAAGACCTTCGAAGGTCATACACCCAATGAACATAGTTTGTTGGATCTCGATCGTAGTGATACACATATTCATAATATTAATGCCAAAAAATGAAAAGTTAATAATGATAGTGCAACTTAATTGTGGCACTGCCGTTTGGGTCATATCGGTGTAAAGCGCATGAAGAAACTCCATAAAGATGGATTTTCGGAATCACTTGGTTATGAATCATTTGATGCTTGCGAACCGTACCTTTCGGGCAAGATGACTAAAATTCCGTTCTCCAGAACAATGGAACAAGCTACTGACTTATTGGAAATAATACATACCGATGTATGCGATTCAATGAGTGTTGATGCTCGTGGCAAGTATCGTTATTTTCTGACCTTCACAAAATGATTTGAGCAGATATAGGTATATCTACTTGATGAAACATAAGTCTGAAATAGTTGAAAGGTTCAAAGAATTTCAGAGTGAAGTGGAGAATCATCGTAACAAGAAAATAAAGTTTCTACGATCTGATCGTGGAGGAGAATGTTTGAGTTACGAGTTTGGCCTTCATATAAAACAATGTGAAATAGTTTCGCAACTCACGCCACCTGGAACACCACAGCTTAATGGTGTGTCCGAACGTCATAACAGTACTTTATTGGATATAGTGCAATCTATGATGTCTCTTATCGGTTTACCACTATCGTTTTGGGGTTATGCATTAGAGACAGCTGCATTCACGTTTAAAAGGGCAACATCTAAATCCGTTGAGACGACACCGTATGAACTATGGTTTAGCAGTAAACCTAAGCTGTCGTTTATTAAAACTTGGAGTTGCGATGCTTATATGAAAAAAGTTTTCAACTTGATAAGCTCGAACCCAAATCGGAGAAGTGCGTCTTCATAGAATACCCAAAGGTAACTATTGGGTACACCTTCTATCACAGATTCGAAGGCAAGTTATTCGTTGCTAAGATGGATCCTTTTCTAGAGAAGAAGTTTCTCTCGAAAGAAGTGAGTGGGAGGAAAGTAGAACTTGATGAGGTAATTGTACCTTCTTCCTTATTGGAAAATAGTTCATCACAGAAATCAGTTCCAATGATTCCTACACCAATTAGTGAGGAAGTTAATGATGATGATCATGAAATTTCAGATCAAGTTGCTACCAAACCTCGTAGGTCTTCCAAAGTAAGATTCGCACCAGAGTGGTATGGTAATCATGTTCTGGAAGTCATGTTACTGGACCATGATGAACCTACGAACTATGAGGAAGCGATGATGAGCCCAGATTCCGCGAAATGGCATGAGGCCATAAAAATCTGAGATATGATCCATGTATAAGAACAAAGTATGGACTTTGATTGACTTGCTCAATGATCAGCAAGCCATGTTAAATAAATGGATCTTCAAGAGGAAGACGGACACTGATAGTAGTGTTATTATCTACTAAGCTCGGCTTGTTGCGAAAGGTTTTCGACAAGTTCAAGGTGTTGAATACGATGAGATTTTCTCACTCGTATCGATGCTTAAGTCTGTCTGAATCATGTTAGCAATTGCCACATTTTATGAAATCTGGCAAATGGATGTCAAAACTGCATTCCTTAATGGTTTCTTAAAGGAGAGTTGTATATGATACAACCAGAAGTTTTTGTCGATCCGAAAGGTGCTAACAAAATGTGCAAGCTCCAGCGATTCATGAATGGACTGGTGCAAGCATCTTAGAGTTGGAATATACGCTTTGATAAGTTGATCAAAGCATATAGTTTTGTACAGACTTACGGTGAAGCCTGTATTTACAAGAAAGTGAGTGGGAGCACTACAACATTTTTGATAAGTATATGTGAATGACATATTGTTGATCGGAAATAATGTAGAATTATTCTGCAAAGCATAAAGGAGTGTTTGAAAGAATTTTTTTTTCAAAGCAAGACCTCGATGAAGCTGCTTACACATTGAGCATCAAGATCTATATAGATAGATCAAGACGCTTGATAAGATTTTTCAATGAGTACATACCTTGATAAATTTTTGAAATAGTTTAAAATGGAACAGTCAAAGAAGGAGTTCTTGCCTATGTTACAAGGTGTGAAGTTGAGTAAGACTCAAGACCCGACCATTGCAGAAAATAGAAAGAGAATGAAAAGTCATTCCCTATGCCTCAGTCATAGGTTCTATAAAGTATGCTATGCTGTGAACCAGACATATTGTATACCTTGCTCTGTGTTTGGCAAAGGAATACAATTTTGATCTAATAAGTAGATCACTGGACATGGGTCAAGAATATCCTTAGTGAGGACTAAGGAGATGTTTCTCGATTATGGAGGTGATAAAAGAGCCCGTCGTTAAATTTACAACGATGCAAGCTTTTACACCAATCCAGATGACTCTAAGTCTCAATCTGGATACATGTTGAAAGTGAGAGCAATTAGCTAGAGTAGCTCCGTGCAGAGCATTGTGGACATAGAATATTTGTGAAATACATACGGCTCTGAATATGATAGATCCGTTGACTAAAGCTTCTCTCACGAGCAAAACATGATCATACCTTAGTACTCTTTTGGGTGTTAATCACATAGCGATGTGAACTAGATTATTGACTCTAGTAAACCCTTTGGGTGTTGATCACATGATGATGTGAACTATGGGTATTAATCACATGCAGATGTGAATATTAGTGTTAAATCACATAGCGACGTGAACTAGATTATTGACTCTAGTGCAAGTGGGAGACTGAAGGAAATATGCCCTAGAGGCAATAATAAAGTTATTATTTTTTTCCTTATTTCATGATAAATGTTTATTATTCATGCTAGAATTGTATTAACCGGAAACATGATGCATGTGTGAATACATAGACAAACATATAGTCACTAGTATGCCTCTACTTGACTAGCTCATTAATCAAAGATGGTTATGTTTCCTAACCATAGACATGTGTTGTCATTTGATTAACGGGATCACATCATTAGAAGAATGATGTGATTGACTTGACCCATTCCGTTAGCCTAGCACTTGATCGTTTAGTATGTTGCTATTGCTTTCTTCATGACTTATACAATGTTCCTACAACTATGAGATTATGCAACTCCCGTTTACCGGAGGAACACTTTGTGTGCTACCAAACGTCACAACGTAACTGGGTGATTATAAAGGAGTACTACAGGTGTCTCCGAAGGTACATGTTGAGTTGGCGTATTTCAAGATTAGGTTTTGTCACTCCGGTTGTCGGAGAGGTATCTCTCGGCCCTCTCGGTAATGCACATCACTATAAGCCTTGCAAGCAATGTAGCTAATGAGTTAGTTACGGAATGATGTATTACGTAACGAGTAAAGAGACTTGCCGGTAACGAGATTGAACTAGGTATTGGATACCGATGATCAAATCTCGGGCAAGTAACATACCGATGACAAAGGGAACAACGTATGTTGTTATGCGGTTTGACCGATAAAGATCTTCGTAGAATATGTGGGAGCCAATATGGGCATCCAGGTCCCACTATTGGTTATTGACCGGAAACAAGTTCTAGGTCATGTCTACATAGTTCTCGAACCCGTAGGGTCCGCACGCTTAACGTTTCGTTGACGATATAGTATTATATGAGTTATGTATGTTGGTAACTGAATGTTGTTCGGAGTCACGGATAAGATCATGGACATGACGAGGAACTCCGAAATGGTCCGGAGATAAAGTTTGATATATGGGATAATAGTGTTTAATCTCCGGAAGAGTTCCGGTATTCACCGGAAGGGGTTCCGGATGTTTCCCGAAATGTTGGGAACGAGAACACGTTATTTGGGCCAAAGGGGAAAGCCCACAAGGTTTTTGGAAAGCGCAAAAGGAAGTTTTGCGGAGTCCACGGGCCAGACGCCAGGGTTCCCGGCGTCTGGACCCAGACGCCAGGGACCCTGGCGTCTGGCCCTGGAGTCCGAGAAGGACTCTTGCCTTTCGGGTGAAACCGACTTTGTGGAGGCTTTTACTCCAAGTTTCGACCCCAAGGCTCAACATATAAATAGAGGGGTATGGCTAGCACCAAAGACACATCAAGAAACACCAAGCCGTGTGCCGGCAACCCCGTCCCCTCTAGTTTATTCTCCGTCATAGTTTCCGTAGTGCTTAGGCGAAGCCCTGGGGAGATTGTTCTTCACCAACACCGTCACCACGCCGTCGTGCTGCCGGAACTCATCTACTACTTCGCCCGTCTTGCTGGATCGAGAAGGCAAGGACGTCATCGAGCTGAACGTGTGCAGAACTCGGAGGTGCCGTGCGTTCGGTACTTGGATCGGTCGGATCGTGAAGACGTACAACTACATCAATCGCGTTGATAAACGCTTCCGCTTAGCGATCTTCAAGGGTATGAAGATACACTCCCCCTCTCGTTGTTATACATCACCATGATCTTGCGTGTGCGTAGAATTTTTTTTGAAATTACTACGTTCCCCAACAGCAATGCCTTCAATGCTTTTGTAGCGTAGTCGTTTTTGTCCGTGGTAAAAACATTAACATCCAAAGCACCGTAAGCTTGCTTTCTCTCCCACTGATAGACAAAGAAAATATATTTTTAGACTTTTCTATGGGAATGCATTTTCTTACTTGATTGACATTGACATTTATGTGTACCACACCAAACAATCAATATGTCATATGCTTGGTGTACCAACCAAGCCAGCTAGGTATGCTCACTAGCTGAAAAAGGCAAGGGAAAGAGATAAGACCTGTGCATCCCTTCCATTCGGCACAAGGCATGTTTCTTTAACGATTTCTAGACTAGCGAGAGCCATATTCGTTGTAAGATTGAAAAAGGTAGTGGGCAAGTTGTTACCGTTGCATGCGCAAGGTTCCTGTTCACTTCATACTACTCCCGGCCACTAGATCGATGAAGATCTCTCAAAAATCCATTTTTCGATCCGTAATTCAATGACCCACTAAAACTCACGTATTTACAACTACATTCCCATGGCCAAATGATGTTCCAGAAGGTACTTCCGAGGAGTGTAAGCTGATAGAGATGTTCCACTCAGCACTTCCTAAGCTATATGGCTATTAAGATGTTTCAGTTCGCCAGGTTGTCTCTCTTTTCGCTCTTGCATTCCCCGTAGATCGGTTCAACCCATTTCTTGTAGCATATATTCGAAGATAAACCATTTATCCAATCTGTAGTTGTACGCCATTTGTTACTATTGGGCAAATTCCTTCTTGTTCTTTGCCATGACACCCATTTTGGGACAAGCTGGAGGAGGAAATTCAAAATATTACACAGATGAGACTCATCGCATCGGATCCTTAGACGGATGGGACTGATCACACTTCATCAATGATCGATCCCCGAAGTGCACCGTTCCTTCGATCAAAAGAATATGTTATTTTCCCTCTGATGGATGAAGTTAACAAAGGTAGAGGTCATAATCTTTCTTATGTCGATTTTAGTGCTTTCTTTTAGTCTGATCGTGGATTTTTTTTCTTTTCAAGCGGTCATAATAGACCATTAGTGGAACCTCGGTCTGAACACAATAGTTTTGTATAGTTCTAAAAACCTCATTCCCATATACAAGCTTATTACCCAATTTACCGGTTACCCCGCAAACTACTTTGACCAATTCCATCACTTTGCAAACATCTGCAAATTCATTCCTCATTTAAGTAAGTAGTCAATTGAATCGGTTTCTAACCTAAGGAGTGTGTTATTATAACCAAATATCTCATTCAAGAGCCGATCTTCGTACCAGACGCGGTCACTAACCGTTTGCAGTACCATATGTTGTGGAGACGACTTGTCCAGTACAACCACCTACAATACTGAGCATATCATTCACATAATTTTCTATCGTAACCACCCCAAATTATATGATTTGGCAAGCACTACTTAAGCACAGAACGTCACATACATTTCAAGCATCACATGACATTTCATTGAAAAAGACACATAAAACTTATTGACAAAGAGCAAGTACTGTACTGTAATAACACAAGTATATGACATGAGACCTGACATTTTACAATGTACATACTACAATTTGAATGCAGTAAGAATGAAAGAATGTAGGATGAGTGATTATAATTCACATATACCGAAAAGTCATCACTAGTCAGACCGCATCCTAGTGACCTCCCCCTTCTTTTTTATTGACATGTTCAAGCAAGCAAGAATCCGGCTACCATGGCACATATAGCCGGTAGGTCATTTCTCCGCGGATTGTTCTCCAGATGTTTTAAAAATGTATATATTAAAGTAAGTTCAAATTTAATATCGCATTGCATATAGGCTTTCTTGCCTAACTCTTCACATTGGTTACAATATTGATTTTACCATCCCTTTTACAAACTAGCACTCCTTCTGGAAATTTGATCACTTTGCAGAGGGAGTACTATGTTATAGTAGAAAACAATTATTCAGGTTGGCCATAGTGATGGTATCTTAGCCGATATCATGCACTCGGGAGTAGCAAATACGCTGATGTGGTAGACAATTAAAAAAGAGAGAGTTAGAGTAATATAGGTAGATATCATAGCATAATACTCCCTCCGTTCCTAAATATTTGTCTTTTAGAGATTTCAAATGGACTACCACATACAGATGTATATAGACATATTTTACAGTGTAAATTCACTCATTTTGCTCCGTACGTAGTTACTTGTTGAAATCTCTAGAAAGACAAATATTTAGGAACGAAGGGAGTAATTGTTATGCTATATTTAGGAACGGAGGGAGTAATTGTTATGCTACTACTCTTTCCGTTCCTAAATATAAGTCTTTGTAGAGATTCCACTATGAACTACATATGAATGTATATAGATGCATTTTAAGTGTGGATTCATTCATTTTGCTTCGTATGCAGTCCATCTAGTGAAATCTCTATAAAAACTTACATTTAGGAACAGAGGGAGCATATACCATGCATGGCAGTAAATACGATCATTGATATTAATACTATGCACTATAAAAATAATATTATACACTAATATCATATGAATGATATTACTAGCCTATGATACTCCTTACTACGAGTAGCCTCAGTGATCAAATTTGGACAGTTAAATTTGTCAAAGCATGCATTTGGGCCTATTTGCTCGAAGGGCTCCAAAGTCGAAAGCCTCCAATCTTCCACCAGAAGCGACTCCCCCCTAGCCGATTTTCCCCACTAGCCCCCGTCACGTGTCCCGCTGTTCCGGAACTCGATACCCCAGCGCGCCGTCGCCGGAGACGATCAGACGACACAGCCGCCAGGCTAAATGGCGCCCAAGAAGAAGCAGCCGGTCTCGAAGCAGAAGCATAAGCCCAAGCCCTCCGCGCCCTCCTCCTCATCCGCCGCGCCGCGCCTCGAGATCTCGTCGGAGAACGAACGCCGCCTCCGACAACTCCTCCTCAACTCCTCTGCAGCCAGCGCCCCCTCCCCCGCGCCCCTAGATGCTCCGACGGCGCGTCCCGAATCGAGGGAGCAGAAGGGGCGGCGTCTGCGCGGGGTCTACGACAAGCTGGCCCTCGAGGGTTTCTCTTCCTCGCAAATCGAGCAGGCTCTCTCCGCTATACCAGTTCGTACCCCCAAACGCATACATAACCCTGCTGTGCTATCGAGTTGGCTCTTCATTGATGAATTTTGTTGTCGGGCAGGATTCGGCGACGTTTGAGTCGGCGCTGGATTGGCTGTGCTTTAATCTGCCCGGCGACGAGCTCCCCCTCAAGTTCGCCAGCGCCGCCGCCTCCTCTTCTCGTGCAGGTATTGGTTTGGAGGGTTTAGGGTTTTGTGCTTTGAAGCGGCGGCTAGTGCGTAATCAGGCGCATTTGTGTGAGCTGCCATGCGCGCGTCCGCATCGTTGTATCTCGTATGCATAGTTGCGATTTATGTACGCGCTTTAGTTCATTTCAGCACTTGCAGCTGTGCACATGACCATTTGCCTGCATTCTGCGCTCAATGGTTTAATTGTGGATACTGGATTTTGTATTCTGCATGCCAGGGCAATGCACAGGCACTCTGCATGCGACGGGACATGGATTCCACTGACTGGCTGGGTGTTAGATTGCCATGCTTAAATCATGCGTTGATTACTTTTGTTTGACTCTGTAGGTACAGAGGGTTCAGTTAAGGTAGTATCAGCAGCGAAGGATAATTGGGTGCCGCAGAGTCGTGGGCCTGTGGAGGAGGCAAAGGTTAGCACTGAGGGGTTGGAAATTAAAATTGGGAGACGGCAAGAAGAGGATGTCACATTGGACGATGGGCGGTCATCGCAAGCTGCATGGATCCTGCAGTACATGGAACAGCAAGAGGAGGTATAGATACATCAACAAGTGATTTATCATTGGGATTGCTGCATCAAATCTTAATACTCTTTCAATAAACATTGGAGTTCATTAGGCATAAATTGTTTTTGTTTATCTGTTAACAGTTAAGTGCTCAGACCACTCTGTTTTATATTCTGAAATAAGTTTGTTTATTTAGTGCCTCTACATCACACCTGTCAGACATACAAAGTTATAAACTAGTTTTTAGGAGACCTATTTCATTGTTTTGACACTTGTGTGCTAATTTGAGTCGCTTCCTGAAAATTTTATTTGTTGTTTGAACAGCAAATTAATTATACAATATAGTAACTAATCATCTAGGACCCTATTCACACCATTTGAAGTCCAATTTATCTGTTAAGCCCATGATTATGTATGTTGTCACGGTCTGTTAACTACTATCTCTGTTATGGAGTGCAAGATGTAATTTTGGACATTGACACGGTTTGGAAATGTACATATTTGACTGTTTATTTTCACATTATATGTCAGTAAGTATGATATAAAGTATTTATATTGCAGAATATACTAATGTTATTTTAATGTGGTCAATTTGCATACAAGTCATTAAAGATTGAAAAGTTTTACATCTTCATTCTAAAATGATACCAGTTCAGTAAGAAAGTAAACATTGTAGACAACGATGCTGATTGACAAAGGGGCACAACTTCAAATGCATATTGGTACACTATGGACTGAACCATATTATGTCTATTGACCCATCCTCCAGCCTAAGTTTGTTAACATTATGCCATTATTCCTCTCTCATGTTGTTTCTTTATTCCCTTGTTTCATGTCCTATTTCATTGTATATTGTTCCATTCCTTCGATTGATGTTAGGAGGAGGATGCAAATTCTAATGATTCCTCCACATGGGAAGATCGTTTAGCAGCAAGTTTTGAAGTTGCTGAAACAAAGCCAAGTAGGAGAAAGAAAAAGGGTAAGTTTAACGATTGTATTAGTGATATGAAAGCTATATCAATCATTTTCCTACTCTTGAGTAGTTTTTAACATGTCTCTTATAAGTTTTCAAAGTATTTGTGGTTGCTGGAGTTCTATCTAATGAACGTTTGTTTCAGGTAAAAAGGAGAACTCCAAAAATGGAAACTCAAAGGATAATATAAGCCAATCTGTATCTCTTGTGTTGTCTAATTCGGAAATTGCAAGTGTTGAGGATGGTCAGATTGGCCTGGGTGCAAGTGAGAACAAATCTCCCAGTCTTGTCCATATTGATGAAGGATCCAATTTACAAAAGGAAGTTCCTAAAAATGCCGGTGAAACTTGCACAAAGGAGGTTGAAGAAGAGGAAGTAGAGCTTAATAACTTGTTTTTTGAAGACTCGTCTGTTTGGGAGGTTGTGGCCCCTGAAATCTTGAAACAGCAACAAATAGAGAAATTATCACATGACGGTTATGGCCATCTTCTTGGGAACATAGATGATGTATGGAAAAAGGTCAGGTGCTCTTACATGATCTTTATGTGAAGGAATCATGTACCCTTGCTCTTTACTGTGGTTACGTATGCTCTTTTTTCATATTTGTAGTTTTAGGGCTGTTTTGCATAGCTTAGCTCTAGATTTCTAGACTGGAGCTGGACATGTCAAGTCAAATACAGTTGGCTTCACCTTCTTGCTTCTCTAAGGTTGCTTGGATCTTCCAATTTTGAGTAGGAAAATCGGAGAATCCTTTTGCGCTCCATGGGCCCATGTTCTGTGTGTAAACATTTTGCCCCCGAATGCTCTAGTAAGCTGCAACAGCTTTACTACTAAAGATTTAGATTAGGTTGTTTTTGTTAAAGTGGGAAGAGAGCATATCCCACCATATTAATATTTCCTTACTCCGTAGTATTGTCTGTTGGATATTAACCCTAAGGTTCATGTGGAGGCGGCAGCGGGAGACTGCCATCTCCCATGCAACTTTGCACACAATCTCCTATGAGCCGTCAAGTTTACCTCCATTCCTGCTGGCCCCCTTCTGCGGACACAAATTCATGAGCCAAACACAGAATGCAGTAGAGTGAAAACATATACCTGTTCCAGCATATGCCCTTGTGCAGTTTAGTTTTAGTTTTCTCTCCTTTTCAGTTCTGTTTTGTTCACTTTTTGCGCCTTGCGTCTTGTTCTCGATTCGCTGAGTTCTGAGCCCTTTGTACTCTGGCATCATCTTGACGTTACCTTCTAATACACGATGATACATATTTGGGTGTGTGTTCGAGAAAATAAATATATCATGCACATTATTGAAGTTATCTAGATTGCCAGTTTGCTACATTTGTATAGCTGTATTATTATGTGAGGTTCGCCGTATGGAGGGTCTGTCTCTGAGTCAGGACTGTTGCAGGAAATGATATGATCTTGTGTTCCAAACGAGGCCTTAGTTTTTTGGGAAATACCTTAATGGAGTACTGCAACAGGAGGATTGCTAAAAAAACTTCGAGGATGTATGGGAGAGAAGTTACATTGAGTAGGACAGCTAAGTGCATAAGTTAAATTGAGCTTATACAAATCGTAATGACTGAAGTTGAACAGAATGTCTGTCAATGGCAACTATGTTCAATGGTTCCATGGGACTAACAACCAATTATAACATATATGGAATTTTCATAAGTCGAGGTTTCTGGAGACTCATTATTTCGGCAATGAACACATCTGTACAATCTGAAACAGTAAGGGCCTTCTCAAAGGATATCTGGAAGACTGCAATCCTTAAGATTTTTTCCTGTGTGTTCTGTTTGATTTGTAGGGTTGCAATACACAGGTCTTTGTCCTAAAGATTCCTTTGCACTATATTCCATAGGAGAATTTCCATTTACTCAAACATACTGGAATTATTCCCATGTTTTTTCCTATGGTGTGATCCAACATGTTTTCACTGCCAAAGCTATTTAGGTGTTGTTTTGTCCTGTTATGCATTTGTCTCTAACTGTTTCATTATTATGGTGTTCTATAGGGAGATTGTGGTAAAATGCCAAAAGCTATTCTACAGAAGTTCTGTCAAAAACTTGGTTGGGATGCACCGAAGTATAGTAAAACATCAGAAAAGGATGGTAAATTTATATATGCTGTTAATGTATTGCGTGGTTCTACTGGCCGTGGTAAAAGTCGGAAGGCTGGAGGTTTGACGAAAATTCAGTTACCTGAGAAAGATGAAGAATACGTATCTGTTCAGGTTAGTGTTTACTAACCATATATATATGTATCTTATAATGTTTCTTAAAAAGCAATCCATTTCAAATTCAATTAATTATTCTTATAACTTTCTTGAGATACACTTTGTAATGCTATTTCTTGAGATAACATCTGAAAAATGAATAGCCTTATTGTTCCTTGCCTTGAATGTTAATAAACATCTGCTTAATTTGTAAACAGGAAGCACAAAGTAGAGTGGCAACATTTGCTCTATATCAACTGTTTGCTGATCTTCCACTACGTCAATTGCTTATTGAACCATACTCATCACTTGTTTTAAGATGGCAAGAAGGTTAGAAAATTTTGATCATGCATTCTTACCTGATGAATTATAGTTCGTTTGTGCCTTTCTGCTAAATATTGCATGGTCATGAAAAAATAGGTGAATTAGAATTTTCATCAACATCAAGGGTGCTGGATACCGAGGATAGTCGAAGAGCTGGGTTTGTGGATATGTTATTGGATATGGACGTACATAATACTCTTCCATATCAAATCAGAGGTGCTCCTGAGGGCAGCACATCCATTGACTCTCCGAATGATAAGGAGACGAATTCTGTCTATGAGAAGAAAGAGGCAACTTTGCTGAACCGTGCAGGTATTTTGCTGAACAGATCATTACTGAAGTTTTTATCTCGAAAGATTTTTCTGAATAACATCAGTACACCAAGCAATCATGAATGTGTCTGGTTATCATTTTCCTCCTTCCAAGATCTTCCTAGTATGTTATTAGCAGCATGCTTGTCTCTGATGTGTAGTGTATTTAGCAATGACACCTGCCTTTTCTCCTTGAACTTTCTGGCACCAATATGGTTGCATCTTTTTACATCGAATCTGTTCCAGCGGTACTTTTCAACTTGAGCCATATTATATCCTGGATTGTTTATCTTGCCTTGTATTTAGTTAACATTGTTTCTCTATTGTGATATCACTACTGTATCTCACTCTCTAAAACTATCTTGTATTATTGTAATTTTCCTTCATACATGTGTTAATAAATCAAGTGTAACTGTAATTCCACTTATTTAATTTTCCTTCATATGCGTGTTAAGAAACTAAGTGTAACTATTAATGTGGCCTTTCTGTAATTAGGATCAAGACCAGAGCAAGCAGAGAGCACAGCTTTGAAAAAGCAGTTGGAACACAAAAGGAAGTTGCCCAAGTATCTGGTATGCAGTGAATGTGCATTGCACTACAAGTATTCTCCATTTTTTTTATTTGTTCTAAAGATTCTCTATTCACCTTGAATTCAGAAAATGCTGGGAGCAAGAGCTTCTTTACCAATCGCTAGACTGAAAAAACATTTCCTACAGTTACTGAAAGAGAATGATGTAATTGTTGTCAGCGGAGAAACTGGATGCGGGAAAACAACTCAGGTACCTGCAGTAGTTTTTTATCCAAGTTCCTTAGTTTTTAATGTTATTTCCTATTTTAGTATCTTCTTTCTTTGGTGCCAATGGTTATTGCAAGATAACCATTTCACATGACAGGCAACACGCCTTTGCATCACATCACACAACCGTATCCTCTCCTTTTCTGTGAGTGCACATAGATGATTCATCACAGTTTTTCATTTGATTCCCTAGAGATAAGTATATCTTAATTATGGGTGAAGCAAGGGAAGTATCCAATTTTGTACTGCACAAGCATTCTGGCTATCACAAATTCTGCCAATAGTTGTGGTTTGCAATACCTTGGCCATAAACTACTTGACTCTGAAATTCTCACTTGCTTGCCACATTTGAGAAAGGTTGTATAGCCAACTTGAAAAATTGTTAATTTCGACCTGGCTTTGTTGGATGTACATGACTACTTCGTATCATATGCCTTAATGAAAATGCAAGTTGCTGCATTGGACATGCTGGCCGACTGTTGAATCCATGTCCATGATGATAACATGTGGGGCTCATGCTTGACAGATTCAGCATAGTGCCATCCTCATAATATGGGCGCAGTTAAGATCTTAATCTTTCCATGATTCAGTTTCACCATTCAATATGCGAACAGAGTAATCTTGTGATATATATGGGTGCCCTGTCTGTCCAATACAATTGTAAGGGCCGGGCCGGCGAAATTTGGGGCCCTGTGCCAAATTCTAAAATGAGGCCTATTTCCCTAGAAAGATCAAACTATAATCAATTTATCTACAGCTCCTTTATGATATTGAATTAAATCCTCGAATTTTAATTTTCTTCTCATGTCTCTTAACTAGATTCATATTCTCTAGAGGACACAACTTGGATATTAATATACAAGTATATAAATGATGAAAATTACAAAATTGAAGGTATACACATCAAACAGTTAGCAGGATATTATTTGTAGAACTAAGACTGTGGAACTCACAGACGTCAAATTTGGCCTTGTTGAAATGTCCTGGACGAGGCGTGAGGGACTGATGGAGAGGCGAGATGCCATCACAGCGAGATCGATCAGACGTGCACGTTGGACAAATATGACACACCCTTGATTAGTACTCCCTCCGTCCAAAAATACTTGTCGGAGGAATGCATGTATCTAGACGTATTTTAGTTCTATATTCATTCATTTTTATCCATTTCCCCGACATGTATTTCCAGACGGAGGGAGTACTATGAAGATTGTAAAATGAATGTGGCAACGAGCGAGCTAGCACCTGTCCTGTACATTGAAGTGCTTTGTATTAGTTGATTTAGAGATTGATTTGATTAAGTCGATTTAGCACTTTGCCGGAATACGTCCGTGTGCCTGCCCACTCACCTGCTATTGTTGCTGCTGTCCCTTGCTGTGTTGAGGACCCTGCCTATGCTGGCGGCTGCCGGTCCTCTGCTGCGTCCTCGGCCCGCAGCTGCCATCCGTCTGCTGCGCCGTTAGGGTTAGACTGTAGATTGGGATTACTGCTCCTGCGCTCACGCCTTCTTTTGTGTGTGCGAATGATCGGTATTTTCCAGGCCTTTTTTGTGTGTGTGCGAACAATTGGTATTCTCCAGGCGTGCAGCGCTATCCGGGCCTTTCGGCCTGCTGGCTGCATCTTTCATTAACTAACATGAAGGCCTAGTTACTGATGTGCACTTCTGCTCAAAGAGAAGTTACTGATGTGCACCTAAATTGGTGCCCCTGCCACCTGGAGGCCTTGTGCGGCCGCACACCCCTGCGCCCGGGCCTACAATTTTTATATTTCTAACATGTTTTTTCTAGAGCACTTGGAAATATATTTGGTACTGAAGACGATGCAGCACAAATACCAGCTTGGGCTGTTAATTCTAATCTTTCCAGAAGCGTGGAATTTCTCATGGTTATTTGTCATCCACTTGCAGGTGCCACAGTTTATTTTGGATGATATGATTGAGTCTGAGCTTGGTGGTAATTGCAACATTGTTTGCACACAGCCTAGGAGGATAGCGGTATAATCACGGTTTAGAACTTATGTTTCGTCTTTTCTTTCCAATGCAACATCATTGTTCTATATTATATTATTACCTCCGTCCCAAAATTTTTGTCTTATATTTGTCTAGATACGGATCTAGACAAATTTAAGACAAGAATTTTGGGACGGAGGGAGTAGTTGTATGATATACAAAAACTGGTAAGGATGTTGCAACATAATCTTATATTATATTGTATTTTATTTGGGTTGCTCAAATTAATACCAAGTCGTCTGGAATTAATTTAGCATATGACAGGAGGAAAATAATTTCCGTAATACCCTGAGTCGATTTAATCGTTCGTAGTATTTTATTTGAAGTTCGTCTTGTTTATCTTGCGTTCATGGATTTTCTGGGTTTTTCCGAAGCAATTTGTTTTTTTTCTTCTACTGTTATTTTGTGTGTATTAAATAAATTCCGGAAATCAATATTTAGTCATATTGATTTTCTCTCTCTTCTCTCTTTGGACCTTGGACAAATATAGGCATGTTCCTTGCCTTGTGTATCACCACCGTAGCATCTCTCTATTCTCATTTTTTTTCTTTTCTTCTATTCTGTTCAGCCACCGAATTTAACCAGAGGCCCAAGGCCAAGTGAGGAGCTTCCAAGCCGCACGGCCCAGCCGAGTAGCGAACAATAGGTCGCTCGTCTTCCACCTCCAGCCCGCGCTTATAGAAACAAAACGTCCATGGCTGCCCTCTTCTCCTTCCCACATCACTTCTAGACCTCTTTACTCCTTGACATGGACACTAGAATTATAGCCCATCCAACCATAAATCCATCCAGACTGATCGTTCCTTGTTTAATTGACTGAACACCACATAAGAAAACTGATGAACTTAATGTCAGCCATTGACATTCGTCACTTGATCCTCCTCTCCCGACCATCATTCTCAGAACCACTTGCGTCACTACGTGCACTTGGACCTCCTCTATAATAGCCTTATGGTCTCATCACCAATTCATTTTGTATCACCCACAATCTTCCAAGCAACAGAGCCGCATCTACACTGTATTTCCCCTACCGTCGCCGCAGGTGAGCACTTTGGCTTGATTCCTTCCACCAGTCGAACCACCTCCCCATATCCCACCTAGACATCTTCCTTTGGCCGTTTCATCGTTGGCCGCAGCACGACGGAGCCATAGGGCTTTTATAGAGGAGGTCCAAGCGCACGTAGTGAGGCGACCACTTGGGGCCGATGCTTTTAGTCGATTCCATCTGCGTCACAAGAGTTCTTAAGCTTGGGTTTAGATCACCGAGAACTTGTCGGAGATATGGAAGTTGAATAAGACATTGACGTGCTTCGGTGCGCGTCGTTGTCGTCGAACTACGGCGATATAGAGATGGTAGGCGCTGCTCCTTGCGACGAGGGGAACTCCGTGACGCGGATGGAATCGACGAAAGGTCGGTGTCGACCCCAAGTGGTGGCGGCGACATGGCTCCGTTGTGCGCGCGGCCAACGTTGAAACGACCAGAGGATGATGTCTAGGAGGTGGGAGGGGGTTTGGTTGGTGGAAGGAATCGGGCCAAAGTGCTCACCTGCGGCGACGATAAGGGAAATACAGTGTAGATGCGGCTCTGTTACTGGGAAGATTGTGTGTGATGCGAAAGGAATTGGTGAATGAGACCATATGGCTTTTATAGAGGAGGTCCAAGCGCACAACTCCTACATGTTGCTAACATCATCCAAAATCGCCCTATGGGTTTAGATCACCGAGAACTTGTTGGAGATATGGAAGTTGAATAAGACATTGGCGTGCTTCGGTGCGCGTCGTTGTCGTTGAACTACGGTGATGTAGAGATGGTAGGCGCTGCTCCTTGCGACGAGGGGAACTCCGTGACGCGGATGGAATCGATGAAAGGTCCACGGGTGACGGCGGCGGCGGCCCCAAGTGGTGGCGGCGACATGGCTCCGTCATGTGCGCGGCCAACGACGACGAACGTCCAGAGGAAGATGTCTAGGAGGTGGGATATGGTGAGGGGGTTCGGTTGGTGGAAGGAATCAGGCCAAAGTGCTCACCTGCGGCGACGGTAGAGGAAATACAATGTAGATGTGGCTCTGTTGGGGGGAAGATTGTGGGTGATGCGAAAGGAATTGTGAATGAGACCAGAGGGCTTTTATAGAGGAGGCGCACGTAGTGACGCGAGTGGTTTGGAGAATAATGGCTGGGAGAGGGAGATCAAGTGACGAATGCCAATGGTTGACATTAAATTCGTCATTTTCTTGTGTGGTGTTAAGTCAATTAAACGAGGAATGATCAGGCTGGATGGACTCGTGGTTGGATGGGCTATAATTCTAGTGTTGATGTTAAGGAGTAAAGAGGTCTAGAAGTGATGGGGCAAGGAGGAGAAGAGGGCAGCCATGGATGTTTCTGTACGCGCAGGCTGGAGGTGTAAGACGAGCGACCTGCTGTTCTCTGCTCGGCTGGGCTGTGCGGCTTGGTTCTCCTCGCTGGGCCTTGGGCGTCTAGTTAATTCGGTGGTTGAACAGAATAGAAGAAAAAAAGTGAGAATAGAGAGATGCTTTGGTGGTGATACACAAGGCAAGGAACGTGCCTATATTTGTCCAAGGTCCGAAGAGAGAGAAAATCAATATAATTAAATATTGATTTTCGGAATTTATTTAACACACAAAAAATAACAGTAGAAGAAAAACCAAATGGCTTGGAAAAACCTGTAAGCAAGATAGACAAGATGAACTTCAAATAAAAACCAAATGCCTATGAACGATTGAATCGACTCAGGGTATTATGGAAACTATTTTCCTCCTGTCATATGCTAAATTAAATCCAAACGACTTGGTATTAATTTGAGCAACCCAAATAAAATACAATATAATATAAGATTATGTTGCAACATCCTTAGCTTTAGATTTTTTTTGAATTCCTCCCCAAAAAAATCAGGCTTCAACCATATAGAGATCGTACATCATAACAATGCTGCATTATTATGAGATCATTTGGGACGGTAACTGCCTATTTCTGTCTGTTATATTTAAAGCACTGATCTTGCAGTCACTGGAGATGACCATCCATATCTTTTTGTTTTTTGACATCAATCCATATCTTCTTTTTGATTGAACAGACATACATTGTTAAATATAACTTGGATTAGTCTACTTATTTATAGGCCATTTCAGTAGCAGAAAGAGTGTCTGATGAAAGGTGTGAATCTTCACCTGGCTCTAAAGATTCCTTGGTTGGATATCAAGTTCGTCTCGACAGTGCTCGGTGCTTGTTCTTTCTTTCTCATATGCATATGATATACATTCGGAGTTTTTTTTTTGAGGGGTGATATACATTCGGAGTTATTACAAGTCTCGGCGATGTATTGTAGATATGTTTGTAATAATTTTGATTCTTGCTACTGCTTTAGGAATGAGAGAACAAAGCTTCTGTTCTGTACAACTGGTATCCTTCTGAGAAAGTTATCTGTAAGTACTGTCCTCATATCTATCATTGTTGTGTCTTCATGAAGTGTTTTGATTGTGCGCCAAAGTTTCAGGCTTTCGGCTACTAAAAAATAATACTGTTTTTTCTTAATATTTGTTCTTCTGCCTTTGTCATTTCTTAATAGCTGCTAAGGTTTCGTTCTTACAAACTTCACATATTTCAGGGAAACAAAGACTTAAGTGATGTTACTCATGTTGTAGTAGATGAAGTACATGAACGCACTATTTTGGTATGTACTTGCTCGTGTATGTTCTTTCTTTATCTGCTACATAATGTCTTGTTTATTCGTATGATAGATGAAGCACATGATTAATCCTAATTTGCCTAATCCTAATTTGCCCCTTTCAGAGCGACTTCTTGCTGATTGTTCTTAAGAGTCTTGTTGAAAAACGCTCTAATCAACCAGGAAGAAAGCTGAAAGTGATTCTCATGTAATGTCCATTCCCTTATATATTTTTCTTATTTCTTTTCACATTTGCAGTTTTTTGTTGCACCGATTATTATGATGTCTGTGTATTTATATCTTTGTGCTTTATCTTCAGGTCTGCAACTGTTGATTCAAGCCTATTCGCACGATACTTTGGAGATTGCCCTGTGATTAGTGTTGAAGGAAGAACACACCCAGTTTCAACTCACTTCCTTGAAGATGTTTATGAGAAAATGGAGTACTGTCTTGCTTTGGATTCTCCTGCATCAGGAGCATACTACGCACAGCATGGAGAAAAGGTTTCCCTTTGCTCAATTTTTATTCTCAGTGTAATACAAATCTGTCAACCGTTGGAGCCTTTGACTACTGCTGCTCTGTCTCAATTACTATATCTTGTAAATATCGCCTGTTTTCAAATTGCATACTATATCTTGTAAATATCCCCTGTTTTCAAATTATATACTGATCTAGTTTTCCATTATATGATATTATTAGCACAGAACACATCTTTGGTTTTTGTGAGTGCTAGATATCTTTTTCTTGATCTTCTGTGTTTGATCACAGTTGTTTTCAAGAATCAAGGATGGCATGTAACTTATTTTCCATGTACTGCCAGCCCAATATGATGCAAGGATATGATGAGGCTCGTACTTGCACAAGCTAGAATTCCCTGTTAGAAACTTGGAAATTTGAATTGTTTTAGGGGAAGAGTGTTATACATATGCTTAATCTTATGGTATACAGTGATAGGCATTTGTGCAAGTATCTACGCCTTCAAATCCTTGAAGCTAGCCAGTGGGCAAGTTTATATGCATGATACTTGTCCTTCACTGTTTCTCATCAATTGTGTGCTATATCAATGCCTAAATCCTTCTCAATTTCTTTTCCAGTGGAAGCATGCTAGTAGCTCAGTGAATAACCGGAGAGGAATGAAGAACCTTGTCATGTCCTCATGGGGGGACGAGTCAATGCTTTCTGAAAATTATGTTAATCCTCACTATAGCTCCGATTGCTATCAGTCATACAGTGAAAGGACCAACCTGAATCTAGTGAGTTTGTTCTCTGAACCATATGCCTTGCACCTTTTTTTTATTACGTTTCAGTTCTCGCTGAAAATCTTCAATTGTCAACTCAGAAACGCTTAAACGAAGATGTCATTGATTTTGATCTGCTGGAAGACTTAATATGCTATATTGACGAGAACTGCCCCTCAGGCGCTGTTCTAGTATTTCTTCCTGTAAGTTTATTGCATTATGTCAGCTTAATGTTTGTTTTTTCAAATATATATATTTCTTATTTCTTATCATGTGGAGCATCCATTTGTCATTGATTGTACTACAGGGAGTTGCAGAGATCGAAATGCTGATTGATAGATTATCTGCTTCAGTTAGATTCAAAGGGGCATCATCTGATTGGATCCTTCCTTTGCATTCAATGCTTTCACCCACTGATCAAAGGAAGGTGTTCCAGTCTCCACCAGAAAACATTCGCAAGGTGAGTACTCTTGTCTCCCTAAATCTAGCAAGTACTTAGTTACTTATTAGTACTTACGACAAGGTATTGCAGGTTATTCTTGCCACGGACATAGCAGAGACTAGCATTACAATTGATGATGTTGTATATGTAGTTGATACTGGAAAACACAAAGAGAATCGTTATAACCCACAGAAGGTATCTCTCTTGTTTGTAGCTGTCATTTGTGCTTTTTCAACAAGTAAAACTTTTCCAACAAGGATCAATACACTATGCAAACCACAAGCACAAGTTCACCAAGTATAACTGCTGGGTGAAATACTATTGCACTCTCTTTATTAGCCTATGGGTTTCGTCACAAAATTCTAGTTGCTAAGCTTCATGGACTAGCCAACGCAACCAAAAGTCTGAACTGATGGAAAGGGCTAGGCAATCAACATACACTTCAACACCCCGTCTCACGTGTGACGCGGGAAGTCAACGCGTGAATAGACTCAGAGGTATGGCTCAGGAGGCCTATACGTGGACACAGGGGGGAAGCAGCAATTTGTGGATAAATTGCGAAAGCCAGGACTTGAGCTCAAGACCTTAGGCTTTGATACCATTTTAAGCTTCATGCACTAGCCAACACAGCCAAAAGTCCAAACTGATGGAAAGGGCTAGGCAATCCACATATACACTTCAATACTAGTTACTCTGATGGTTTTTGGGCATGCAGACATTGATTGTTAAGTTATTTATCTGAAGTAGTGGCCATGGATTTCTGAGTGAAATACCTTTCAGGAGTAGTTAGTATAACCCCATTATAGAAAATTAAACAAATGAAGTAGTGCACTCATGAAATCATACTTGATGGTGTAGTGGTCATATGTGCATCTGTTAGAGTACGTAATGGGCCTAATGGGCCCATTAGTCTTAGGGTTAATTAGAGATAAGGGTCGCTTGCTTAGGGGTCAAGTAAGCCTTGCTTGGGAGTCAAGTAAACCTCTCTATATAAAGAGAGGAGATGTATCAATCTAAGAAAAGCAAGAATTAAGAAGGAAATCCCTTCCCTCTTGCCCGGCCGTGGGCAAAAAGGCCCCGGCCGGCCCTCTCACGCCCTCCTTCTAGCAGCGCCATAACAATTTGGTATCAGCTAGCTTCGTTCGATCATGTCTTCGCCGCCGATCGCCACGTCGCCCCCTGTCCTCACACCGGAGGAGATGACCGGGGTGCTGCGTGCCCTAACCCTGGCGGTCCAGGACATCCAGCTCTACTTGATCGGATCCTACGGGCCGCCGCCGGCCGCCGCCACCATCGGGCCGTCATGGCTGCCGTGGCAGCCGCCGGCCCTGGCGGCCTCCGCCGCGTTTGCCGGGTCGCTGCAGCCCCAGCTGCAGTTTCCGCCGCCACCCGCCACCACCGGGCCGCCCTTGCTGCCATGGCAGCCGCCACTTTTGCCGGACTCCGCCGCGGTCGCCGGCCAGCTGCAGCAGCAGCCCTGGCTGTCGAGGCAGCCGCCGCTCTTGGCGGCCTCCGCCACACCCTTCGGCCCGCTGCAGCCGCCAGCACCTACTGAACTTACATCTGGATCATATTCAAGATCTTATGTTGAGCAAATAGTACAGCGAGGGGATAATAGACCTTCTGGGAGCAAGCAGGCATTGGAGATGCTGCAACATGCACAGCAAAAGCATGGTTATGGATCCAACGCCTACTTGAGCGAGGATGGGTCATACTCTCAGGCTCAGGACAACCATGCCCCCTCGTACCACCAGAACGGGAAGGCCCCTGATTTCCACGCCGAGGAGCCGAGGCCGCTGGCATACAACAGCGGCGTTGTGGAAAGGCCGCCGCCGCCTCAGCACCAGTGGGTGCCCCCTCAGCCTCCAGGTGTTGCCATGCCAGAAGCGGCGGCCGCCATCCGTCAACAGAAGTCCCTTACGAAGCAACCGTCCAGCGACATGTCCGAGGCGACGGTGAGGCTGCCGGCTGCTGCGCGCGGCCTCCTTGCGCAGCCCTCCTCAACACTGCGTGGTTTGCAGCTGCCGCTCCTCCAAGTTGCCCTTCGCTGTGCGACAGACCTCGATCTCGGCCGCTGCGTCGGGGATCTTGGGCATGCGGTTTCCCCCATAAACGGGCATGCTGTTTTCCTCGCGGGCAGTGACCTCAAAGTCTGCGACATCGGCGGTTGGGGGAGCGCACCCCTCCTCGACAGGAGCGGACCGCGTAACACCACTGCATTCCGCCGCCGGCCGCCGCGAGGGCGCCTCCGCTGGTCGCTCTTGCAACCACTTCCAGGTGGCCATACACATGCACTGCTTTCGTCCAGATGGTGTCCATGGGATCCAGGTGGCTGTACACGTGCACGTTCGATGTGTGGAGGGTGTTCACTTTTTTGTTAAGGAGTCCAAAATAAAGCGTCCCAGTCCATTTCAGGCTGAGTGTAATAAAACAAGCCGAGATGTAAAAGGCTTGTTTTTAGGTGTTAGGTTTGTGTCGCGTCGAGTCATGGTTATAAGTTGGTTAGGCTGCAGCTCGAGGACAAGCTGCATGTCCAGGTGGGGTGTAGTGTTAGAGTACGTAATGGGCCTAATGGGCCCATTAGTCTTATGGTTAATTAGAGATAAGGGTCGCTTGCTTAGGGGTCAAGTAAGCCTTGCTTGGGAGTCAAGTAAACCTCTCCATATAAAGAGAGGAGATGTATCAATCTAAGAAAAGCAAGAATTAAGAAGGAAATCCCTTCCCTCTTGCCCGGCCGTGGGCAAAAAGGCCCCGGCCGGCCCTCTCACGCCCTCCTTCTAGCAGCGCCATAACAGCATCATGTGTAGGTTTCTACAAGGCCACATTGTGTAAAGCCTGTGATTTAGACTTGTAGCCTATGATGCCTAGTTACCCACAGTAGAAAACATGCACGTGCGGAACACATCAATGACTTAGCAGCTTTGTTCTTTTTGTGGTTGCCCTCGTGACCATGATAATAACCTTTTAATGCATTCGCTGACATGATAAAATCTTGATAAAATGGTATCCTATAAGGATGCCATATGTAATATGTTTATGACGATGATTAAGTTGAGACATAATATCTCAAGTAAATGACATTTCTAACTATTCTGTCGTATATTTTTGCAGAAAATGTCAAGCATAGTAGAAGATTGGATTTCTCGTGCAAATGCAAAACAGAGACGGGGACGAGCTGGTCGTGTGAGGCCTGGGTTGTGTTTCTGCCTTTATACTCACCATCGTTTTGAAAAACTGATGCGGCCATTTCAGGTTATTGCATGTCATACTCACTTTATTTTTGTATAAGATCTTTTGCGTCCAAGATACACCAGTCAGATTCTCTAGAGTATAAGGACCTTTCTGCTATTCCTTGTTTGTTGATCATGCTTCATAAAAACCTACCAGTTTTCCCGCACTTGCTATCTCAGTCCTGACATGCCATCTGCATTTATTAAAGAAGTTACAAATCTGAATTCTGCACAAGAGATTTTGCATCCAATATTTCAACATATGCAAATATGTATTGTCTCGACGCAAGTGGGCTACACTTACATTAGTAGTATTCGTATGCTAAAGATAATCTCACTCATCCTAGATGAACATTTAACCATTTTGCACTGATATTTCTGTCTACCTTGTTTATAAGGTGCCTGAGATGCTGCGGATGCCATTGACTGAGCTGTGTTTGCAAATAAAATCACTTCATCTGGGTGACATAAAATCATTCCTACTAAAGGTACAACCCCCCTCCCCCCAAATACCATTTTTTTGTGTTGGGTGGGTAGGGAGGCGGGTCAGTCACATCCATGCTACCTTTCAAGTTTTCTGTCACAACATGAGCTTCGTTATAGTTATATATGTTTTGATTGCTGTTTTGTGTCAGCTGTGTGACATTGTGTTGCAGAGTGCTCACATTACGTTGTCTATCATAATTTTGCAGGCTGTAGAGCCCCCAAAAGAAGAAGCTATCTCCTCTGCAATTGACTTGTTATTTAAGGTTCCATTCTGCTTTCTATCATGTAAACCTGCAGTGTGCTGATCATAGGTAGATCAATATTCATATTTCTTTTCTAGCTCGTCATCAAACTTTATCCTGTCTGTTTGTTGTCTTGACTTTTGAGTAGGTTGGAGCCTTTGAAGGACATGAAGAGTTATCACCTCTTGGCTATCATTTAGCAAAACTACCCGTTGATGTTTTGATTGGCAAGGTGCGGCTAACATATATTTTACTGGTTCATTTATCATATGTAGTACTCCCCCATCCATCGAAAATAGACGACTTCCTAGAAAGTGTACAGTCAAACTTTAACTATTGGTATATAATAAGATTACTGAGGTTAGCCAAATCAAAATTATATCATTAGATTTGTCATTAATTTCTTTTTATAAGCTTGCAATTCCTATAATTTTGTAGTAATGTATTCACATACAAAATAGCGGCTGAGGTTGCATCATAGAGATCCTGCACATATCTAAAATGTCATGTATTTTGGATGGAGGGACTAGTCATTTGATGCATACAGTTTCATCAAAGTAACTTGGTAGATTGCTGGGATACCTTTCCTAATTAGCATATCATCTATGATGGTTGCCATAAGAAAATCTCACCATGTCAGTTGTAACGTTCATTAATTTTGTTAGTACTGCATGAGAGGAAGGACTAGGATGAATCTTATTTGTAATCTTAAGGTTACCATGCAAATTTGGAAACCGTTTTACTTCCCCTTCGTCAGTTAGTCTTTAGTCTTCGCTACACTGCCCTATTCACAAAATCTGGAGGCGTATTCTATTTTCAATGCAAGATGGAATTAAAAATTTCAGCGATAGACCCTATTTTGTGTTCCTCATGTATCTTTGAATTGTTGCATATTACACCCCTTTTATCCATTTCTGTACCAGTTGACTAATGTAGAAGAATTTACATTGATTTGTATGTGTAGTGTGCTCCTTTTCATACCTTGTGATTAATTGAGTTTTGCCACATATCGGTTTTGTATCTGTCCAAGGGTTCACTAAAATTAATGTATCTGCCCAAAATAATTTTTGTAGTTTATACCAACTCTTTTTCTTCCTGTTTTGATGTTCTGATTAATTAAGCCCATGAGAACTGCAGATGATGCTCTATGGGGCTATCTTTGGCTGCTTATCACCAGTTCTTTCTGTTGCTGCTTTTCTGAGTTATAAATCCCCTTTCATCTCTCCAAAAGATGAGGTATTATTTGTATAGAATGATAAATATTTCATGTATTTTATTCTGAAAAAAGTATTTTATGTATTTTAATTATGTCCTGACATTCTGTTTTTTTGTAACACAGAAGCAAAATGCAGAGAAAGCAAAGGCTGCATTGTCGAATGAAAATCTTGATGGGTCTACTTCTATAATAGATAACAAACAATCAGATCATTTGTTAATGGTTATTGCATACAACAAGTGGTCCCGGATACTGCAAGAGGTAACTGCTTTCTTTTGTTATGGAATTCAGTTTTTGTCATTTGATAAGAGTTGTATGCATGCATAATAGTTAGCACCAGGCTTTATCTTAGAATTTACAATTGGCATGGTTTGTGCTGTACATACCAGACACTAAAAGGGGTTACAGATATAAGGATTTCTAAAAAGATGATTCTGAATTGCAGCATGGAGCTAGATCTGCTCATCAGTTTTGCCGTTCATTCTACTTGAACAGTACAGTGATGTATATGATCAGGTTGGATTTCTAACAGTTATTTAATCTTCAGATTCTAGATTGAGATTCTGGTTAGTAATACTTTGATAGAAGGAACTAGTCACTTATCACCTTTTTTGAGATAAAAGAAAGCCCAGATAATTTTCTCGTTTTGTCGCTACCACATCAGCAACCACCCAACCATCTCAATATCACATGGTAACCTTAGTGATACCAGCTAGGGTTTAAGTGAACCTAGCAAAGCTCAAGTATTGGTTGGTAACTTGCAGCTCTCCTCTATACCCGCGTCTGTGCAAGAACTTATCTTCTGTAGTCACTACTAATTGTAAAAGCGATTGTTAACCTGTTTTTTGTTCACGCCTACTTCCAAATTTGTTATACTTTAATATAGAGTCAACTGAACAATTACTGCTAACAAACATCAGTTTTTCAATTTTATTTTACAGTAAAATTGTAAAGTAACTGTCAACTACAAACCATCTAATTTGATTTTTATCCCCAGGGACATGCGTCTACAGTATGGCTCACTGTTAGCAGACATTGGACTTGTGGATCTTCCTAAAGATAATCTGGTATGTCTTAAAGAATTGCATTAGTAGTTCGTAAATAACTGAAAATTAACCTGATAATTATTTACTCTAAATTTGGATAATGTGTCATATAACTTTGTCCTGTTAGTTGATTGAAAAATTAACCTGATAATTTACTCTAAATTTGTATAATGTGTCTTATAACTTTGTCCTGTTAGTTGATTACAAACTGTGTACTGAAATCACAAAGCTCATGTGGATCACCCAACTGTGTACTGAAATCACAAAGCTCATGTGGATCACTTGGGTGATCCTGGCGGTTTGTGTCACATGATGGTCCAAGTTAACTCTGCCTCCAGTGCACTTCTACCTTAAATAGGCATAAACACTTATATCATTATATTTGAATTTGAATATAGGATTCACAATTAATCTATTCCAGTTTTTTTTTCATCTCTGGGAGTTTCTCACCCTCAAAAGAAAGGAGGTGCCTTTAGTTTCACTTCCACAAGTTGCGTATATGAATACTTTTTAAATCAAAATAGCTGAGCTTCTACTTTTCCAGATTACAGGTTTAGGAGTACTAACCTGCTAATTTAATTTATGAAGTTTAGAGACTTTAGTGGCAATTGAGATATTTACAATTAGTTTTCTTAATTTGCTGTATGACTACAAAGTTGTAAAAGTACTGTTTAAAATTCCTGTCTCGAGACCTTGAAAATTTAGTAACATCAGATAGAGAAGAGAGGAAGTAGCTTCCTTTCTTTTGGGGTACTGCAGATGGTACAATGCACTTTACTTTTACTCACTGTTGCCCGAATTCTCCTTTTCTAGTTTGAGTGGAGACAGACATAAAAATCAATCTTCTAATGCCAATATATTTTACCGTTTTCCAGAATCAAATGAATGGGAATAGGAAAAGCAATCTTGAGAGTTGGTTTGCCAATATATCTCTTCCGTTCAACTTATATGCTGGCTACACCTCAGTTATCAAGGTAATGACGTGATTTTTGTACACCTTTTTGTCAGTTTGTTGATGTGCACCAGTCTAAAATAAATATGCCCATGTTTATGAAATGATCTCGTACTGTTACTTGTTCAGTAGTATAATATCTTACCATATTGTTTATTTTAAAAAATTCAATATTATGCTAACATTTTTATAAAATGCTTACGTGGCATTTGTAGTCGGTCATAAGTGCAGGTCTATACCCTAATGTTGCAGCAACTCTGGAGGGTGTTGATCCAGGAGCTTTGGGTGGCAGAAAGCCATCTGATGTTCTGTTTGGTAAGGATCGTCCTCGATGGTATGATGGAAGGCGAGAAGTTCATATACACCCATCGTCTGTGAATCACAGCTTGAAGTCAGTGCAATACCCATTTCTGGTGTTCCTTGAAAAGGTTTGTTTTACACTTGCATGACTGGAAGAGTATCTCTCAATCTGCCATCTTGTTTTCTTCTTGAGGTGGATGTTGTCTATTGAGTTAGTTTCTGTATAATATGTTTTTGGTGTCAGGTAGTATATGTACCACTACCTTGGCTTCTAGACACTAGCAGATTCAGAGAAATTTGCACGTACTAATTAATTTCTTAGATTCCTATTTCTGTTTGAAGTAGTGCTCGATTTTAGTGACCCATATGCCATATAATAAGGACCCGAATATCCAGCGAATGTCAGATTTTTAGGAATGGCAAAATCGAACGTTTTTCCATGGCAAATTATGTTTGCCGAGGACGGCAAGTTTAGTTGATGAGCATGGCAAATCCGCCTCAGTTCATTTTTTTGCCAGGGAATTGCCGTGCTTGCCAACTAAATTTGCCATCCTCGCACCAATATAAATTGCCATGAATAACGTTCGATTTTCCATGCCTGAAAATCTGATGTCGGATTTTTAGCATTTCCGTATAATAATGTACTCCCTCCGTCACATAATATAAGACGTTTTTTGACACTATAATTATCTCAAAATACGTCTTACATTATGAGACAGAGGGAGTATCTGTGATTATGGTATCAGCCCCAGCACACCAATTCAGCAAATGCGAGCTCTAAATATCTGTTCCCCGTTTTCAGGTTGAGACTAGTAAGGTGTTTCTACGTGATACCAGTGTCATTTCCCCCTACTCACTCCTTCTGTTTGGTGGTTCAATGGTTATCCAACACCAGGTAAGCCCCCCCCCCCCCCCCTCGCGCACACGCAGAAGCACACAGAAATTTTAAAATGGTTGAGTATCTGGCAAATAGTATATGAGTGTAGGTTTGGCCATGTGTTCGTTAATTCCCTTGTATTTTTCATACTACTCTGTTACTGGAGTACGATTCACAATTGTTGGGTTGCAGTTAAGCTAACATGATACTAAATTTGTGATTCTTCAACTAAGATTTCGTCCTCTGCCTTTCATGGTATGCTGTCATGAACCTATTGATGCTCAGAAACAAAAACTTGTATTGGCTTTGTTTCCAGGCTGGAGTGGTTATTATAGACGGATGGCTAAGGTTAACTGCTGCTGCACAGACTGCTGTTTTATTCAAGCAACTTCGCATTACACTTGATGCTGTTCTGAAAGAATTGACAAGAAAGCCGGAGGTATGTTGTCTCCTTTTTGTTTGATATATAAATGTGAAACCACCGATAACATGAATATGCCATGCAGTTGTAGCGTCTCCTGCACATTTGTGCATACATTTGCTTTATACTACTCCATATCACTTTACCATTTATAAAAGATGTATAACCTACTTTGAACAGAAGGCTGCTTCACCATATGCAAAAATCTATAACTTGCTGTGAACAAAAGGCTGCTTGAAGATGGTATTCATACCATCTTTGCATACATTTGCTTCGTATCATTTAATCGTTTGTAAAAATGTATAACCTACTTTGTACAAAAGATTGCTTCATTATATGCAAAAATGTATAACTTGCTATAAACAAAAGGCTGCTTGAAGATAGTATTCATACCATCTTTGCATACATTTGCTTTGTATCACTTCACCATTTGTAAAAAATTGGAACCTACTTTCAACAAAAGGCTGCTTCAGAATATGCAAAAATGTATAACGTGCTCTGCACAGAAGGCTGCTTGAAGATGGTATTCATACTATATGCTGTATCTTGCAATTTTCTAATTAGTTGGTCTGAATGTATGATTTCAGATGGCAACTTTTGTTGACAACGAAGTGGTCAGATCCATCATTCATTTGCTGTTGGAAGAAGAAAAGGCCCAACAAGCATGAATTGTGGTAATCTCTTCATATTGATTTTTTTCTTGTACATGATCTTACTTGGAGAATGAGCAAACAGCGTGGCAAGTATTATCTTGCAGATTTAACTGTTAAATGCGGAGCACTAGAGCTTCTTCAATGGAAGAAATCATTGTCCTCGACTTTTCAAATTTTACATAGAAAACATGTTAAAACAAGCCTTGGATGTCATCTATTAAGTTTCGAGGTTAAGTGTTTTGATTTCTGAACTAACTTCTGTTACTTCCAATAGGTCAATGAATTACTGTACAGATAATGGTGGAACTGTGGCGGAATTAACTTGAGAACTTGTCCTCAGATCAGGTGCCCAGATCTAAATTGCAAATGACCTGGTACTTCTAGCATGTTTGTCTTGGTAACTAAGTAGTCTTTGTCCTGATACCTGAGTGCTCAAATCATGCTAGTGAATTTCTTATACTAGTAAAGAAGTTGGATCTAGTGATTTTGGGCATTTTAGTTTGTTAACTTCATTTGTGTCTAACAGATGCCTCGTAACTGGTCAATGAGTGCCAATTTTCGTATACCTTTATGTGGCCCTCCATGTCACCAACTCACCATGTGATCTTATGATTTCATCTCACGAACACATGAAATTATGGGTGTCCCACCTTGTCCATTCTAGTTGTCATATTGGCTAGCAGAAGTGACGTGCACGTCTTAGTAGGGTCACTAGTACCCACCTATTTGAACGCCAAGTGCATGGAAACTCTTCACAAATGCTGAAGGAGCATGGAATTTGAAATTATCATGCCTATCATGTTTAGCTAGCATTTACTTTTTGACGCAGTGTGATAATGCATATAATTATATTCTGCAGCTGCTGGCCTTTTTGGAGCACATGAGCTTTCTGTATATACCGGGCCTTCATGCTACATGATGAATGCTATCAAGTAGCGAAGGTTGATTCTCAGGGCTCGGCTGTATTGACATTTCTACGGGGCCCCATTCTGATACACTTGCAAAGCGGTCTTTTACTGTGTTGGCGACTGACGATGGAGAAGAAGTTTCAGGGTGACCAGATTTCGTTGGCTTGACTTCTTTACAGAACAGAAGTGTATGATTTACTCATATCACAATGCATGCTTATATGCTACAGTGAAGATAATTGCATTGAAATGAAATACTCTCTTGCAACTTCCAACTTGTTTAATTAAATATTGTAGTGCGAAAGTGCCGTTCTACGCTCGAGCACAGATGCACTCGATATCGACTCCCTCCGTTTGTCTCGAGATGGCCAGCGTACAGCATACAGGCCCAGGTATATATCATGTATCTATATTAATAAACAGGGCTTATGGCCCACGTCTGACTGCCAGACATGTTGACGCCGTCGGCCTCCATCAGAGCGGCTCAGAATTAGATAGACAATGTGGGCCGTGAGGCACGGGATTCTGGACTAACGGCAACTGGCGAGCCCATTTGGACGCAGCTACCCTATCTCAAAAAAAAAAAAAAGGGCGCAGCTACCAGTCTTGTCCACCTGCGCCCAAAATTAGAGCCCCACCGCTAGAGAATCCCACGAACCTCCGGCGGCCACGACGAGATGCTGTCGCCCATTCCATGCCTGGACTGCGGCGCACAGATTATCATCTGTATGGCTCGAGCCGGCGACAACGCCGGGAAGCATTTCTTTTTTTCTACAAGTGAGTGAAGAGAGAGTTTATATAATCAGTTCAACAACTACCAAGTATATGAAGTTATCGCCCAAAAGCACCCTCCCTGTTGCTCCCCCAAGTGCTCAACTCCATTCCATCTCATGCATCGAATTCTTATCTAAATCCAAGCAATTGAACTACAAAAAATAATCACATAGGCATGCATGTCTCTTATTCAGACTCAGAGTTCCTGCTTCTAAATTCACCCATTCTGTGTGCAGAAGGGACAACATGTGTTCGACCTCACTCAACTCCAAGCCATACCAGGCATCATGTATTATAAAATCATCGGCTACCACAGCTTACAAACCACACGTTGTAAGCATACAATTTCTGATGCTCCCAACCATAATTTGTAGTCATGCACATCTACAGTACTTAATACATCCACGCGTGGTTCAGACACACTTACATCTAAGACAGGTGGTGTGGATTATAGTTTAACTCACATCCCTTGCTCAAAACACAACCCTGGATGCTAGCGGATTCATTGAGAGATCATCACTACACCACAATTCAGGAGATGGTAGCTAACACTTGCCTCCATTTGCGATACGAGTTTATATGGTAACACTTGACCTCCCTGGTAACCACTACCACACCAGAACAGCCGGGATGGTAGCTAACATTTCCTTCTAGTGTGTTATGCTTCTCGCAGCAAACTCACAACTACTAGAACCAGACTGTATATATGATAACCAAACTTCCTCCAATAGCCCATCTCATATCAGAATGGAACTACCTCAATCATAAAATCTGGCAGCTCAGCACGGTTCCCCCTCATAGATATCACCTCGTAAAGCAATTTCTGCCCCGGCTTTCTTTACAGGTTCTCCTTTCTGCAGTTTCGTATTTGCTGAACATTAGTAATTCTCATTCATAATATATATAACCAGTCATTTGATGGACAGAGAGTAATCATGCTGCTTACCAGGGTCAGGGGAGTGTAGATGTACAACCCAGTTAATTCCCGAATGTAATTCAATATGTAAAGCCAGCTGTTCTCACTACACACACCGAGTTCAAGTCAGTTATGGTCTTCAAATGCGCATGCTGAGTAATTTGACAGTGCAACCGACCACAACACTCACATTTCGCAACTTGGATGCATGTTCACATTATAGATCACCCTCCATCCTTGCGCTGGAACATGCCATCCAGTGATGTTAGCACGTATATGCATCGACGCAGTCCTTCCAGGATGATGTTAGCATTGTCCTCATGCTTGTAGCGCATTTCTTCTTCAGACTCAAAATTCTTACCACGTAACCTACCACAATCTTGAAGAAAACTATCCCTCTTACCATGCTATGGTGTTAATATACGGCAATGAAAGGACATCATTCAAATTCTAACATCATAGCAGTAAAAATAAAATCTAACATCACCATCATACAAACTCTCTTCGCAGCATATGAACTCTCCTCTCACCATCCACACCTTCAACTGAAAATCTTAGACATGTTATAAAGACATGTCTTCATACATTTAGCAATCATTATGTAAGCTCGCCGTGAGCAAAAGAACTTCCACACCAGCTATGTGGGATGCAAGTTAAACAGGTCACGTCCAGACCAAAGTATAAGTTTTGCTTTACATGCATGTAACTATCGCTGAACACACATCAGGAATTTGGGGACTGCCATAGCAGCATCTGGCATGACAGCTATCACCGGCTCGAAGTATCAAAATATAACCTAGGGGTCGTCGTCAAGACTTGCATCTTCAGGATCCAACTACCTACGCGATCACCTCTAACTTGTCAGAACAACACCTTCGAGATCATGACATCAGGCACCTTGGGGTAGACATGTGACCACTGATTGCCAAAAATATGTAATCAACTCCACCTAGCTTTTATGCAGTGCTTCAGATTGCCCCCCCTTTGTCCATCAGATATCTATCATTTTCCATGTAAACAGTTTTCCACACAACCACATGACACAGAACATCTTTTTGTAATTAATTCTATGGTTCCTACTATTTTCCAATTTTTACTTCAAAGGTGTTTCAATGTTTTATATTCAGTAAACTAAAACCAAACTTAATTGCTTTTACAAGATGGATAAACCAATCCCATTTTGTTATTTCAGGTCACAGTGTCTCCACTTCAGAAGTACAATTTCAACATATTTGCTTGAAACACCACGCTAGAGGCTAACAGTAAGAAATTCAAGACGGACACAATATACTTAATATGCCGTCATAATACAGAAGCTGCCTCTAGTTGTCAGATGTCTAGTTTACTATGGTTTCACCCAGTTGAATTACACATTCAATTATGAAAACCATTCCATGTGTTAATTAACACGTTACATCTACCTATAATTCACATGTCTATTAAGCACAGTTGCCTACAGCAATCCATTCTGAAAATGCAATTCGAGCTAGACCACTCAAGCACACTATTTTAAAGTGGTCAATTAGACCAATCGATTGCATTAGAAACTGTCTGTCTCAACCTTATATTGAATAGGGTTTCTAGTCTGTACTCAATGGAAGGTGCATGTTCAAATAGAGAAACTGACCTTTAAAACTGCCAGCAAAGTAAGCTTTCATAAAATTAAAAACTCTACTGCTGCATTGCAGCCAACATTTTTCTAAGTTCTTTATCAGTGTACCAATCCCGTTGTAGTGTAACAATAACTATAAAACATCATTCGATTATATTATATATGATGAGTAGTCCCAATGCATCAAGCAACAGAAAACGAATACCAAATTATGGACAGCTTGCCACATTCTGTCAAATAGGTACTCCAGCCCACACTAACTCCATTACTCATAGCAACAAACCAATGTTAATATAATTATGTATTTTAATTCAGGGACATCACTATGTTGCTACAGCTTTTTGAAGCGAATTGAGGTATTCGGATACTGAATGTGTAACCTAAATTACAGACATGCGCAACCTCATAATTTTTGAAGTGCAGTACAATTTATGTTCCAGCTGCATTATCTATGCCATCCCCTTTCTAACGACATTTACAGCCTTAGTTCATGAAGGTTCATATGTTCACCACAGTTTATAAATTGTACCTATCCGCATTTTAACTATTCCAGACAGTTTCTAGGCTAGCTGCTAGTCCCCGGGTAAACCAAATTCCAAGATGAGCCGCTACAAGTATTATGCTAGCCCCCCCTGTAATGACAATTGCATTTTGAGTTTCTACAGACTCCATAATGATTAAGAGCGTACCTTCGCATTCATCGTGGAGCTTTTGGGTCCATCTGACCAATTGACTGTTCGCATCAAATATCTTAATGCAGTAAGCACGCAACATCCAAAGCAACTCGCTCCCTTTTCACGATTTGTCAGTCATGTTTATAGTTTTCCCACAAATTCGAACACTGATGATGGAATCAAGCAGTTTTACACTTACCGCTTATTCCACTCGGGCGCCTGCGGATTCATCTTGCCCATCGACAACTCCTAGGTCGGAGGCGAGCTCTCCCTTCTGGACGCCGCCGCGACGATCTGTGCTTCGCCGCTGGCCACCGCCGGATGCTACTGCGTCACCTCCAGCTCCGCCCGCATATCGCCATTCGCAGCTAGAGGGGGCGGCACCAAGCTCTCCCCTACTTCCTCAATAAGAGTGGATCTAAAAAATTGGAAAGCCTGTCCGTCAATCAGCTAAGCCATTCGCCTACAAACCGAGATGAGATTGTTGGAAAAGCACAGGTCCACGTACCAGTCAATTGGTTGCATAAAAAACTCCATTGTCCCTCGCCGTCGGCGCTCCATGGCTGTGTCTCGAAGTGTTCACCGACCAAATCGCACTTGGGGGTGGAGGAGGCGCTCGCCCCTGCAATGAATTCGTCCCAGCAGCCATCTAACGGAAAGCGAACTATCCGAGCCGCGGCTCAGACGGGGTGCGCAATTCCGATCCGCGGCTCACCCCACTTTCGCGTTAAATCTGCCTATTCTACTCCGTCAACATGGCCCACTACCCACCGCGGAAGCGTACGTATTTTGCTACAGTGTGCATTTTCTGGGAAACCACAGGCGCGTGTATAATGTAATGGCCCAGATCCAGAGGGACTAACCAACGACGCCGATATCCAGCCCATCTGAGCTCGTGTGCAGTTACTCCGCGTCCAGTGACCAGATTCATATACACAAAAAGTACTTTGAATGGAATGATATGAAGCCATATTGTTTCTAGAAAGCAGGGCAGCCCGACAGGAGGCAGCTTCAGGGGTGTATGGTAGGGCCATGGTTTCGTCAGCAGGGACGGTGGTTGATGCCCTCCTTTTCTCCGGCCCATTTTCCTGGCCAAATCTCGTGTCTGGTCGCTTTACTCCTCCTTCGGTAAGGGTCCACTCCTGACTGCTCTTCCTTGCATCTTCTTCACAACTCCTAGTCCCTTTTTCACCTTTGCCCCCAACCAGGCAACCACCCAGCCTCCCCCTTTCCACAATTTTTACATTTTCTCGAGGGAATGAGATTCTATGACTTTTACTGATTCCATGTCCAAAGAAGTCCAGTCCACACAACGTATGCCCCAAACCGTCTTGACGTATACGATGATGCTCGATCGAGTCCATGTTAGCCCCACATGCACCTTCCGAGAGAATCACGAGTTTGAACACGCTTAAATAAACTATAGACCTCAACTTGGGCATCAATCTTTGTTCCACCTAACCGTATTAAAATGGCGTCCATCTAGGCTTGTCATAGCCAAGCCATATGCTACTATAGTACATCTGTATATGTGTGCCCCACCTCCATTTGGTTAGCACATACAGTGTAAAAGCGGATCTTGCAGTGTGGACTAGAGAGCGAGATACCATTGAAACCGCCATTGTATATTCATCACAAGCTACTAGTCCACTCTGTTCTCCTCTGTCAAACACACACATTGTTAACTAACACCAAGTTTGAACAATGCTTAATTCAGCGAGAGATGTTCTTAGCGGTGGAGCTTGGTAGCAGCCGGTAGATGATAGGTTAGCACTTGGCAGATAGATCCTTGCGCATAAAACAAGGGGTCTGAGAGGCGAGCACTCCACCGGCATATCCTATCCTTGGGATCCAAGGGCAGCGCGCCCGGGAACCAGCCAAAACGGGAGGAGCATATTGGCGGCCATTTCATTTCTTGCAAACTAAGCTACACGCGGAGCGGAACATCTAGATTCCCTTCGGTCGCTTATATATACCCCTCCCCGTCGCCGTGACCGTTTCCCCCCTCCCTCCCCCCGCCGCTACGTACGTCTCGCGCCTCGCCGATCTCCATTAATCGTCCCCCGCGCTAGCTTCTGAGCTTCTTAGACAGGAGAGGCTGGAGAGATCAATTGGGTGTTTGGGTGTACATGAACCTGACGTTGAGTCTAGGCGTCAATGGTGGTGGCGCCGCGGCCAAGAAGCGCAAGGTGATGGACGGCGCAGGCGACGTGGGCGTCCTCGGCGCCGGTGACGGCGGTGATCGATCCACTGTCATGCGGCTCCTCCAGGCCAGAGATCGCATGGTCAAGGTTGAGCTTGATCACGACGACGGGGATGTGAGTGATCGCGGAGCCTCGCCGCTGATGCGCTTGCTCCTCTCGTCGGCGGTCGCCGGGGAGGTCGGCGACACGCACGCGGCGGCCGTCGCCCTGCAGGAGGTCTACCGGCAGGCGTCCTTCCGCGGAGGCGACCCCGCCCAGCGTGTCGCGGCCTACTTCGCGGACGCGCTGGCGTCGAGGCTCCTGCTGCCGCCGCCGGCGAAGGCGAAGACAACGACGACGACGACGACGACGACTCGCGAAGAGCAGTTCCTGGCGTTCACCATGTTCTACCAGGCGTCCCCGTTCTACCAGTTCGCGCACTTCACGGCCAATCAGGCCATCGTGGAGGCGTTCGAGGCCGGCGGCCGGCGCCGCCTCCACGTCGTGGACTTCGACGTCTCGTTCGGCTTCCAGTGGCCGTCCCTGATCCAGTCCCTTTCCGACGCCGCCACCACCAGCTCCTCCGAGTCCTCCCAGGACGGCAGCGGCGACTGCTGCGACGAGCCGGTGTCCCTGCGCATCACCGGGTTCGGCGCGAGCGCCGACGAGCTGCGGGACACGGAGGCCAGGCTCGCCCGCTTCGCGGACGGTTGCCCCAACCTGCGGTTCGAGTTCGAGGGCGTCGTCAACAACGGGCCGGAGGACGGCCGCCATGAGCGCATCAAGAATGACCCCGCCGCGACGGTGGTCGTCAACCTGGTGTTCCCGGCCGCACAGAACGCGAGGCCGAGCTCATGGGATACCCGCAGCGCATTGGCTCACATCCGGTCTCTGAACCCGTCCTTGGTCTTCCTGATCGACAAGATCGACGAAGGCAGCGGTGGCAAAGGTGCCGGAAGATGCGGAAGCGCGAGCCTGCTCCCGCAGTTCGCGGCCAACCTCCGGTACTACGCGGCCGTGTTCGAGTCGCTGCACGAGTGCCTCCCGGCCGACAGCGCCGAGAGGATCGCCATTGAGAGGGACCACCTCGGCGTGGAGATCAGTGACGCAATGGCCTCTCTAGACCGTCGGCGCCACAACGGCGATCTCGCGGCGGACCAGATCAGTCGCGGTTGGAAGGAGAGGCTGGAGAGCGCGGGGTTCGAAGACGCGAGGCTGAGCTCGAGGACCGTGAGCCAGGCGAAGCTGCTGCTCAAGATGAAGAGCGGCGGGTGCGGCGGCGGCGGGTTCCGCGTCATCGAGGCCGGCGACGGCAAGGCCATGGCGCTGGGGTGGCGAGACAGGGCCCTCATCACGGCCAGCGCGTGGCGGCCGTGCCGGCGATCGGTCGGCAAGAACGAGCCCTGAGACACGCGCCCATTCATTCATTCGGTACATAGATCGTGATAGAACGTGTGTTCATCCGGTTCTTCTTGGTTTCCTCATTGGTTCCTTATTAGGAGAGAGAGCTTGATTCTTAGTTTTTTTTTCTCTTGATTTCTTGAGTGATATATACATGTATACTCCTACAAGTTAAAAGAGGTTATATACTGTTGGTACCATACGTACGTTGATATACACATGAATCATTTTATCCTCAAATACGTACTGTATGAATAATTAACCGCATCACGAGCCGTGCGCTAATTAACCATGGTTGGCAGTGATGAGGTTTAATATGGTGAGTTTACTAATCAACCATAACAAAATCGTGCAAGCATTTCCGATGGACGTCGAGACTGTCCAACTGACATTTTGCTTCGACTCCAACACGCTGGAAAGCATATCCTTCCTTCCTAGCAGTATACTATAAAACAGTGAAGGGATCTGCAATGGAAAGGCCGGATATGTATGCACAGGACAATCAGAAGACATGCGGGAGTGGTTCACCAAACTGTTAAGCGGTCAGTCTACACCTAATAAAGATCTGCAGCTGGGCAGATAGCATTGTTGAAATATAATGCATGCTGCCATTTGTGTCTTCCGGTACTCAAGCACAAGGCTCATTAACTAGTCAGATATAATTGTCATCTACAGTGAAGATGGATCGGATCGACAGAGATCATTACCGAGATAAGATGGAGAGGCTAGATGGCCACGGCATGCCGGTGGTTTGACTTTCCAATCATCTTTCATGCATGCTACTCCCTCCGTTCCCAAATAATTGTCTTTCTAACCATCTTAAATGGACTACAACATACGGATGTATGTAGACATGTTTTACAGTGTAGATTCACTCATTTTGCTTCGTATGTAGTCACTTGTTGAAATCTTTAGAAAGACAATTATTTAGGAACGGAGGGAGTAGTAGCCATTTGATCCTGTGGTCGTGAGAGGTACTCCTACTTCTTCTTAGAGCACCGGGTTTATTCAAACCCGTCTCAAATGCCCGCCTCAAAAGTCGGACTGTTCGACGCCCCTTATATGCAGTCCAAATATAGGGCGGATATGGGACGGTCTGGGCGTCCACATACAAGCCTGGCCCACCATCGACCCCACCGTTAGCCTAAAAAAAATCCCATTCCAGCACCTCGCTCGGAACCCTAGCTCACTCACTCTTCTCTCTCGCTCCGTCCTCTCCTCTCTGCCTTTCGATTTCAATCCAATCCGATGCAATGTCGAGCTCCGGCAGCTAGCCGGCTCCGACGTGGACGTCGATGAGGAGTTGGCCCTCCGCATTGCCTTGGAGCGGCTCAAGGTGGACACCGGGGGGCAGCTCCAGATCTGCTGCGTCGTCGCAGCTCCCGTGCCGGCGCAGCGTGGACGCTGGAGCTGGCCCATCCCGGCCCGCGCGCTGCTCCGCCAGGGCAACGCAGTCCGCTCCGCCACTGCCTCGTCCCCTTTCCCTTCCCCGCCAGTCGATGCTCTGTTCGGGCAGGTTGGTGCTAGTGCTCGCACCCCCGGCCGCACGCGTACTCCGGAATCGGAGGCACGCGCCGCCCACCGCTAGAGGCAGCGGGCAAGGGAGAGGGACGCGGCCGAGCAGTCCGTGCGCCACCGCCGCGGGATGCTGGCGGAGCCCGACGAGGACGAGCGGCTCCTCGCTTGGGTCTACCGCCGGTTGCTCACGACAGCGAAGACGGACGCTCGCCGCCTACGGCGGAAGAACGCAAAGGCGTTCCGGCTTGCCATAGAGCAGTCGGAGCGCGAGGCGAAGGAGGCAGCGACGGAGACGGCTCGGCTCGCCAAATTAAGCGGCAGCAGGACAGGGCCGCCCGCTGAATGAAGGGGTTGATCGTCCTCCCCGACCCCGACAATGGCGACGACCACAACTCCACCTCCTTCCCCAATGACCATGATTCTCCACCAACCGCGAACGCCTACAGCTACGCCGGCGACCGGAAGGGAAAAGCCCAGGCGAGGAAGTGGACAAGACGCTCCTCCTCCTATGTTTTTTTATCGTCTTTTAGTTGTTGAACTTTAGAACTTGTCCGACAATGAACTCTGGTAATCTTTTGGATGATGTACAATTCATTTATGTGCACGGTTCTCCGTTTCATGCTGATGTCGTTTTGCGTTATTTAATCATGTTGTGTAGCTCTTATGTTGCATGTGTTGTATAGATATATGGTGTCAGATATGAGGTAGGTGGGTGTGAAGAGGAAAATTTGAGGTGTGATCGGGCAGTGCCCACGAGCAGGCCCGAGCGTGTTCGTAGACGTTTGAGAGGTTGAATTTATCAAATCCGATTGTAAATAATAAAGATATGTAGTACTCACTAAAAAAAGAGGATAAACATCCACAGTGAAAAAATTACTACTACATCCATTTTTTGGAGGGAAATGAGGTAGTACAAAGGAAGCCGCTTGCACGAAAATAACATGGCCGTGTCAGAATGTTGCTACCAAGTACAGCAAGCCTAAGCAAATGTTGTTCATCATTGAACCGGTGGTGATGTCATCGGCAGTGGTGGGCTGTGGTTGCCGGGGCGGCGGCCTCGGATTTGATGGTGACGGCTTCGGCCGGGGGCGGAGCGCATCTGGGCACGGCGGATCGAGGGGTCCCGCGGCTAGATTGAAGTCGGCCTCGACATAATTTGCGGTGGTTTGTGGGCTGCAGTTGGTGGTCTGCCGTGTGGAATGCTGGTGGTCGAGGCATCTTCCGGAGAAATCCTCTTCTTCGGAACCGGCGACGGCGGTGTCCATGGGTGTCGTGATCTTTCCTGGAAGCGTCGCTGTGGAGGTGTGCTCACGCCGCTCCCCGCGGCCTTGGCTATCAGGGGAAACCTCAGATCGGGCGATGGAGGCGTCCCCGCGCCTTTCTCCTCCTTGGAGGCATAGTCTTGAAGCAGACTGCAACTAGGAGACTGGTGGTTGGTGGTGGCTGGTTCGTCGAGGTCAGGGGCGTCGATGTCTGTTTGGCAACGATGATGGCGTCAAAATGAGTTTGGTAGCGGCTCGGGCTTTGGTAGTCGGTCTATCCGGCGTGTCCGGTGTGCTCTTCTGTGGTTGCTTGGTTGCTGTGGAGTCGGAGCTGCGGTGGATTGTGTCCAGGTGGTGACGATGACAGGCGTCCGGTGGTTGTTTGCGGAGGGCTCGGTCGGCGCAAGCCCTGCATACTTCCTTAGCAAAGATTGTCGTCAAAGTAAAAGTTGTCGTTCGCTGGCGCGTGTGGCCATCTATTGGCATGTGACCAGGTTGGCCGGTGGTGCCCATTTCTGGGCTGGGTTGTATCGGTTTTAGCCCAGTTTTCCGTAAATTAACCGGGCAATTCTTACTCTGTTCTTAATCATGAAATGATAAGTCTTTTGCCTTGTTTTAAAAAAACACCATGGTTTGACGGTCGACTAAGCCCCAGCTCCAGCTCCAGCTCAGCTCAGCTCAGCTGATATATATGGCACAACGACCGTATATAGCAGGAGGACACGATCGATTCCTGTGGATGAACGAGTGGTGGCGGCACTTAGAAACAAAAGGAGGTGTGAAAGCGGACGCGAATATCTTTCCTGACGCGTTCAAGATGTCCCGAATCCATATCTTGTCCGGAAGAGAAGAATACTCTACTTTACAAGGATAGATACCACTTTACATTTCCATCCATCCATCCCAAAAAAAGATGCTCTATAGTTTGGTCGGAGCACAGACTCTCCCTCGCGCAGCCAAGAAGAGAACATCGGAACGAGTTTTCCTATAGGCTGGCTGATGCGAGTTGTTTATCCCTCCCTGGCGGCTGAGCAAATATTCGCCCCCTCTCTCTCTCTTGTGCCAATCCAGCATCCCGTTCCGCCCCGTTCCTTGTATTCCATTCCCGTCGCCACCCAACTCCGCTTACTTTCCGCAACCTTTCCAGGTCAACATCTCCGTTGGAGCGAAGGGACAAAACTCGGGTCACGTCGCCGCCAGCCAGCGCGCTGGCTCTAGAGTCCACCCCTCGTCTCGACGGGGGGAGATTCCGTTTTGGCAGGTGGATGGAGCAGCTGTCAACGAGCCAATGGCCAGGGATTATCCATCCGGCATCGCCTCGCCGGCCAAGCAGCCTTTGTTAAACAAGTCGCTCAGACGCTCTTCTTTAGGTCTAGGGTGTCACGGGAGATCTCCCCAAATCCGGATCTGTCCCCGTCGGGCCGCGTGTTCGCGTATGTTTGTCGTGCGCCGGGCGACGCTCTCGCCACGCCATTGGCTTGTCGCTTGCAGCGCGGGGCAGCGCAAGTTAAACAAGGGAGTGCATGTTTGGCCTGGCGTCTCCGGGGGATTGCGCGGAATATCCCAGTGCGGTGCGGAGATACACCCGCGACGGCGACGGGGGGAAAGGAAAGGGTGCGGCTGCGTGCTTGCTCTGGATATTCGGGCAGAAATGCACGCTGCTTCTGGACGGGTTCTGTTCGTCTCCAAGTGTGCGAGAGGGCACCGTGTGTGTTTTGTCTGTGGGATCAATTAGGTTGTGTCGTTTTCCGGTGATGATTCCCTTGAAAGCCTACCTTTTGTAATTTGCTGTTTAAAGCCTGGTGGATATCCTAAACGCCGGCATTTGATGATATTATAGCATCTACAACCGGACCGGACAGGGCTCCCTAAAAAATGCCAACCAACCGGACCCTTCAAATCCATCTCAAACGGCCCACGTAAGTAGTCCGTATGTGAGGAAGATATGAGGACGCCCAGACGCGCATGCTGCTATGCATGCATGTGGGCGGCCGTACCCGGATGGCCATAGAAATATCGACAATCAAAGCAAGAATACGAGCCGATGAAAAAAAAAAACTAGAAAACTGCGGGAGCGACCGAGATCTATATGGGCCCGCCTAGACGGACGCCTTCAGGCGCCAGCTTCTAGTTTGGGTGCTATCGGCGCTGGTTAGGAGGTCTGCCTAGACGTATTGCGTTGAAGCCCACGTGCGTCAACAGGTGGCTTTGCTTAAGCCAAGGCAAATGGGCTGACCCACTTTCGCCCACGAGCAGTTTTTATTTTTCTCTTCGATCTTTTAGGATTTCCATCAAAACATCGGATATTGTTTTTTAGCAGCTAGATATTTTTAGAAATAAAATAGAAAAATGAATTTAGAATTTTTTCTAGCTATTTTATAATAAAATTTATTATATATTTTAAAGTTTTACCATATATATAAAAAGTAAGTGTGCATTTAAAATATATTCATCGTATAATTAAAAAATTACCATATATCAGAAAGTGTTCAATGTATATAAAAATGTACATCATATAATAAATATAATATTTAATATGTATTTAAAAAAATGTCCATCATATACTAAACAAAATAGTGCGTATTTCAAAAAACAATCACCATATATTGGAGAAACAATTCACCTATATTGCAAAAGTATAGAGAAACAAAAAAAAAGCAAAATCTAAAAAAAAAGAAAAAAATATGAGAAAACCCGAAACAGAACAACTATTACATGGGCCAAACCGTCTAGAGGTCGCTTCAGCGAAGCCCCGCCTATATGACGTACGCCGCGTCATATAGGATTTGCGTTACCACCAATTAGTGACGCCTTTTATTTAGAATCGCCTATAGTGACACCTACTCACACGCTGCTTAGGTCTAGCTACTGTCGGGACGAACATGAACTTCGCCTCACTGGTCTGGCTAGTTCTTGAAAACAGCTCCATGGCGCAAGTCATCTTCTGCTCGCAAGCTCAAATGAGCTCATGGTGAATAATAAAATAAAGAAATGAAAAGAAATCCATAAATTTCTGTTTTCTTTAAATTTGAAAAAAAAATATAGCGCACACCAAAATTCCTGATGCTATGACCTTCATGGCACAAAAATTAACACTTGAAAATGCTTCCAAACACAACACTTTTGGAGCATCAATTTTATTCTTTTGCCACAAGTTCCACGAATGTCATTACATGATGAAATTTGGTGAGTACTCGAAGCATTTGTCAAAGAGCTTTTATTGTTCATCGGAGCTCGTTTGAGCTCGAGCTAAGAAACACCACGTCTAGTCCATCAGTTCCATTCTTCTAAATAAGAAAACAAAAATGAGCTTTTATTTTGGTTTGTTTATTTTAACTTAAGAACAATGAACAAATTCCAAAATGTTCGCTAATTCAATTTTTTTATGAATTCAAAAATAGTTAATGAATTGAAAAATACTTCCTGATTCAAAATAAGTTTGATCATGTATTTTTCAAATGTTCTTGGACGGGAAAAATCTTCGCAAATTGGAAATAAATTCATGAATTCAGAAAAAGTAAATTCCAAAAAACTTCACAAATACAAAAAAAATCTTCGTGAATTATAGAAAATCACTAATTTTAAAAGAAATCGAATTTATAAACTGCAAATCTAGAAAATTTCATGAAATTGAAAAAAGTTTGTGAACAAAAAAAATGTTCATGATTTAAAAACATCACAAGTTTTCCAAACAAAGTTCATGCAATTTAAAAGGGAAAAATAAAAAGGAGAGCATAAAAAGAGAAAAATAAAAAAGAGAACCAAAAACACAAAGAAAAGAAAAAGGCGATCAGAAGCTTCAGAAAATGGTTTGAAAAATCTGGTGAGGAATAAAAGAAACTACAGTTTTCTTTTTTACAGCAGAAAAAACCGCAATTTATTCAACGACATGTTATGTAATGCATCTCCAAGCGCCCAAAAGGTATGCAATTCATATGTAGCGTATAACTTTTGTTTGGAATGGGCCAGTCTATCTAGGGAACGTTTTAGCTGAAGCTCATCCCGTTTTGGGGAAGCTTCCCAAGGACCTCCTTGCTGGGGGGACCTCCTATGTGCCGCTTATTGCGGCAAGGAGCCGCGGTTTCGCGTAGGCGACGACTCACCTAGGCCGGCCCATTCGCTGCCCTTGGCAGAATGAAAAATGGCAAAATAAGGGCGCGCTACATATCGAGCCCGCAGTCTGGTATAGATGCCCATGATGCGCTAGCCAGCCACTACGACAGGCGAGCTACTCTGGAAGATTTGCAGCGAGAGTATTCAAGAAACTATCGGCAGCCGCAAAAAATATAAAACAAGTTCACCAAATTCCATAAAATGAAACTTGTGGGCAAGGGATTAAACTCATGTCCTCACGCTAGGGAAGTTAGTCCATAGCCACTATGGGAACACAGGTTTAGTGTTTACAATGGTAGCCCAGCATATATGAACTATAATCGACAACAGATTAAGCCTTGTTTTAAAATTTCAAGGGTAATTTTTTAAAAGGAGAAACTTTTTGAAACATTTGGGAACTAAAAAACACTAAAAACAAATAAGAACAAAAAATTGAATACGAGAATATGTTTTATATTCTGAACTACATTTCGTAAACACAAAACATTTATTGAAAAACAATAAAAAATTGCAAAGGTGATTTTTTAATTAAATAAATACCTTAAAAAACATGAACATTTTTTAAATTTGTTGAAAATTTGAAAACTGTAGCATCAAATATGGGAACAAATTTGGAAAACAAGAGCATATTTTGAAATTCCAAAATATTTTAGAATTTGTGAAAAATTTGAACACGTGAAGAGTTTTAAATTTGTGAACAAATTTTGAAACATGAACAATTTTTAAATATGTGAAAAAATTAGAAAGTGAAAATATATTTGGTATTTCTGAACAAATCTGCAAACGTAGGAAGTATTTTTGAAATTCTAGACACATTAAAATTTTCGAACTAATTTTGGAAACAGGAACATTTTTTTGGAATTCCCAAACATTTTTTGAATAATCAGCAAAAATTTAAACATGTGAACACTTTTTTGAATTTATGAACAAATTTTATAGAAATGGAAACTTTTCTAAAAACAAAAAGATTTTGGTTTGTGAACAAATTTTTAAAAGGTGAGCTTTTTTGAGTTACCAAACATTTCCTGAAACGATTCAAAGAAATTTTGAAATTTTGTTTTTTGGAATTCAATAATGAAATTTTAAAACAAGAACATTTTTGGTAAAAATGAACACAATAGGCAAAATGCAAACATTTCGAAAAAAATATGGAAGTAAAATGAAAATAAAAGAAAAATGGAAATAAAAAGTAAACAAAAAAAAATGATAAGTTAAGCAAAACGGAAAAATCCGGTTCAGGAACCTTCTAGAAGTTTCCCAAAACTGTAAAACCGGCTGGGAACCTAAATGGGCCTCCCCAACCCGACCGATTGGTCAATCACCTATACGAAGTAGGGGAGCAACTGGTTGGCGAGCGCTCCTTCGGGAGCCCCCAACGATTACTTGGAGGTGGCTGAGAGCGCGTCACTTGGGCGCTCCCTTCGAATTTTGTATTTTATTTTTCCGCATGCGTTTTCGGATTTTTAAACCATTTTTTCGACCTTTTGGTTTTCCACCAGTCTTCCTTAGCTTTTGGGACAAAAAGATCGAAAAAAGCTACGGGAAAATAAAATCCCGTGAGAGGCACGATTTTGTTTTCGCGAGAGGCACGACTATGCCTCTCGGAAACAAAAAAAATGTGTTTTCTGTCCTTTTTTCTTCAGCGAGAGGTACGGTTTGGCTTTTGCGAGAGGCACGATTCTGATTTGGCGAGAGGCACGCTGTGCCTGTCGAAAACGAAAAGAATAAGTTTTCTGCTTTTTACTTCCTCGAGAGGCACCGTTGTGCTTTCGCGAAAGGCACGGCCATGCCTCTCAAAACGAATTGTTTTTTTCACGAGAGGCACCTTTTGCTTCCGTGAGAGACACGGTACTGATTTCGCGAGAGGCATGGTCGTGCTCCTCGGAAAACGAAAAAATGTTTTTTGTCTTTTTCTTCCGTGAGAGGTACTTTTTGCTTTCGCGAGAGGCACGGTTGTGTTTTCACGAGAGGCATGACAGTGGCTCTTTCGGAAAGGGAAAAAACTTGCTCCCCGGTTCGTTTTTTCGTCCGGATTTTTGACCGGTTTTTTTTCCGTGAAAAAAGTTCATCAAAACCTATTAACATGGGATCTAGTTTTGAAGATCTTAACATAAGGAATCCAATGGTAAAAACAGTTCAAGATTTGGATGCACGATTTAAGAGGTAAAATATCTTTAATAAACGGATGTACGAAAAAAAGAAAAAAAAACTCCCAGATTGCGACAACTGGCGCGCATGCAATGCGCCACTTATCGCAACTTGAGGAGGTGCGAGTGATCTTTGAAAGGAATACCTCTTAATTACTGATTTCGGCGAAACAACGACATCTTGCCGCGGCGCGCGGCGAATAGGTAATTTCCTCGCTATGACGAGACGCAACGCGCACCACTCCCCTCAAAGTGGGGATTTAAAAAATGTTTGTGCTTTTTAAAAAAAGTTCGCATATTCAAAGAATGTTCACGTATTTAAAAACTGTTCATCAATTTGAACAAAAACGGGAATTCAAACATTTATCATGAAAGTTCTAAGAAATGCAAAAAAACGGAAAAATGTTTACGAATTTCAAACTTCCCAAATTCGCGGATCCAAAAAATGTTAATGCATTTAAAAATGCTCATAAATGTTTTTCCCAAATTTTAAAAAATGTTTACAGGTTCAAAAATTATTCATGAGTTTAAAAGAATGTTCACAATTTCAAAAATGACTGTAAGTTTGTATTTTTTTTATGAATTCCAATAAAAATTCACGAATAAAAAAACATTCATGAATATTTAAAAAATGTACATGAATTGACAAAATATTCATGATCTAAAGAACAAGTTATATCAATTTGAAAAAGTGTTCATGATTTCAAAATAATCTTCACAAATTTCATAGATGTTCGTGCAAAAGAAAAAGATAAAAAACAAACATAAATAGAAAATAAAAAACAAAAAAGAAACTGCTAAATGAAAAATGAAAAAGAGAAGTGAAAAAAAACAAAAAATAAAGAAAATCTGGAACAAATGAAAAACAAGAAAACCGGTAAGGTACAACTAAAATGGGCGGGTCCAAATAGGAGACACCGGCTTCCCACTCAGACGGTTTAGATCACCATCAATTTGATTGTTTGTGGACCCTCTCGTTTAGGGTTTCTCGTCCTCCGGCGACGATCTCATCGTCGTTATGAGTTTACCCTGCAATCGGTCCTCCTCCTACTAGCGCACACCTCCCTGGTCTGCTGCGGGGAGCGTGGGATCGTTTTGGTTCTCCGCTGGGCGGCTGCCTAGCCCTAACCCTAGACGGCAACTTTGGAAGGATCCTCATCGACGACCGGCTAGACCGGTAAGAACTTGGAGGAGATGCTGCAGCACCTCGATCTGAAGGACGAGGAGCTGGATGACATGGTCGTAGGCGAGGATGAGTTGAGGAAATTTGAGGCAGAGGCACGTTGGATGGCAGTCGGAAAGCTGAATACGACCCACCGTTTTAGTTCCACTACAATGTTTGAGACTCTGAAATCGATCTGGGGGCCAGCACATGTGCCGAAGTTCAGAGAGGCCGGCGATAAGCCATTCGTGTTCCAGATGTTCTGCTTGGGAGATTGGAAGAAGGTCGTTCATGGTGGCACATGTCTGTCCAAGGGGATGGGCCTCCTGATCGAGAACTACGATGGCAAGACAGACCCGGAATCGGTGGTCTTTGATGGTCTGTACGTTTTGGCTCAAATACACAACATCCCTGATCTATACCGCAAAACAGAAATTGTGGATCAACTTGCTCGCCGTATTGGCAGAGTAAAGGAGGTCTTACTCTCTCCAAAGCTTTACTATGAGGGTGACTATGTCAGAGTTCGTGCAAGGGTGCTGGTTAATAAGCCCCTTACCAGAGTGATGCCATTGAATGTCACGGGAGAGGGGCGTCGTTCCTCCCAGTCAAATATGAGAAGATCCCTTACTTTTGCCAGGTATGCGGTTTCATGGGGCACAATCATGAAGAATGTGGCTATGGGGTGTGGGAACCAAAACATAGGCAGTTTGGAAGCTGGATACTGGCCCAGCGCAAGGAATCACCCCTAAACAACAGTAGTTTGGTCATTCTGCTCGAGGGGGCTGGTCCCGGGGCCGAGGTAGAGCTGTTCGTGGCAGAGTTCCACCAAGGGAACAGGAAGCCCCACGCAAGAGGTCATCACAGGATGCTGGCTTTAATGAGGGAGAGGATATTGATGCAGATGTGACTAGTCCACTAAAACCTACTGCAGCCCTTAGCACTGAATCTAGTGAGGAACCAGCGGCATGACGTAACCTGAATGATGTCCTTACTGCTAGTAGCAACTTTTTTAGCGAGAGAAACAACATAGGATTAAATCCAGTCATCAATGACCAAAACCAAGCGCTAGTGCTGGTAGAGAAGGGAGCTACAAGTGCTACACCTGCTAGTTTTTCTGCTACACCGCCGCCTCCACCAGCGTATGTGTCTCCGAGGGAATTGAAGAAAGCAAAGAAAGGGTCCTCACCGGCAAAGGATAATAAGATGGCGTTATTGGCGGGCTCCGAGCTGGGGCTCCACCAGGCCCAATGAAAACACTATGCTGGAACTGTCGCGGGATTGGCGACCCCGCGACGGTCAGAGAACTCCGCGATCTCGTGGAGAGGAGTTCGTCGTCGACTCTTTGTTTAGTTGAAACTCAACTACCGAAGATTCGTGTTGAAGGTCTTCGTTTTTCTTTAGGTTTTGATGTTAGTTTTGGAGTCGATAGTTCCGGCCGCAGTGGCGGCATATGTATCTTTTGGAAAAATTCTCTGGATGTTTCAATAAAAAACTTTTCTCGGTATCATGTGGATGCATGGGTTCAGGAGCCATTGAAGGAATAATGGCGGCTCTCGTGCTTTTATGGCGAAGCAAATAGAAGTTTCCGTTATAAAACATGGGATATGATGAAGCGATTGAGAGGTGAAAGTACCCTGCCGTGGCTGTGTATTGGTGATTTCAATGAAATTCTCAGAAAGCAAGAGCAGATTGGACCAAATGAGAGAGATAGTGCGTAGGTGGAGGCCTTTCGCGAGGCAACTGATGTGTGTGCCCTAGCGGACTTGGGCTATAGGGGGCTGGATTGGACATGGGAGAATAAAGTATCTGGTGGTCAGTACTGTTGAGTTTGCCTCGACAAAGCTCTTGCATCGGCTTGTTGGTCTGCCTATTTTTGTTTGCCAGTTTAGAGCATCTCACGGCTGCCAAGTCAAACCACTCTCTAATTCTCTTGGAAATTGACTTAGTCAATGAGAGTGTTCGGGCAGCTCAGCAGCCCTTCCGGTATGAATGCATGTGGGAACGAGATGGCCGGTTTCGGGCGGTTTTGGAAAATGCATGGAAAGCCAAGGATAGGGCTCAATCAGTTTCTGACTTTTCTGAGAAGCTGGCTAACTTGGCAACAGAGCTACAGAAGTGGGGGTGCTACACATTTGGTTCAGTTCGATCTGACCTCAGACGGCTCCGTAAAAGGCTTGAGGATCTGCAAGCGATACCTATGCGAGTCGGACCAAGTACGGAAGAGAAGGAAGTTAAAGCTCGGATGGTCGAGCTGTGCTACTGGGAGGAGATCATGTGGCGTCAAAGGGCCCGTGTATAATGACTTTCTGAAGGGGACAATAATACAAAATTTTTCCATAAGAAAGCTAGTGCAAGAAAGGCCAAGAATCGCATATTGGAGCTTCAAAGAGCTGATGGCTCGATGACGTCTGACCCGAACGAGATGGAAGCAATGGAAACAAGCTTCTACGAGAACTTATATGCTTCAGAAAATACCATTGGAATGGAAGAGGTCCTCTCCCACATCCCGGTTAAAGTGGATGACCAAATCAATAGCATGTTGAACGCACCCTATAAGAAGGAAGAGGTGAAGTCTGCACTCTTCCAAATGTTCCCGACAAAGGCCCCGTGGCACAATGGCTTTCCCGCTCACTTTTTCCAGCGTCACTGGGAATTATGTGGTGATTAGGTAACCGATATGGTGCTGCGTGTTCTTAGTGGTGATGATTCACCAGAGAAGATAAACAAAACTTTCATCGTTCTTATTTGCTAGTCCAAAAAATTTAGCACAGTTCAGACCGATATGTTTGAGATATGAAGATGGTGATATTAGAGTCATGCTAGTGGAGTAATTGTGAAATTGAGAAATACTTGTGTTGAGGTTTGTGAGTCCCGTAGCATGCACGTATGATGAACCGTTGTGTAACGAAGTTAGAGCATGAAGTATTTATTGATTGTCTTCCTTATGAATGGCGGTCGGGGACGAGCAATGGTCTTTTCCTACCAATCTATCCCCCTAGGAGCATGCGCGTAGGACTCCGTTCAATAACTAATAGACTTTTGCAATAAGTATGTGAGTTCTTTTTGACTAATGTTGAGTCCATGGATTATACGCACTCTCACCCTTCCACCATTGTTAGCCTCTCTTGTGCCGCGCGACTTTCGCTGGTACCATACACCCACCATACACCTTCCTCAAAATAGCCACCGTACCTACCTATTATGCCATTTCCATAGCCATTCCGAGATATATTGCCATGCAACTTTCCACCATTCCGTTTATTATGATACACTTCATCATTGTCATATTTCTTTGCATGATCATGTAGTTGACATAGTATTTGTGGCAAAGCCACCTTTCACAATTCTTTCATACATGTCACTCTTGATTTATTGTACATCCCGGTACACCGCCGGAGGCATTCACATAGAGTCATAATTTGTTCTAAGCATTGAGTTGTAATTTTTTGAGTTGTAAGTAAATCGAAGTGTGATGATCATCATTATTAGAGCATTGTCCCATGTGAGGAAATAAAAAAAAGAAAAAAAAGAGGCCAAAGAAGCCAAGAAAAAAGGGAAAATAAAAAAGAAAAGAAAGAAAAAAGGAAAAAAAGAAAAGAAAAGAAAAAAAATGACAGAAAAAGAGAGAAGGGGCAATGTTACTATCCTTTTTCCACACTTGTGCTTCAAAATAGCACCATGATCTTCATGATAGAGAGTCTCTTATTTTGTCACTTTCATATACTAGTGGGAATGTTTCATTATAGAACTTGGCTTGTATATTCCAACGACGGGCTTCCTCAAATGCCCTATGTCTTCTTGAGCAAGCAAGTTGGATGCACACCCACTTAGTTTCTTTTTGAGCTTTCATACACTTATAGCTCTAGTGCATCCGTTGCATGGCAATCCCTACTCACTCATATTGATATCTACTGATGGGCATCTTCACAGCCCGTTGATACGCCTAGTTGATGTGAGACTATCTCCCTCTTTTTGTCTTCTCCACAACCACCATATTCTCTTCCACCATAGTGCTATGTCCATGGCTCATGCTCATGTATTGCGTGAAAGTTGAAATGGTTTGAGAACATCAAAGTATGAAACAATTGCTTGGCTTGTCATCGGGGTTGTGCATGATTTGAGTATTTGGTGTGATGAAGATGGAGCATAGCCAGACTATATGATTTTGTAGGGATAAGCTTTCTTTGGCCATATTATTTTGAGAAGACATAATTGCCTTGTTAGTATGCTTGAAGTATTATTGTTTTTATGTCAATATAAAACTTTTGTTTTGAATCTTTCGGATCTGAACATTCATGCCACAATAAATAAAATTACATGGATAAAATATGTTAGGTAGCATTCCACATCAAAAATTCTGTTTTTATCATTTACCTACTCGAGGACGAGCAAGAATTAAGCTTGGGGATGCTTGATACGTCTCCAACGTATCTATAATTTTCGATTGTTCCATGCTATTATATTATCTGTTTTGGATGTTTAATAGGCATTAATATGCTATTTTATATTATTTTTGGGACTAACTATTAACCGAGAGCCCACTGCCAGTTTCTGTTTTTTTGCCTGTTTTAGAGTTTCGCACAAAAGGAATACCAAACGGAGTCCAAACGGAATGAAACTTTCGAGGTGATCTTTCTTATACCAGAAGCAAACCAGGAGACTTGGAGATGAAGTCGGAGACTCAATGAGGCAGCCATGAGGGTGGCGGGCGCGCTTAGGGGGGGTAGGGCACCCCTACCTCGTGGGCACCTTGGAGCTCTCCTGACCTAGTTCCTTCGCCTATATATACTCTTATATCGCAAAAACATCAGGGGGAGCCACGAAAACACTTTTCCACCGCCGCAACCTTCTATACCTGTGAGATCCCATCTAGGGGCCTTTTCCGGTGTCCTGCCGGAGGGGGATTCAATCATGGAGGGCTTCTACATCAACACCATTGCCCTTCCGATGAAGCGTGAGTAGTTTCCAGAGACCTACGGGTCCATAGCTAGTAGCTAGATGGCTACTTCTCTCTCTTTGATTCTCAATACCATGTTCTCCTCGATGTTCTTGGAGATCTATTCGATGTAATACTCTTTTGCGGTGTGTTTGTCGAGATCCGATGAATTGTGGATTTATGATCAGATTATCTATGAATAGTATTTGAGTCTCATCTTTGCAAGTCTCTTCAAATTATCGGTTTAGTTTGGCCTACTAGATTGGTTTCTTTTGCAATGGGAGAAGTGCTTAGCTTTGGGTTCAATCTTGTGGTGTCCTTTCCCAGTGACACTAGGGGCAGCAAGGCACGTATTGTATTGTTGCCACCGAGGATAAAAAGATGGTGTTTTCATCATATTGCTTGAGTTAATTCCTCTACATCATGTCATCTTACTTAATGCATTACTACGTTCTTTATGAACTTAATACTCTAGATGCATGTTGGATAGCGGTCGATGTGTGGAGTAATAATAGTAGATACAGAATCGTTTCGGTCTACTTGACACGGACGTGATGTCTATATTCATGATCATTGACTTAGATGTCGTCATAATTATGCGCTCTTCTATCAATTGCTCGGTAGTAATTTGTTCACCCACCGTATTATTTGCTATCTTTAGAGAAGCCACTAGTGAAACATATGGCCCCGGGTCTCTTTTCCATCATATAAGTTCTATTTTCCATCATACTAGTTTCCGATCTACTATTTTGCAATCTTTTACTTCCGATCTATAAACGAAAAATACCAAAAATATTTACTTTACCGTTTATCTATCTCTATCATATCTCACTTTTGCAAGTAACCGTGAAGGGATTGACAACCCCTTATCGCGTTGGGTGCCAGTTGTATATTGTTTGTGCAGGTATTCGGTGACTTGTGCATTATCTCCTACTAGATTGATACCTTGGTTCTCAAACTGAGGGAAATACTTACTCTACTTTGCTGCATCACCCTTTCCTCTTCAAGGGAAAAACCAGCACAAGCTCAAGAGGTAGAAAATAGGTACTGATAATCAGGAAGGCATAACATATTTACATGTATGATCAACGGGCTAAGCACATGGCATTGCAACAGAGTAGATGCACTCCAGGACATTATATGCATGATGTACCCATATCACAAGCCAAGCTAGAGCAAGGACCTTGTGGTGTGAATAGTATTCTTCATCTTTCTGCAACTCTTCTGAAGAACTGCCTTTAACTGTTCCATCATATTGGATATCATAACGTCAAGTTTGTTGGCCTTTACATTGCCCCGCGAGGTTCTTGTGGATATATCAGTGTGTGGATTTATATATGACATGCATGGAAGAAAACTAGTAGTTAGATTATGTAATGAGTGCATGTAGGAGATGGCATAAATAGTAGGAATGGACTTAACTAGCAGCAACAGGTCTCAAAAACTAAAGGGATAACACAGATGAAAGCTACAAAATATGTATTGTTTGTACTCAAGATTAACTAGATGGCACACAAAAGTATTAAAGAACAATAACATAGGTAATACTAGAAGTGGTATAATCACCAGCATGTGGGATAACATTAGCTGATGGATGATAACTATGGAACAATGTTAACTCCTGAACAAGACTTTTAAGAGATTAACATGAATATAAAGTGACATATGATAACCTATTTTCCATGCTTAGATGAATAAGGAAGCCATAAATGTTGCAAACAAGTAAGATGAGGGCACAAACTATCTGGCCGCCATCCATAGGAGTGAGCATCATCTGCTGACTTGCCAGTGACCCCGCAGTTGTTGTAGCTGTCTATATCGGGCAGGCACATTCAAGGCAGGGAATTGTTGAGTGGCGACTATATCTCCCTTCTGGTGTATGCTTCCCTTGTTGGAGCAGCTGCGGCGAGAAGGAAGACAGTGCGGCTGAAGATGCAGAAAACACATAATGTTAAGAACGACACATATATATGATCTGAAGAAATACCCTAAGAGACCAACACTAAGGTACGAGACTAGTCACATGTCTGTTGACTGAAAACTAAATTGGGGCCACATGCTTTTTTGGTATCGTCCGATCTACGCCGGATGGCTGGATGGTCGTCTTGTGCTTCCTAGTTGATACTATTCAGGATCTTCCCCGAAGAGCCAGCGACCACTGGCACAGCAGCCTGCCTCCGTCATCCCTGGCCGCGACAGCTCCGACCAAACCCACGCCCCCGCCCCATCGCACTGTTGTGGCTGCGTCGCCCCGACCAAACCACAAAGATTCACCATCATCCAGATCCGGCGGCGGCAGTACCTTCAACCCATGCAACACTAAGATAGGCACCTAAGCGCTGCTTTCGTGATGAACTTGCACCCCCACACCCCTACGATAGACACTGAGGCACTGTTGCCCCAGCCAACCGGCAGCCTAGGAGCTCCGCCATTGGGGTGCTGCTTCCATACATTGAGAATCGACTAGCTCATAATAAAAATTCAGGCGACTACCACCTAAATAAAGTGATTTAAGATGAGTGTATGACCTATGTTGTGGCCCGATCAAGTAGGCAACTCCAGTTGCCGAGTTGGTGAAGCTGGCACGATTGCGGTGGATCCCGGCGGTGGGAAAGCAGATATGTTGCAACGGTCGATGACTATGGGGAAGCAACACCAGGGCCCTAGAAGCGTCCGAACTTGGAGCCGCTCTAGCGCCGTGCACAACGGCGTGAGTGAATCGGCTCTAGTACGGTTCACGCAGTCGTCATCGAGGCAACTTCGACAGCACGGAGTAAGAGGCACACAACCCAGTGCATGACGACAAATAGACATCGGGTCCGAGATTGGGGAGGAAGGCGACGGTGAATTTGGTGCAGTGGCGGTGCCATGGAGGAGGGGCTGAGGTTTCGCGGCTGGGGAGAAGGTGATTTGGCGCCAACGGTGCATGAATGGGGAACTGGGAGGGGGAACCATGTCTTACGGACGCATTTGTATGAAATGTGGGGGAAGTTATGGTTGTACCCCTGCCTTTTGGCATGTGGGCTTGGGTCTGTGTCTTGAGGGTCGGGGATAGTAGGGTAACTTTGCTTCTCCCAAATAGTGGGCGCCAGCGATTTCGGCGAGGAAGGCGTGTTTTGAAATAGTGGACGCGAGCGATTTCGACCGAGGAGAGGGTGTTTTGCCGCCCATGGTTTATGAAGTATTCGTCGCCTACCATTTCGGCCAAGGAGAAGTTGTTTTGATGCCCATGGTTTATGAATTATTCGGCACCTGTCATGTCGGTCGAGGAGAGGACACACTTGGATGAAGTTACAAATCTACCCTCGTTGTACAACAGGCCAATTGATGTGGGTCCTAGATAGGCCGGTAATTTCACGTCTCCCATTTATTTGCTCGGGCGAATTCCACCAAGCATAGGGTGTTTAACAGTTCGTTCAAATTTTGGGAGAACGAGCATCCACGTCTACCTTACCAAGTCAATTCTAATCAAAATTTGAAAGATTACCTTTCCACTTCTTTTTATATGGTCAGATGATGCTTGGGACTCGTGTATTTTTACATGCTCGTTGCTACCAATTTATTTGACAAATAGTTGACCCACTCAAAAACGGGAATCAAACCCAAAATGAAATATCTCTATTCAATGAAATAACTCTTTCACCCGGTCAAAATTGCGTACTAAATCCAAAATCGAACACCTCAATTTAGTAGCATGTTGTATTATAGTACTCAATGAACATGCTAAAAGACAAATTAACGAACTTGTTTGATACGCATATCTCCATTCATGTGTGGATTGCAAACACCATGTTCTCCAATTCAAATATTTGAGTGCAAATTTATACCCAAAATGGTCCATACCAGTCTTCGATGCATAAATGTGACCTCTCCCCTCTCCCGGACTCCTGTTCTCTTTCTAGCCGACAATCTTCGTTTCCATCGCACGCATACAAACATAAACCTTGTCGCTCCCTCTCCCTCCCTTCCTCCCTCTCTCTCTGTTGGTCTTTCTAGTTTGCATGCACACTCCATGTATAGGTCTCTCTCGCACACAATATATGATTTGCTAGTTCAAGCTAAATATCTAGGGTGCACTCACCGTACGCACACAAGTTCCCTACCTTGTTGTCCGTAACTCTCTCACACACCACTCCGCCGTCTCAGGGCTCTTACCTCTCTCTCTCTCTCTCTCTCTCTCTCTCTCTCTCCATCGCCCTAGGTCACACATACACATGCATATCTCACTCGCACTAGCTAGATAGACCCATCTAAAACTTTCTCTCTCTCTCCCCCCATTCTCTCTTCGTCGCACACACACACACAGAATCTCACGCCTAGCTAAGTACGTCTGTATCTCACTCCATTGTAGGCACACGCAGTCCCCCTAGGTATATGACTATTTCTCAGTCTCCATCACAAACATACACATTGCCTCTTTCCCTCACTTGGTCTATCTCAATTTCTCTCGAGGCATCTTTCCATCACACACACACCTCGTCTCTCGATCTCCCAGCCATATAGTCCCCTCGGGATCTTGAGGGGTTCTCTCCATCACATACACGCCCTCTCTTCCTCCACATGCGTCCATCTTCTCCATACGTCCCTCTCAACCTCTGTCCCTTGTTAGCCAAACCTCTATTGGACAAGTGTTATAGGGATTCTCTCTCCATCGCAAACAACCACACACTAGATATCTCTGTATCTCCTCACCTTGCTTTCTATCTCGATGCATGCATGATATGTTTGCATAAGACACACACACACTCTCTCTCTCTCTCTCTATTTTATCGTTTGTTGTCCCTTTGTCTTTCACACACAGACTCTTTTTGCACACTCACTCTTTCTCCTTCACACACACTTGGTCTCTCTTGACTTAGGTACTCTCTTCAGTCCATATCATATAGATTTATTAAGAAGTCAAACCTCACAAAGTTTGACCAGGTATGTGGAGAAAAACATTTACATCTAGAATGACAAAGATATGTCATTAGATTCATCACATGATGCAGTTTCATATGATGTATCTTTGGTATTGTAGATATAAATAATTTTCTGTGTAAACCTGGTTAAAGTTTCCAAAGTTTGACTTCTAAAAAAATCTATATGCACTGCATTATTGAACGGATGGAGTATCTCGTTCCCTCTCTCAACTCTCCGAGGCACCATTCAACCGTATGGGGGCTCCTCTATCTCTCTCAAACTTTATATCTCCCTAGGTCACACATGCACATATCTCACTCGCACTACATAGACCCATCCAACACTCCCCGCCCTTGTTCTCTCTCTATCTGACACGCACCCCCTAAGTACCATAATTTCTCACTCCATCATAGGCACATGCACCCCCCTAAGTATGACTATCTCTCACTGTCCATCACGAGCACATGCATTGTCTCCTTCCATCCCTATATCTATGTCGATCTCTCTCGGGGTATCTTCTATCGCACACACACCTTTTCACTCGATCTCCCACCCATGTAGTCCCATCACGATCTCTAGGGGATCTATCTATCACAAACACACACACTCTCTCCTCCCCATGCTTGCAGTTTCTCCATACATCTCTCTTGACCTCTCTCCTTGTTTGCCATACCTCTCTTGGCCACGTGCTAGAGGTTTTTCTCTCTCGGTTGCAAACAACCACACACTATCTCCTCACCTCACTCCCGCTCTCGAAGATGCATGTGTGATATGTTTGCATAAGACACACACACTTTTTCTCTACTTTATTGTGTGTTGTCCACGTCTCTTTCACACACACACACACACTTTTTGCACACTCACTCTTTCTATTTCACACACAATCTCTCTCTCACTCTCTAGTTAGGTACTCTCTCACTCCATAATATATGGATATTTTGAAAAGTCAAACCTCAGAAAAGTTTGACCAGGTATATGTGGATAAAAACATTTAGATCTGGAATGATCAATAGATTCATCACAACATGTACTTAGTTCATATCATTTATCTTTCGTATTGTAGATATAAGTAATTTCTTTATAAACTTGGTTAAAGTTTCAAAAGTTTGACTTCTCAAAAATTTATAGGCACTACATTATCGAACGGAGGGAGTAGCACTCTCTCTCTCTACTATCTCTCACGGGCCTCCCCTCTCACTCGATCTCTCTTTACCAACGGATTATACGGTCACTATGTCAGTGTATAGCTCGGTATATTGTTTAGTTGACCGGTCAACCAATCCACATGCTGGCTTGTCAGCTCATGTTCTCTATCTTGATGTGTTGGCCCATGTGGCAGTGGGTGAAAATAAATAAACTAGAGGCCCATCTGACACGTGGTGAATGCTACCTCTTGAGCACTGCGTTGGTTTTCCCTTGAAGAGGAAAGGGTGATGCAGCAAAGTAGCATAAGTATTTCCCTCAGTTTTTGAGAACCAAGGTATCAATCCAGTAGGAGGCTCCACAAAAGTCCCACGCACATACACAAACAAACAAGAACCTCGCAACCAACGTGATAAAGGGGTTGTCAATCCCTTCATGGTAACTTGCAGAAGTGAGATCTGATAGAGATAGTAAGATAAGATAAATATTTTTGGTATTTTTATGATATAGATTGGAAAGTAAAAGATGCAAATAAAAGTAGATCGGAAACTTATATGATAAAATATAGACCCAGGGGCCATAGGTTTCACTAGTGGCTTTTCTCAAGATAGCATAAGTATTACGGTGGGTGAGCAAATTACTGTCGAGCAATTGATAGAAAAGTGCATAGTTATGATAATATCTAGGCATGATCATGTATATAGGCATCACGTCCGCAACAAGTAGATTGAAACGATTCTGCATCTACTACTATTACTCCACACATCGACCGACTCCTGCCTGCATCTAGAGTATTAAGTTCAGAAGAACAGAGTAACGCATTAAGAAAGATGACATGATGTAGAGGGATAAACTCATGCAATATGATATAAACCCAATCTTTTTATCCTCGATGGCAACAATACAATACATGCCTTGCTACCCCTGCTGTCACTGGGAAAGGACACCGCAAGATTGAACACAAAGCTAGGCACTTCTCCCATTGCAAGAAATATCAATCTAGTAGGCCAAACCAAACTGATAATTCGAAGAGACTTGCAAAGATAAGTAATCACACATAAAATAATTCAGAGAAGATTCAATTATTTCTCATAGATAAACTTGATCATGAACCCACAATTCATTGGACCTCGACAAACACACCGCAAAAAGAGTTACATCGAATAGATCTCCAAGAAGATCAAGGAGAACTTTGTATTGAGATTCAAAGAGAGAGAAGAAGCCATCTAGCTAATAACTATGGACCCGAAGGTCTGTGGTAAACTACTCACAACTCAACGGAGAGGCCTTGGAGATGATGTAGAGGCCCTCCGTGGTCGATTCGCCCTCCGGTGGAGCGCCGACGAAGGCTCCAAGATGGGATCTCGCGGATACAGAAGGTTGCAGCGGTGGAAATAGTTTTTAGTGGTGCTCCTGGATGTTTTCAGGGTACGAGAGTATATATAGGCGAAGGAGGTAGGTCGGTTGAGCCACGAAGGGCCCACGAGGGTGGGGGGCGAGCCCACTCCCCTAGGGCGCGCCAGGCACTCTCGTGGCCACCTCGTTTGCTGCTTGATGTCCACTCCAATTCTCCTGGATTGCGTTTGTTCCAAAAAGATCGCCCCCGAAGGTTTCATTCCGTTTGGACTCTTTTTGATATTCCTTTTCTTCGAAACACTGAAATAGGCAAAAAACAGCAATTCGGGTTGGGCCTCCGGTTAGTAGGTTAGTCCCAAAAATGATATAAAAGTGTAGAGTAAAGCCCATAAACATCCAAAACGGGTAATATAATAGCATGGAACAATCAAAAATTATAGATACATTGGAGACGTATCAAGCATCCCCAAGCTTAATTCCTGCTCGTCCTCGAGTAGGTAAATGATAAAAATAGAATTTTTGATGTGGAATGCTACCTAGCATAATTCTCAACGTAATTTTCTTTATTGTGGCATGAATGTTCAGATCCAAATGATTCAAAATAAAAGTTCATATTGACATAAGAAATAGTAATACTTCAAGCATACTAACAAGGCAATCATGTCTTCTCAAAATAACATGGCTTTAGAAGGTTCATCCCTACAAAATTATATAGTTAGGCTATGTTTCATTTTCATTACACAAAATACTCCCATTAAGAACAACCCGGTTTCAGCCAAGCAATTGGTTCATACTTTTTAACGCGCTTCAGCTTTTTTCAACTCTCACGCAATACATGAGCGTGAGCCATGGATATAGCACTATGGGTGGAATAGAATATGATGATGGAGGTTGTGTGGAGAAGACAAAAAAGGAGAAAGTCTCACATTGACGAGGCTAATCAACGGGCTATGGAGATGCCCATCAATTGATGTCAACATGAGGAGTAGGGATTGCCATGCAACGGATGCACTGGAGCTATAAATGTATGAAAGCTCAACAAAAGAAACTAGTGGGTGTGCATCCAACTTGCTTGCTCACGAAGACCTAGGGCATTTTGAGGAAGCCCATCGTTGGAATATACAAGCCAAGTTCTATAATGAAAAATTCCCACTAGTATATGAAAGTGACAACAAACGAGACTTTCTATATGAAGAACATGGTGCTACTTTGAAGCACAAGTGTGGAAAAGGATAGTAACATTGTGCCCCTTTTTTCTTTTTTTCTTTGGCCTTTCTTTTTTTCTTTTTTTCTTTGGCCTTTTTTTTCTTTTTGGCCTTTCTTTTTTTATAAGGGACAATGATCTAATAATGATGATCATCACACTTCTATGTATTTAAAACTCATGAATTACAACTCAAATCTAGAACAAGATACAACTCTATATGAATGTCTCCGGCGGTGTACCGGGATGGGAAATGAATCAAGAGTGACATGTATGAAAAATTATGCATGGTGGCTTTGCCACAAATACGATGTCAACTACATGATCGTGCAAGGCAATATGACAATGATGATGCGTGTCAAACGGAACGGTGGAAAGTTGCATGGCAATGGCTATGGAAATGCCATGATAGGTAGGTATGGTGGCTGTTTTGAGGAAGATGTAAGGAGGTTTATGCGTGATAGAGCATATCGTATCACGGTGTTTGGATGCACCAGCAAAGTTTGCACCAATTCTCAAGGTGAGAAAGGGCAATGCACGGTACCGAAGAGGCTAGCAATGATGGAAAGGTAAGAGTGCGTATAATCCATGGACTCACATTAGTCATAAAGAACTCATATACTTATTGCAGAAGTTTTATTAGCCCTCGAAGCAAAGTACTACTACGCATGCTCCTAGGGGAAGGGTTGGTAGGAGTTAACCATCGCGCGATCCCAACCTCCACTCATAAGGAAGGCAATCAAAAGAGCATCCCATGCAACAAATTTGTTACACAACTTTTACCATACGTGCATGCTACGGGACTTGCCAACTTCAACACAAGTATTCTTTAAATTCACAATTACCCAACTAGCATGACTCTAATATCACCACCTCTATATCTCAAAACAGTTATCAAGCATCAAATTGATCATAGCATCCAATTCACTTCCTATGATAGTTTTTATTATACCCAACTTGGATGCCCATCATTCTAGGACCAATTTTATAACCATAGCAAATACCATGCTGTTCTAAAATACTCTCAAAATAATATAAGTGAAGCATGAGAGATCAACAATTTCTACAAAGTTAAACCACCGCCGTGCTCTAAAAGATATAAGTGAAGCACTAGAGCAAAATTATCTAGCTCAAAAGATATAAGTGAAGCACATAGAGTATTCTAATAAATTCCAAATCATGTGGGTTTCTCCCAAAAGGTGTGTACAGCAAGTATGATTGTGGTAATCTAAAAAGCAAAGACTCATATCATACAAGACGCTCCAAGCAAAACACATATCATGTGGCGAATAAAAATATAGCTCCAAGTAAAGTTACCGATAGACGAAGACGAAAGAGGGGATGCCTTCTGGGGCATCCCCAAGCTTAGGCTTTTGGTTGTCCTTGGATTATATTGGGGTGCCATGGGCATCCCCAAGCTTAGGCTCTTGTCACTCCTTATTCCATAGTCCATCAAATCTTTACCCAAAACTTGAAAACTTCACAACACAAAACTCAACAGGAAATCTCATAACCTCCGTCAGTGCAAGAAAGAAAAACCACCACATAAGGTACTGTAATGAACTCATTCTTTATTTATATTGGTGTTAAACCTATTGTATTCCAACTTTTCTATGGTTCATACCCCCCGATACTAGCCATAGATGCATCAAAATAAGCAAACAACACACGAAAAACAGAATCTGTCAAAAACAGAACAGTCTGTAGCAATCTGTAACTTTCGAATACTTCTGGAACTCTAAAAATCCTAAAAAAAATAGGAAGTCCTAGGAAATTTGTCTATTGATCGACTGCTAAAGGAATCAACTAAAAATCACGTTCCTGTGATTTATTAAAATTATTCTCGTGCGTGCATAAGTTTCTGTTTTTCAGCAGAATCAAATTAACTATCACTGTAGGTTGTCCTATAGGTTCTACTTGGCACAAACACTAATTAAAACATAAAACCACATCTAAACAGAAGCTAGATGGATTATTTATTACTAAACAGAAGCAAAAATGCAAGGAACAAAAATAAAATTGGGTTGCCTCCCAACAAACGCTTTTCTTTAAAGCCTTTTAGCTTGGCATTGATAATTTTAATGATGCTCACATGAAAGACAAGAATTGAAGCGCAAAGAGAGCATCATGAAACATGTGACAAACACATCTAAGTCTAACATACTTCCTATGCATAGGCATATTATAAGCAAACAAATTTGCAAGGCAAGGAAAAACTAGCATATGCAAGGAAGAAGAAAGAGACGATAGCAATCTCAACATGACGAGAGGTAATTTAGTAAGATAAAAATTTCTACGACCATATTTTCCTCTCTCATAATAATTACATGTAGGATCATAGGCAAATTCAACAAAATAGGTAGCACATAACATATTCTCAACACGATCCACATGCATGCAAAGTTGACACTCTTCCAAGATAGTGGGATTAACATTAACTAAAGTCATGACCTCTCCAAACCCACTTTTATCGAAAATATCATAAGATTGAACATACTCCAAATATGTGGGATCTAAAGTTGACACTCTTCCAAAACCACTTTCAATATTATTGCAAACACTATTATCAATCTCATATTCATCATGGGGCTTAAATAAATCTTCAAGATTATAAGAAGAATCACCCCAATTATGATCATTGCAACAAGTAGTAGACATAGCAAAACTAGCATCCCCAAGCTTAGGGTTTTGCATATTATTAGCACAATTGACATCAAGATAATTTATAGTAAAATCATTGCAATCATGCTTTTTATTCAAGGAGTTATCGTGAATCTCTTCATAAATTTCTTCATCATAATTTTCAGATTCACGAATCTCAAGCAAAGCTTCATAAAGATAATCTAGTGCACAAAACTCACTAGCAATTGGTTCATCATAATTGGATCTCTTAAAAAGATTAGCAAGCGGATGAGGATCCATAGATCTTTTAGCAAGCGAAGATGCAAGCAAAAAAAGGCACATGGTAACACAAGATCGAACGGAAGGAGGGCGAAGAAAACGGCAAGGGTGAAGTGGGGGAGAGGAAAACAAGAGGCAAATGGCAAATAATGTAATGCGAGGGAGATGAGTTTGTGATGGGTACTTGGTATATCTTGACTTGAGCGAAGACCTCCCCGGCAACGGTGCCAGAAATCCTTCTTGCTACCTCTTGAGAACTGCGTTGGGTTTCCCTTGAAGAGGAAAGGGTGATGCAGCAAAGTAGCGTAAGTATTTCCCTCAGTTTTTGAGAACAAAGGTATTAATCCAATAGGAGGCTCCTCAAAAGTCCCACGCACCTACACAAACAAACAAGAACCTCACAACCAACGCGATAAAGGGGTTGTCAATCCCTTCACGGTAACTTGCAAAAGTGAGATCTGATAGAGATAATAAGATAAGATAAATATTTTTGGTATTTTTATGATATAGATTGGAAAGTAAAAGATGCAAATAAAAGTAGATCGGAAACATATATGATAAAAGATAGACCCGGGGGGCCATAGGTTTCACTAGTGGCTTTTCTCAAGATAGCATAAGTATTACGGTGGGTGAACAAATTACTGTCGAGCAATTGATAGAAAAGTGCATAGTTATGAGAATATCTAGGCATGATCATGTATATAGGCATCACGTCCGCAGCAAGTAGATTGAAACGATTCTGCATCTACTACTATTACTCCACACATCGACCGACTCCTGCTTGCATCTAGAGTATTAAGTTCATAAGAACAGAGTAATGCATTAAGAAAGATGACATGATGTAGAGGGATAAACTCATGCAATATGATATAAACCCCATCTTTTTATCCTCGACGACAACAATACAATACGTGCCTTGCTGCCCCTGCTGTCACTGGGAAAGGACACCGCAAGATTGAACCCAAAGCTAAGCACTTCTCCCATTGTAAGAAAGATCAATCTAGTAGGCCAAACCAAACTGATAATTCAAAGAGACTTGCAAAGATAACTAATCACACATAAAAGAATTCAGAGAAGATTCAATTATTTCTCATAGATAAACTTGATCATAAACCCACAATTCATCGGATCTCGACAAACACACCGCAAAAAGAGTTACATTGAATAGATCTCCAAGAAGATCAAGGAGAACTTTGTATTGAGATTCAAAGAGAGAGAAGAAGCCATCTAGCTAATAACTATGGACCCGAAGGTCTGTGGTAAACTACTCACAACTCAACGAAGAGGCCTTGGAGATGATGTAGAGGCCCTCCGTGGTTGATTCGCCCTCCGACGGAGTGCCGACGAAGGCTCCAAGATGGGATCTCGTGGATACAGAAGGTTGCAGCGGTGGAAATAGTTTTTTGTGGTGCTCCTGGATGTTTTCAGGGTACGAGAGTATATATAGGCGAAGGAGGTAGGTCGGCTGAGCCACGAGGGACCCACGAGGGTGGGGGGCGCGCCCACCCCCTAGGGAGCGCCGGGCACCCTCATGGCCGGCTCATTTGCTGCTTGACGTCCATTCCAAGTCTCCTGGATTGCGTTTGTTCCGAAAAGATCGCTCCCGAAGGTTTCATTCTATTTGGACTCCGTTTCATATTCCTTTTCTTCGAAACACTGAAATAGGCAAAAAAAACAGGAATTCGGGCTGGGCCTCCGGTTAGTAGGTTAGTCCCAAATATGATATAAAAGTGTAGAGTAAAGCCCATAAAATCCAAAAAACAGGTAATATAATAGCATGGAACAATAAAAAATTATAGATATGTTGGAGACGTATCAGTGAAGTAAACAAAGTTAAAACCACTCACAGTAGCACCTCGAACGCTACTAAATTGAGGGCACACTTCTTCCGCGCGAAGGACACACTCGTGCACACTACACCACTGTGCGACGGTATGCACACAAGGACGCACTCGTGCACACCCTGCACACCTGTACACCAGCGTCACCACCGGCTGAGATAGACGACGAGGTAACCAACAAGCGGAGGTGGCTTGAGCCAAAACCGCATCCAGCGAGCCTGGACTTCATCAACAACCTCCCCGACGACATGCTGCTCGTCATCATCGCCCTCCTCCCCATCAAATCTTCCATGCGGACCGCCCTGCTCTCCCGGCGGTGGTGCCCCTCTGGCGTCGCATCCCCCCTCAACCTCACCTTCGACAACTTACTTTGCGACGGGGATTGCAAACACATGGCCGCAGTCTCCAAGATCCTTGCATCGCACCTGGGCCAGCCAGACACCTTGACATCTGCATGTTCAGTACCAACAACAAGGTCCAAGCCAAGTTCGATGAGTGGTTCTTATCTCCCGACCTTGATCATCTCGAGGAGCTCATGTTTGAAGGTGGACAATGTCGCTCTCTACCGCCGTTCGCGCTCTGCCTCGCGCCAATGCTGCGCCGCTGTAGGTCAGCTCCTGCTATTTACCCCAGATTAATGTCGCGCCCGCTCTTCTTCTCCCTCAACTCAAGCAGCTTGAGCTCTTTGACATTGGCATCTTGAAGGAGGCTATGGAGCACCTGCTCCGCGGCTGTACTGCGCTCGAGTACCTTTGTCTTCGGCAGATCCATGGGTTGATTACCCTCCACATCGCCTTGAAGAATCTCTGATGGATTTATGTGTCTTGCTGGCCCCGCAACAAGATATTACTTGGGAAGAGATTAGCTGATCTATTTCACGATATGGTCATTGAGAATGCGCCTTCCCTTGAGAGATTGCTTGTATCTGATCTAGAAGGTCCAACAAAAATCAGGGTCAGTACGTGCCAAAATTGACAACATTGGCCTACTCGTCTGCCAAATTCTTGGAACTTGTTATTGGATCCATAATCGTTCAGGTAAAACACTCTTATTCTTCTTGAAAATCACCTTTTTAAATTTTTTCTTGATGTATGTTCGACTATCATCCAAAAAATGATTCCCACAAGCTTGATCCAGTCTGTGTGCACAATGAAGATCTTGGCAATAAAATCTATCGGCCCCAATTTGGATCAAATTGTTGGATACCTTACATGCTTTCCGTGCACGGAGAAGCTACTCATCGAGGTGAAACTCCTTTCCTATTAAATGCGAACCACAACGGAGCTCAATTTTTTCGTAATTTTCCCAAGTTACAATGACAATTGTAGTGTTCAAAACTACATCTATGCACTATATACTAAAAGAAATGTTTTACTATTTATTCTCATGTGATCACCTGCATCGCTTTGTTGTTGTTGTAGCCATGGTTAGTCATAGTGGGAAGTAACTTAGACTAGCATCCACAATGTGCACTTTTGCTGCCTCTATAGCTTGCCTCTAAGCCTTTAGAGGCTGCCTCTATACATTGCATGGAGTTGCCTCTAGCAAAAATCCTTGGAATCACCTCTAAGCTAAGAGGCTCCCTCCAAGCTTTTGTTTCAATTAAAACATTCATCTGCCCTACATGTCATCCACTTTCTTGAGTCTCCCAACTGAAAAGTGAATCACATATCAACTTGATCATAGCTTTTGTGCGACCGTTGTAGAGGCTGCATTTAAATGCCATACTGTCGGTGTCAAAACCGGCGGATCTCGGGTAGGGGGTCCCGAACTGTGCGTCTAGGCGGATGGTAACAGGAGACAAGGGACATGATGTTTATACCCAGGTTCGGGCCCTCTCGATGGAGGTAAAACCCTACTCCCGCTTGATTAATATTGATGATATGGGTAGTACAAGAGTAGATCTACCACGAGATCAAAGAGGCTAAACCCTAGAAGCTAGCCTATGGTATGATTGTTGTTCATCCTACGGACTAAAACCCTCCGGTTTATATAGACACCGTAGAGGGTTAGGGTTACACAGAGTCGGTTACAATGGTAGGAGATCTACATATCCGTATCACCAAGCTTGCCTTCCACGCCAAGGAAAGTCCCATCCGGACACGGGATGAAGTCTTCAATCTTGTATCTTCATAGTCCAGGAGTCCGGCCAACGGTGATAGTTCGGCTATCTGGACACCCCCTAATCCAGGACTCCCTCAGTAGCCCCTGAACCAGACTTCAATGAGGACAAGTCCGACGCGCATATTGTCTTCGGCATTGCAAGGCGGGTTCCTCCTCCGAATACTTCATAGAAGATTTTGAACACAAGGATAGTGTCCGGCTCTGCAAAATAAGTTCCACATACCACCGTAGAGAGAATAATCTTTACACAAATTCAATCTGCTGACGTATTCTGCGGCGTGAAGTCACACCACGGCCAAGCCTTTATCGGAATCGTTTTTACTGTCCCACCTCAGCGTGTTTAGCGAGGCGGTTTCCTTGGCACGTCTTATCAAAGCGAAGATCGTGCCCCCTTATTCCGGAATTCTCATCAATACGGGCGTGGGTAATCCAACCGCGCCATTGATTACGGTGCTTGGGAGATAAGCGAGTTTTACCAGGCTGGTGGGGGACGCATAGCTTCGTCCGTCCATATAAGGGGATAAGGATCCACCTTTTCACCTACACCTTCTTCCTCCTTTGCTCATCCATTTCCGCGCACTCGAGCTCCAGCGCCCAAGTCCGCACATCTCGCCTCAACCTTCCCCAGCCATGTCCGGAGCGGGAGGCAAGTGGATGGCCTCCTCCGTCACGGAGGGGCACATCAAAAAGTTGAGGAAAGCCGGATACCTGCACAACAACATTGCGCACCGGCTTCCAGATGAGGGGCAACTCGTCCCCACCCCCAGGCCCCATGAGAGGGTGGTGTTCCTTCCCCATTTCCTCCGCGGACTGGGCTTCCCACTCCACCCATTTGTCCGGGGGCTCATGTTCTACTACGGCCTGGATTTCCATGATCTGGCCCCGAATTTCATCCTCAACATATCAGTGTTTATCGTTGTGTGCGAGGCCTTCCTCCGCATCAAGCCCCACTTCAGCTTATGGCTGAAGACTTTCAATGTCAAGCCGAAGGTAGTGGGCGGCCAGCAGGCGGAGTGCGGAGGCGCCATGGTGGGCAAGATGCCCAACATCACATGGCTCGAGGGCTCCTTCGTGGAAACCATCAAAGGGTGGCAATCGAGGTGGTTCTACATTACCGAGCCGCGTGACCCTGAATGGGCAGCGGCCCCCGAATTTCGATCTGGCATCCCCACACGGCTCACCTCCTGGAAAGAGAAGGGCCTGACATGGGGTGATTTAGAAGAGCTGACCGGACTCCAAACCTGCGTCCAAAACCTTGTGAACAAGAAGATCAAGCTCGTCAATGTAGTCCAGGTCATGCTCATCTGCCGGATCCTACCGTGCCAACAACGGGACTTCAACTTGTGGGAGTTTGATCCGGCACAGCACCAAACCTTGAGTAGGCTCTTCCACACTACGTACGAAGATGCCTGGAAGGTGCTGTTCAAGGGCGCCGAGGCTCCCGCATCTACTACATAAGATCACGGATTTAGCTCGCAACGTCAAGCCGGCGAGGTAAACTATTTTACCCTTTACAGGACACTTGTTTTTCATAGTTTGACTCTATGCGGGATCTAAACTCCCTTACCTTTGACAGGCCTGGTAGAAGAAGTCCGGGCAGGTTAACTGTCCGGCTCCCTTACCAGAAGACCCAGCGGACGCCCGATTGACGCGACTGCTGGTTCCGGCACCTCACGTGGTGCCGGATAAGAAGGCCACGGGAACTCGAAAGAGTTCCCGACATCAGGTGTTATCGGACTCATCGTCCGATGACTCCGAGGTGGACTCCTCCCGCGAAGACGAGGAGGAGAAAAAATAGGCTTCTCCCCCAGCGGGGGGAGAGAAGAAAAGGAAGGCCTCCCCAACTGGGGAGGCCAGAGGGTCCAAGAAGGGAAGGACCCTTCCTCCGGACTACTCCACCAAGGCCGACGACGGTGAAGAGGAGTGACCACTGAGGGCTAAGCCCCTGGCGACATCGTAAGTGTCCGGATACCAGAACAATTCATGATTTTTCATTTGTCGCTTAGTGTCTTCTAACACCGAATACAACCATGTAGCCCGCCCAAGGACGAGCTCCCCGCTTCGTCGAGCGGCTCCTTGGGTTTGTCGGATGTGAATATCACTTCACTCCCGACCGCCTCCTCCCCTCGTGACGCAGACGACGCCGCGGTGTTGTCCCAAAAGGGGCCTGACCAGGAGGAGGTGGTCCTGGAGGCACCGCAAGGCGACCTCTCGGACTCCGGGCGAAAAGGGGGAAAAACCCCAGAGGTCTCTAAGTCCGGCCCTGTGCCGGACTCCGTACCGGAACCTACAGTGGTTCCGAAGTCCGGCAGGCGGCCCCTTCGTAAGAAGGGCGAGACTGCGATGCTGGTGGCCTCCATCCAACCAGAAGCACCGGACAGCTTACTGGAGGCGCTTAACGGCGCCTCCATCAACGAGGAGCACCGCACTATCATGAGTGCGGTGATCCAGAAAGTTCAGTCCGCCAAGAGCGGGCTGACTGAAGCCTGTACCAGCCTTGTAACATGCTTTGAGGTAAGTTTTTAAGATATGTAAGAATATTACCGCATAGACAGTAGCCCTTGATGCTTAGTTCGGTGTTCGGAAAGAAAAGTCGAGCTGAGGATCTAAAAAGATATACGCAGGAGTCTAACATAAATATGTCAATATGGGAATGCAGGCTGTGCTGCTGACCTCTGCCGCACTGACTGCGGAGGTCAATGCCTTGAAGGAGAGCCTCGAGTGGTCCGAGAACGAGCTCGGCCTTGCCAAGAAGCAGCTCGAGGACAAGGAAGGTAAGTAATACCTTATTAAAGTAATACCTTATGGAAAGGATTTGGTGGCAAAAAATGACAGGAATAACGTGAGTATTGCAGGGTCCACGAACGAGGGGGCGACCCTGAAGGAAGCGGTGTCCAAGGCCGAAAATAGTGCAGCGGTGGAGCACACCGAGCGAGAGAAGCAGGAGGTGCGGGTGGCGGAGGTGCGACAAGAGCTCCAGGCTCTCGTGGAAAAACACGAGAGTTTGGAGCGTGACTCGAAGACTTGAGAGTCCGAGCTCGCCTTGGCTCTTGAGAGTGCCAAAGCCACTAAGGCCGAAGCCCAGAAGGCCCTCCAGGAAATTGAGGCGATAAAAAAGATAACGGTGGGTAAGGCATTCTTCATGCAAAGCAAGCATGTAAAAGTGAATTATCTGTTACTTACCCGAATCCGGAGCTCTCCAGGAGCGTTCGCAGATTTGCCTCGTAGTGTGTCCGATGCTGCCGCGTTCTACCGAGCCGAGGAGGGGAGCTCGACGGAAAAGGTGTTCTGGTCTCAATATACTGAGGCCGGACATCCAGTGGCCTTGAGCGACCAGCTGAAGCAGCTGGTCGAGCTCCACAAGGTGGCCGAACAGGCCATGAAGGGCCTCATAGTTCGGCTGTAGCCTAAAGAAGCCATGCCTGGGAGCTACTTCGGTCTGGTGCGGCGGCTGGTGGACGCCTGTCCATGGATTGAAGTCATCAAGCGCTCTGTCTAAATTGAAGGTGCCTGTCGGGCCCTTGCCCGTGCTAAAGTGCACGGGGGCAAGATGGACGCCGAGAAGCTTGTGAAGGACGCGCCACCGCCGGGCAAGGAGTATCGCAGGCCGGAGATGTACTATGAGGGCGTCCTGAAGGGTGCTCGCCTTATAGCGGGTGAATGCTCCAAAGATGTAATTTTTGAGTAGACTCGCATTTGTTATCCTGTACGCTGAAAACTTTATTCATATGCGCTAAGCAACACTTGTTTAATTTAAAATATTACCTTCCGTGCGTCCGTTTATCAAATTTGAGAGATGGCGAGTCGTTGGCTTCAGCCCCCATGCCACGAGTGCTGGGGTGTTCGGGATAAACTTGAGCGCTCTTGTTCCCATTCTTGGGTCCTTCGAGGGAGGCGTTCAACATGAGAACGAGGCAACCGGACTATAATGCTTGACACTCTCACTTAGCCATAGAATTCTATAATTTTAAATTTCGGCGAAGCCACTGGTATTCGGAAAACCGAGTTCGGGGCGCTATCCACGCCTTGGCCGGACAATGCCGACTCCTCGCTCTAAGCGGCATGAGTCTTTAGGGACCCGAAAAACCTCTCGAACAGCGACCAGCTCTCGCCCTATCATGACGGTCAGTTTTAGCTTTCTCCACTGAGGTGCTCAACCCAACTCAACCGGGGCACAATCACAGTGGTTCTCCCAGCGCTACCTTAGCCGATATAACGGAACGTAAGGTACCAAAACATGGGAGCCGGGCAAACCCAACTATTGACCCAAGACGTGATTCAGAGCCGATGCATATAATGCTATAAGTTCGGGGTGCCGCACTTGTGAAAGTGTTCGGACTTATCACACCATGTTTTGGGGTACTTAAGCCCCTGGTGTATTGACTGTACCAAGTTGTACGGGTGCAAAATGTCATAGATGAACATTTATGGAAAAAAAGGAATGCAATAATAAGCAGAAGCTATGTATTGTTTATTCAAAAGATACTGCAATGAGCAAGGGATGGGACTATTTAACATGTCCCCCTCCAGGGGTAGGCTGCGGGATGGTATGTAAAACAGGTATACTGCTCGTAATAGAGACCACCTGGACACTCGACGTAGCTTTTCTGCTTCCCTGGCTGTTGCATCGTGAGTTCGGCGATTCTACTGCCGGACAGGGCTTCTGGAACACGGAGTCCTGAGAATAAGAAAAAAAAGAATGACACAATTGGGAGCCCCTGGTGCGGTTGAGCCGCACTCTGGGCATGCCATGGTCGTGCCCCTCCCCCTATGCCCATGGTATCTCCAGAGCGTAGTTATGTACACGTGGTACTGGTCTCGCGATTTCGCGAGGGCTGGGTTGGGGCCGCATTGCTACGCGTGCTCGGAACGTGTCAGGAGGTCTTGTTGTAGGTTACTCTAGGTGCGCTTGACGGTGTCCGGACGTTTAGTAGTCGGACTCGAGAATTGCCTTAAGAGGCTGCTTTGTACTTCCGCCGCGAGGGCCGCCGTATGCTCCTCCGTTCGGAGAGAGCGTTGGGTGTTTCCATTGACCGTGATTACTCCTCGAGGGCCTGGCATCTTGAGCTTGTGGTATGCGTAGTGCGGCACCGCATTGAACTTTGCAAATGCGGTTCGTCCGAGCAGTGCGTGATAGCCGCTGCGGAACGAGACTATGTCGAAGATTAATTCCTCGCTTCGGAAGTTATCCGGGGATCCGAAGACTACTTCGAGTGTAATTGAGCCTGTACAGTTGGCCTCTACACCTGGTATGACGCCTTTAAAGGTCGTTTTTGTGGGTTTAATCCTTGAGGGGTCTATGCCCATTTTGTGCACTGAATCCTGGTAAAGCAGGTTCAGGCTACTGTCGCCGTCCATCAGGACTCTAGTGAGGTGAAATCCGTCAATGATTGGGTCAAGAACCAATGCGGGAATCCACAGTGGCGGATGCTAGTGGGGTGGTCCCTTCGATCAAAGGTGATCGGGCAGGAGGACCACGGGTTGAACTTTGGGGCGACTGACTCCATCGTATATACATCCCTTAGTGCACGCTTCCGCTCCCTTTTGGGTATGTGGGTTGCGTATATCATGTTCACCGTCCGCCCTTGTGGGGAAAAGCCCTTCTGTCCTCTATTGTTTGGCGGCCGGGGCTCCCCCTCATCATCGCCATGCAGCCCCTTGTCGTTGTTTTCGGCATTTAACTTGCCTGCCTGCTTGAACACCCAACAATCCTTGTTGGTGTGGTTGGCTGGTTTTTCGGGGGTGCCATGTATCTGGCACGAGCGATCGAGTATTCGGTCCAAATAGGACGGGCCCTGAGTATTTCTTTTGAACGGCTTTTTCCGCTGACCGGGTTTAGAGCCTCTGAATCTGGCATTGACTGCCGTATCTTCAGCATTATCACCGTTAATGCGGTGCTTGTGCTTGTTACGACGCCACCTGCCATTGCTATCCTTGGTATCCGAACTACCAGGGTTTTTGGTCAGGTTGTTACTGCGAGCTAGCCAGCTGTCCTCTCCCGCGCAGAAGCGGGTCATGAGTGATGTGAGGGCTGCCATGGATTTCGGCTTTTTCTGTCCTAGGTGCCGGGCAAGCCACTCATCGCAGATGTTATGTTTGAAGGCTGCAAGGGCCTCTGCATCCAGACAGTCAACGATTTGATTTTTCTTGGTTAAGAACCGTGTCCAGAATTGTCTGGCCGATTCATCTGGCTGCTGAATTATGTGGCTTAGGTCATCAGCGTCTGGTGGTCTTACATATGTGCCCTGGAAGTTATCAAGGAATGCGGCTTCCAGGTCTTCCCAACAACCAATTGATTCTGCTGGCAAGCTGTTGAGCCAATGCCGAGCTGGTCCTTTAAGCATGAGTGGGAGGTATTTGATGGCGTGTAGATCATCACCGCGGGCCATGTGGATGTGAAGGAGATAGTCCTCGATCCAAACCGCAGGATCTGTTGTGCCATCGTATGATTCAATGTTTACGGGTTTGAAACCCTCAGGGATTTGATGATCCATTACTTCGTCTGTGAAGCATAGTGGGTGTGCGGCGCCTCTGTATTGGGCTATATCACGACGCAACTCAAATGAGCGTTGTCTACTGTGTTCGGCCCGACCGGAATTGCTGTATCCGGCGTGACGGTTGTCATCACGTGTCGTGGGGCTCCCATGTGATCCGTAGATCGATCTTATTTGCCTTGCCTTGTCCTCCAGTATGTCTCGCAAGTCTGGCACATTTCCCCGTGGCTTTGTACTTTTCGAGCGACGCCGGGGTGCGGCTTTAGTGGAGGGCCTAGAGGCCTCTCTGTCACGGCCACGAGGTGGCCGGTCGGCCGCGTCATGCGCTGGTGATGTAGGTTTGGTTGCTTCCTCCTCTAATTGGGGTAGCAGCCTGCGTTTTGGGTAGCTCTTGGAGGGGTGATCGAGTTTGTACTCTTCGGCTGCAAGGACTTCGGTCCATCTGTCAGCTAGCAAGTCTTGGTCAGCTCTAAGCTGCTGCTGCTTTTTCTTGAGACTGCTTGCCGTGGCCATAAGCCTACGCTTGAAACACTCTTGTTCGACAGGATCCTCGGGCATGACAAATTCGTCGTCGTCGAGGCTTGCTTCATCTTCAGAGGGAGGCATATAATTATCGTCCTCTACCTCTCTTTCTGCCGCTCTATCATGAGGGCTGGCTTCTCCCTCCTCCTGTGCTGAATCCTGCTGGAGGGGGTTGTCTTCGGCACTGTCCGGGTTGTTATTATCTCTCGTGCCGGAATCACCGTTTTTGCTGTGGCGGGATTTAGAGCGGCGCCGCTGACGTCGGCGCTTGGGCTGTTTCTTGGAGGGGTCATCCTCGGCTGTCCCATTGCCATTCCCATCTTTTGGGGTGTCCACCATGTATATGTCGTATGATGAGGTGGCCTTCCAGTGCCATGTAGGCGCTGGTTCTTGGTTGTCTCCTGCATCGTCGTCCATACCATCGATGTCTTCGGAGTCGAAGTCGAGCATGTCGGTTAAATCATCAACAGTGGCTACAAAGTGGGTGGTGGGTGGGCGTTGAATTTCTTCGTCGTCCGCATCCCAACCTTCCTGACCATAGTCCGGCCAGGGTTCTCCTGATAAAGAGAGAGACTTTAGTGAATTCAGGATGTCGCCAAAGTGTGAGTGCTGAAAGATGTCCGCGGCAGTGAACTCCATAACCGGCGCCCAATCAGATTTGATTAGCAGGGGCGCGGGAGGTCCGGAGTCCGGAGAGGAATCCGGCACCTCGGAGTCACGGGCTTTGCGAAGGACAGGGATGGTGTTCGGCTCAATCGCTGTAGAGATCGTAGCCCCCGAGGCGGTGTCCAGCCACTCGTCCTCGATCGGCGAAGTCGGCTCCGAGCTAAGGGTCGGAGCGGACGCTGGTGCGGCCTCTAGGGCACTGTTCGGTGGCAGAGCTAGATCATACCCATCGAGACAGTGCGGCACGCTTGGCTGTGGCTCGAATCCGTTGAAGATCAAGTCTCCGCGGATGTCAGCCGTGTAGTTCAAACTCCCAAATCTGACCTGATGGCCAGGGGAGTAGCTTTCGATCTGCTCCAGGTGGCCAAGTGAATTGGCCCGCAGTGCAAAGCCGCCGAATACGAGGATCTGTTCGGGGAGAAAAGTCTCACCCTGGACCGCGTCCTTGTTGATGATCGAAGGAGCCATCGGACCTAAAGATAACGGCACAGAGGAACTCTCAATGAAAGCACCAATGTCAGTGTCAAAACCGGCGGATCTCGGGTAGGGGGTCCCGAACTGTGCGTCTAGGTGGATGGTAACAGGAGACAAGGGACACGATGTTTTTACCCAGGTTCGGGCCCTCTCGATGGAGGTAAAACCCTACTCCTGCTTGATTAATATTGATGATATGGGTAGTACAAGAGTAGATCTACCACGAGATCAAAGAGGCTAAACCCTAGAAGCTAGCCTATGGTATGATTGTTGTTTGTCCTACGGACTAAAACCCTCCGGTTTATATAGACACCGGAGAGGGTTAGGGTTACACAAAGTCAGTTACAATGGTAGGAGATCTACATATCCGTATCGCCAAGCTTGCCTTCCACGCCAAGGAAAGTCCCATCCGGACACGGGACGAAGTCTTCAATCTTGTATCTTCATAGTCCAGGAGTCCGGCCAACGGTGATAGTTCGGCTATCCGGACACCCCCTAATCCAGGACTCCCTCACATACATTGCACCATTTTTTACTAACCTTAGAGGCAACAATGTGGACACCAGCTTAGAGGCAATGCTGCCTACAACACTGTGGATGCCCTAAGAGGAACTACTACCTTGTTTCATGGTTTACTAGTCCCCTTGGTATTTTGTAGTATCAAATTTTGAAAATAGATTTAACTAACAAAATGTTACTCCCTCCTTCCATCTATATAGGGCCTAATGTGTTTTTTCGGGCTAACTCTGACCAAACGTTAGAGCAATAATATATGACATGCAACTTACGCAAAGCATACTATCAAATTCATATGTGAAAGGATCTTGCAATGATATAATTTTCACATTATACATCTCATGTACTATTAATCTTGTCAATAGTCAAAAGGCGGTCTTAAAAAACGCACAGGCCCTATATAGATGGAAGGGGGGGAGGGGAGTAATGCATGTCGCTAAAAGTTACATCGTTGGATTCGTATTTGAACATAATTTCCAATGATATAATTCCTGGTGACATGGATCGACATTTTGTAACGTAAATCGATGGTCAAAATTTTACACTAAATATGAAGGGGACCTACGAACTAGTAAGACGGAGGTAGTAAAATAGTGGGCTATAAGCCCTTTTTTGTTGTAGACAAGGCTATTCATAGTGGGAACAGTGCTGTAAGAGCACCCACATGTAAGTTTGCCTCTAACCTGGGACCCACTGACCTGCCTCTAAGTTTATATGAAAGCTTCGATTGTGTTGCCTCTAGTATAGTTTTAAAGTTGGACCCACTACTGAATAAAATGAAGTGCTAGTACTAGAGTACTCCTTTCCTATGGCTTATTATACTGGCAACAAATGCTCACACTGTGGCCGACCTCTTCACATGCTCCCAGGTAAAATGAGTAAATGAGAGGAAATTAAGAGAAGGAGAAAGAGTGAAAACTTAGCACTAGCCTTAGAGCCAACTGCTCTAATGTGTGGGCGAGTGATATTGGTAGCTCTTGGTGACATGACAGTCTTATATAGCCAGCTGCTCTAATGTGTTCTCTTCTTTTGTAGATAAAAAAGGACGCGAAAGTGAAAAATATGCTGCAATATAACAATCTCATCGAATGCCTTGATCTCCATCTTACAGAAATTGATCTGATCGACTACCAAGGCACAACATCTGAGATTAAATGGGCCAGGTTCTTTGTTCTGGAGGCAAGTGTGCTCAAGGTAATGAGGATTGGTGTTCTCTGGCACAACAATGAATGGCGTACTGATCACCACAAGCATCTAAGCCCAATGACAAAGGCTCCGCAGAAGCTGAATTTGTTTTTGAAACATCAAGTCGTAAGAGACTCAAAAAAATTATTTTCCCGTTACTGACTTTCAGGGCTGTGGATTTTAGTTTGTACGATAATGCTGCATCCACCTAAAGTAATGAAAGTTCTTATGTAAACTTCCTAATAATTCCCACTTCGTGGGTGCAGCATTACTCCTAGCATTTGTAATATTAGTTTGAACCTTGTAATATTACGACTATCCAGCACGAGGTACTATGTTACGATAAATGTTCGCGTGCATAGGTGCAGTAACTATATACCCATTACTCAAGTACAATATTTATTATTACTCGTGCAACACACGGGAAATTATCTCAAAATAAGTAGGGTAGCTCTACAGCCATGATGATAGCGAGTGCACACGGTGAGGCTCACTTTGGTATGCCGAACACGCCACCTACACTCAGGTGTCATCTCCGACGCAGGCTCTTGTCACTTCACTATGAGGAGCAACACGTAATAATTTGACCAAGGGGTAGTACAATACTACTACATTGGTAGTACTACTAGTACTACCACCATCTGGATTTAGTAGTACCACCACCTCCGTCTGGATTTAGTATTTGACTAGCAATATCTAGTAATGCATGTCACAAAAAATATACTACTCCCTCTGTGAATAAATTGTTTTATTCGGTTTTGATGTAGTTTTCGATGATATTGACACTCTTCCTTCCGGTAGATGGCTCAAATCTGAAATCTCATCAATCAAACTACTATTGTACTCCCTCCATACTGGTGCATTAGTCACGTTACGAAAAAAATCCTAAAATTTTTAGGCGTGGTGCATTAATGAGGTTTTAAAACACTTACCCCAGGATAGAGCACTAGGACCTGATGGTTTCATTGGAATGTTTGTAAAGAGATGTTGGCATATTATTAAGGATCATTTTCTTAGGTTATTCACAGACTTCTTTGAAGGAAGAATAACCCTCCAGAGCATCGATGGGTCCCTTGCTACTCTGATACCAAAGGTTCTATCACCCGAAGGACCAAATGATTATAGGCCAATCTCTCTCACAAACACCTGCCTCAAATTCCTCACCAAGCTCCTAGCAAACAGGCTGCAGAAAGTTATTCTCACCTGCATCCATAAAAACCAGTATGGATTCCTTAAGTCTAGATCAATTCAAGACTGCATTGCTTGGAGCATGGAATATATTCATTAGTTCCATCAATCTAAGAGACCAATCCTTACTCTAAAGCTTGATTTTGCTAAAGCTTTTGACACTATTGAACATGAGCTGATTTTGTTAATGCTGGAATATAAGGGTTTTGATGCCAAATGGATTAGTGGGATCAAGGAGCTCCTCTCTTCTGGATCATCTTCCATACTACATAATGGAGTACCAGGTAAACAGTTCATTTGCAAAAGAGATCTCAGGCAGGGGGACCCACTTTCACCTCTCCTTTTTGTCATTACTACTGATCTGCTTCAAACTGTGGTCAACAAAATGCTCTAGCAGGGTCTCCTTTCACTTCCAATTCCATCAAATGATCCTAACTTCCCAATTGTCCGATATGATGATGATACTATGCTCATAGTTCAAGCTGATGAAACACAGTTGATGGCTCTCAAAGAGATGTTGATTTCTGTCTCTAAGTCCACTGGCCTCAAGGTGAATTTTCACAAATCATGCATATTGCCCATAAATGTTACCCCTGAAGAAACCAGCAGACTGGTAGCAGTTTTTGGTTGTCTGGTTGGGACCCTACATTTCACATATCTTGGTCTACCTGTGGGCACTACCAAACCCAGAATTCAGGATCTGGTTATTGTGGTCGATAGAGTTGAAAGGAGATTGTCTGCTAGCTCTGCCATGTTATCTCAAGGTGCTAGATTGCAGTTGCTACATTCAGTCCTATCATCTATGCGTATATGTTTTCTATGCAGCCTCAGTTTACCTGCTGGAGTTATAAAGCAATTGGAAAGAATAATGATGCAATGCTTATGGAGAGGAAATACTGACACCCCAAAGCAATCTTTGGCAGCTTGGCAAATGGTTTGTAGGCCAAAAGATAAATGATGCATGGGTATCATCAACCTTGCCATACAGAATAGAGCCTTGCTTACTAAGCATCTACACAAAAAATTTAACAAGGCTGATATCCCTTGGGTCTCCTTGATCTGGGACACCTACTATAATGGAGTAGTTCCCCATGCAACAATGCAGTATGGCTCTTCATGTTGGAGGGATATTATGAAGTTGAATGAGATTTATAGATTACATTCGGTCATCATAGTCAATGATGGACATAGGTCACACTTCAGGCATGATTCATGGAAGTTAAATGGTTGTTACACACCAATCAAGGAGAGGTTCCCTAGATTGTTCTCATTTGCGCTTGATGACAAGATTTAAGTTAAGGATTTTGTTGAAGATCTTGACATTGATACACTTTTTCAACTACCTCTTTCCCAAGAAGCAATGGAGGAGTTGGTTTCCCTTCGGGCTGCTATACAGGGTTTACAGAGGAATCCCAATGAGCCTGATTCCTGGTCTTGGACACCTATTAAAGGGACCTACACTGCCAAGAGTTATTATGCACTGATGCATACTTCCTTGCCTAATGATGACCCTTGCAAATGGATCTGGCAAAGCAGATATATCATGAAAATGCATCCTGGCTGCCAGAAGAGGCTTCCAGAAACCTTTTTTGTTTGAAGTAGTCTTCCTTGTAGCATGGAGTATCTGGACTACTAGGAATGGCAGAATTTTAAGGCACATTAGGCCAACTTTTAGCGAATGGAAGGCCAAATTTTTTCATGACATCACCCTGCATTCTCACAGAATGAAGAGATCAATTAAACCCTTGTTGCTGCAATGGATCAATGCTCTGCCATGATCCTTGGTTGTACTCTTGTATTTGCCCAGTTGTAAATAGGTAGGTTTTCTAACACCTGTTTTATATAGCTAGTTCTTCTTAGTTTTTTTAACACTGCTATAAGACCTTGGTTTTTGTGGTTTTAATAAATGGTTGTGGGCCTTTTTCCTCATAGTGTTCAGTCAAAAAAAGGCACGACAATGCAATAGACCAGGTCGATCGGTTGTTGTCCTCACATAGGAAAAAGGTGGCTAAAGAGAACAAAAATGGGACGTAATCCACATATGATGCCTAGATATTTGTTGCTCTGTGCAACCCTCCCTCACTACTCTATGCGTCCGTGGAGGTACATCGTACTGGTGCACCCACTGTCCGAAAGAGCCTCCCTATGCTCTTATTGCCATAACACCACCGGTAAAATCAAGCAATGCCACTGCTAAAGTGATGCCACATTTAACTAATGCCGCAGTCAGTCTAATGCCACCGATAAATTTAAGCAGTGCCAACTAATGTCACTGGATTATTTCAGGGTTAGCTATTGATTGTGGACGCATTAAAGATTTTTGAGCTAAGGCATTCTAATGATGTTGAACAGCTAGTATACCAACAATGAAACTTGTTACTACCTTCAGATTTTTGCACTACTAATGCTTATAGATTACATACCTCACTTCATGATGCAATGATAAGTCAATTTTTTGTACTATGTCACCAAAATGCCAAGGCGGTGATGGCATTTTATTTCAGTTAAAGTACACAAAAAGTAATGAAGAGAAGAGGAAAGGTCAGGAGTGGGCACCTCCTCCTTCTACTATTTTCTTGATTTGTTTAATCAAGTTTTTATGTTTAATCAACTATCAAGTTTGGGATGGCAATTTTTTAGGTCCCCTCAAGTTTGAAATGATATTTACCTTGAAGGTACATGGTTTGCAAAAAATTTATACTGTCATTGGTTAATAATATTAGTTAGCTTCAGACTTTTGTATTTTGTCTAATGCTTTTGCGCAACCAGTATATCAATGCTGAAACTCGTTAGCTTTAGATTTTGTATAGTTAATGCTTCTAGAAATCTTCCACTGCTAGCTAATGGAAATCTGTTGAGTAAAACCATTGTACTATACCCCATAAGAAATAAACTACTATACTATTGCAGTAGCCACTAGATTAGTTCATATTTGTATTGTTGAAATGGTGTTGTACTAGCATATGAACATATATAAGGTGTGGCAAGCTTTCCCAAATATGTGCTCAAGAAAACTACTACCTGTTTTTTCTAAATATTAGACATTTGGGTACTTTAAATTGAACTGTGAAAACGTCTTATATTAAGGAACAGAGGGTGTAGAATTCATTCAAATTATGCTGTCAAAGCTAGTCATACCATTGTTAAAATTAATGTTCATTATATTATCGGAGGAGGTCTGCATGTTTGTCTCTATTGCCTGTCGATTACATACCTGACATCATGATGTAATTGTAAGTCATTTTTTGTACAGTGTCACCGAATTTTCAAGGCGGTGATGGCATTTTATTTTAGTTGAACTGCACAAAAAATGCTTAAAAGAAGAGGAAAAGTCAGGAATCATTCAATCTTTCACAAAATACTATGTATGCCTTCCTGACATCAGTCGTTTTGCCTTATTTATTCCTTCAAACAGGTGGTTAGAAACAGTATTGCTACCTGTTCCCATTAAGAAATTGGAATGCTTATATTTGTGAGTCTATGCTTCAACTAGTGCCACTTTTATAGCAATTACAGTTTTAATATCTGTGCAAATAGGGATGCTCAATTTTAATGAAATTGCACAAAAAGTCCAAATGGTTCAACATTATGAGCATTTTTTCTTCCAAAAAGTTATATCCAATTGGTGGCACTATGAGTTGTTCATTACCAAGGTACATGGTTTGCTACTATCTTGCTACTATTTTTGTACTATCATTAGATAGTAATATTAGTGGTTTGCATGTAAATTTATTGGCAGCGTGGACCTACATTGGTGGTGCAGGACATGATTCAATGATTGGATGCTCAATTTTGGTTGTATCGATTTCACCTCTTCCATCACTGCAAAATTGATATCCTTGGTCTGATGAAGAATATGTGCTATATTTCTTCTCTGTACTAGCAAATCAATTTAGTACCAAATTGTCTAGTGCAAAACGTGGGAGTATCAAATTGTCCAATGCAAAACATGACAGATGCTAAGCGGAAATGAACAACAAAGACGTGTTTAAACCAAAAATACAAGGTGGGGTATATGTTAACTAGCTGCTTGATATTTGTGCAAATAGATGTCTACCCATTGCTATTTGGCAAAGAAACAAAGTGACCTCAATTTTTATGGAACAACACAAGAGAATAGTATAGTCACTGCATGTAGTGCCATTTGAAAATAGACACATCAAGATTGGATAGTTACTTCATGGACTACAAAAAGGTAGTACTGTACTATTTATTGGCCAACACTAGGTGTTTCATTGCTTTGGTCCGATTATCCAATGGACATTATTTTGCCAAAGTTAAAGTTGTATTCCGAAAACAGTCTCAACGTGTGATCGACAGAAGACCAACTCATATTTTAGTGGATGTTCCTCCATCATGTGTGGTTCATTCTCATGGTTCCATCTATTGGTGAAACCACTTAAGTTTGCAAGAGGAAATGTAGGCTTCACAAACAAATTTTTCTTTCACTCTGTACTGAATGTTGGCCCAGAGAAGCATCCATGTTAGTAGCAAGGACATATATTTTTTTTTCTTAATCTTTGCTTTAGGAGCTACATATTGTATATGATCTGTGAATCATTGAGATGCATTAACATGTTGATCTTATGTATGGGAATCATACTAATTGGTTTTTAATTTGGGCTATTAATGTGAATATATTACAAAGCTAGGCCTATGAGCCTCATGTGAATATTTTGAACGGATCAGCTCGTACTACTATGCACAACATGATCCTTATTTCTGTGTGCTCAGTGTTTACAAGTTACTAGCAGTTCCTTATTTATCTTTGCTCAGTGTTTACAAGTTATCGATCGATCACTAGCTAGCCTACTAATACGCTCATGACAGTCTTAGTTGCGACGCAAGATCCAAAGGTGGCAGTTCTTTGAATAAAAATGCCTACCTCTGAAGAATCTGACATCCTGTTCTGAAGAAAATGCCATGCGAATCTCTAAAGAAACTGCCAACAAAACTGTTCGCAAATGCCTTATCTCCCGCCGAACGTTCATCAGCTATTGCAATCCTACACGTACACTATCCGACCGACTCGACCCTACACGAATAACCAACGGATCACACATGTACCTCATCCGGATGAATCAAGTGCACTCATTTGACCATCATGCCGATGTGCGACCCAGAACAGACGGGACACACCACTGACGGGACGAGACAGGATGGCACAATCATAATTTCAGTTTTTCTAGTTTTACGCGGCAAGCTGGCGCACTAAGCCATGCCTGCTTATACATTGAATTCAGATGACCATCGCGTTTCCTGTGACATGCTGGTTCACCTACCTTCCACCTATAATTACTGGTTCCCGACATTCTCCGGTGGCACCATCACCCAACTCGCCCTATCCTCACAAGCCCTCGTTTGCCCGACGTCACTCGCCACGTCCGTCATGCCCCCGCCCGTCCGTAATAGGTCATGCTAGAGGCGCTCACCGCCAGAGCAAGTGTTCGATTTTTCACTGGAAGGCATACGGAGGGAGGAGGCATTCTATCGGTCTTTAGATAGCAACGCGGAGTATGAGGACTTGTTGGAGCACGACTGCATGGCGGAGGAGCAGCGTATCGCCGATTTGCGCCGCCAGCGGGGCATTGTGCAACAACGTATCACTGCTCTGAGTCGCGAGTAGAGCGCCCGCAACTGGGCTGACTACATGGAGGCCGGTGCCAACAAATAGCCCTGGAGGCTATCAGGCACGCACGCGTGCATGACGCCGAATTTTACTACCAACTCGTCAAGTGGGTTTCCCGCATAGAAGCCGAAGCTTCGGTGGACCACAACGGCATGGAAAGGGCCAACGCATGCGAGCATTGCACCCTATCGCACCTCTGGAAGTCCGAGGCAAGGAGGAGGACGCCGGTGCCGGCATTTAGCGTGTACCGTAGATGGCAGCCGACATTGTCTAGTTAGCTAAGAGTAAGTTAATACTTGTACACTAGAGTATTAGTGGAAGTAAGTTGGACATGATGGTTGTCAACATGGAAGTTCAGTACTCTATCTCTGGATCAGGCCTGTTACTTTGCTCTGAATGTTGAACTTTCCATGTGAACGTATGGAATGGGTTGTTATTTTTTAATTGGACTGAATTTGTGTGCCACGGATTTAGAGGCTGACTTGTGGCCTCCTAGGTTGACACACACACACAATGAGGAGATGATTGTACGTTGAGAGGATGACAGTGGGGACCCACCAGGGTCATGGCAGTATGCAAGCAAGTGCCTCCTTATTTCAAGCCAAAAAAATGGTTCCTCCTAATGGATTCTTGACATCTTGGCCCCACGCCATTGTCAACGTAGTCAATAAGCGAGAGAATTGCACAATGAACGGCTGACACCAGGGTCCCAGTAGCTCGCCCGATTTTTTTTGTTTTTGAGACGGAGGAGGGTATCAACTAGGCCGTGATGGGCACTCTGGCAAGTCTAGCCAGCCTTTTATTTTATGTTTACCACAAGACCAACCTAGTTGTTTTTTTCTTTCTAAAAATGGCTAGCCCAGTTTTTTCCAGAATACCCAACCGAGGCCTACTTGCTTTTGTCAGCCTTGCTGGGCTACAAATCTTTCAAGACGAGGGGGGATGCATTCGGCTTGCCCAGAAAATGGGCTATCAGTAATGAGAAATGGACTGTGCATTTTTAAAACACAACAAACCGACAGTTAGTTTCATATTTCTTTTTTTGCATTTCAAGATTTTAAATTTCATTGATTTTTATGCGGCGAAAATTATTTGGATTTTAAATTGATGTAAATTTATCTTCCAAATTAGTTTGAACGTGACTCGAAATTTCGGGATTAAAAATAGTTCAGACCGCACCGAAATATGCAAAATTTCGTTGATTTTTTTAACCGTTGCCACAATATGGGTTGTAATGCTAACAAAAAGAATATGGGCTTCTGGTAAAAAAAGAATATGGGCTCCAAAAAAATCCTTAAGAATTAGAAAATGGGCTATAAATTATTAGAAATTATGGCAGATGGGATGTATGCTGTCTTCCACAGATTTGAGGCTGACTTGTGGGCCTACTAGGTTGACCGCTTTCCTAAAAAAGGTTGATGTGTACACAAGGTTGTGTCAACTTAGTCACCACATGAAAGCAGTGATTGTTGGATGTCCATCCAACGGCCGTCGTGCTTCTTCAATCTATGATCTTCCTGCTCCAGCCGCCTAGTGTCCAGGACTGCCTGCTCCCTCTCCCATGGCCGTTTGTGCTACCGCGTAGGCCTCATCGGCCCACCCTACTCCCACCGCTGGACAGGCCACTCCTCTACCCACCCGCACCTCCTATTATTTTCTGGCGATGCTAGCCTCAGCCCACAGCCGAACTAGTCACATCCCTCATACTCTTCTCAGCGTGGGCTTCCACTGATGTGGCTTCACCGGCTCTAGGTTGTTCCCCTCCTGGGCCTCGCCGTTGTTCACCGCGTTGATGCTCTCGGCCCGATGTGGTCAACATGGTCAACAAACAACAACTATCGGAAGAGGGATGTAAGTGGAGAGGCTAACAATAGGGACCCACATGGTCCATGGTCGCAGGCAAGCAAGTGCCTCCTTATTACGCGAATTGCTCCTCCTGACAGTTGGCACCCACCAGCGACATCTTTGCACACAAGTAAGTGTCTCCTTATTATGTGGAAAAAAAGTTTCCTCCACCTGACAGCTGAGACCCACCAGCTACATTTTCGCACGCAAGGAAGTGCCTTTTATTACACGGAAGAAAAAAGATTCCTCCAACTGCTAGCTGGGACCCACCAGATTTGGTGGCTGACTTGTGGGCCTACTAAGGTGACTCGTACACAGCACTTTGTCAACTTAGGCAACAAACCATTCCAGCAGCAGCGACCGTTGGATGTTAATCCAATGGCCATGCTAGTTCTACAACATCTGATCTTCTTGCTCCAGCCGCCCAAACCAGTGCAGGCCGTACCGCCTGCTGTTGTATCCCGTGGCCGGCTGTGCTGCCGTGCAGGCCTCACTGCCCCACCCTACTCCCACCGCTGCCTAGGCCTTCCCTGTACTCACTAGCACCCCTTGTTATTTTCCAGCAACGACAGCCTCACACCGCAGCCGGACCAGTCAACTCTCATACTCCCCTCTACGTGGGCAACCACTACTGAGTCTTCCCCGGCTTCGGGTTCTTCCCTTCCTAGGCCCCGCCATCGTTGGTGCTCTGGGTGCGGCGTGGTCAACATGGTCAATGAATGTGACGGTGACAGTTGGACCCACTAGCTACATATTCGGACGCAAGGAAGTGCCTCCATATTACCTGCAAAAAATGATTCCTCCCCCTTATAGCCGGGACCCACCAGCTATATCTTTGCACGGAAGGAAGTGCATCCTTATCATCCCTGACAGCTGGGACCCACCCGGTCAAAGCATACATAGTGTTGTCTGTCTGGTCGCGAACATGTACGTACATACTAGTCGATTGGTCTCTGCAACGATGAACCATGGTCGAGTAAGTAGAGGCACGTGTCATAGTAGACCCCCGACTTAGCAGTTCAGGCAGTCTCGTTAAACCGTGTACACATACGTTCAACCACATGCCAAAAAAATGCAGCCACGTATGTACATATGGGCGGGGTCTCGAATGCGTACTCGCTTATATGTATGGCCATGGCTCGTGTACATGGAGAGGCAATGGATGGCAACAATGGCGTCCGGTTCATCGGCAGCCAACCGGGTGGGTCGAAATGGAGAAATAGCGTCATATTCATCTGGTGGCAACGGAATTCATCCTGTTCATCGGGAGCCAACTGGCTTGGATGAAACAACAGAAATAGGGTCTGGCATACCACAGAACGGAGGAAACGGCCTTCTGTTCAACCGCCTACGGTTAAAACGGGATCCTGTTCATCGGGAGGGGTCTGTCATACCACAAAAAGGAGGAACCAGACTTCTATTTGGGCGCCTATGGTCAAAACGGGGTCCTGTTGATTGAGAGGGGTCTGGCGTACCACAAAACGGAGGAAACAGACTTCTGTTAGAGCACTTATACGGTCGAAAAGGGGGTCATGTACATCGTGAGGGGTGTGGCGTACCACAAAACGGGACTCCACAGGATACTATTCATCCACCGTCTATACTGCCTCTCGCTCCAGCCTCCATGGGGGTATTGTTCATCTACCGTCGTCCTCCTGGCTCCAACGGCTACTGTTCATAGAGCCTCCATGGGGTCCTGTTCATCCACCCCAACCGGTTGGGGTGTGGTGGCCTCTTCAGGGTCTGGGGTGGGGCGTACGTACGTACGTACCAGTAGTCGGCAGCAATAGGAACTGTTCATCCACAACCAACCAACCAGCTGGACTCACCACACATCTCGACTCGTTTCTATGTATCGCGCCAGCAACAGCCACTGTTCAGCGAGAGGCAACCCAACACACCGGCTGGCTACATATCGCACGGGGCTCGATCGGCTTTAGTGAGCAGCGAGAAGGATCGATTGGATTCAGTTAGCAGCGAAGGAATCTGCCGGCTTCAGTTAGTAGTGAAGGAATCACTTGGATTCGGTTAAGCGAAGGGATGGATCGATCGGCTTTAGTACATAGTGGGATCGATCGCTCGTGTTCAGTACATAGCTAGCTAGTGCAATCACTCGGGTTCAGTAAGGGAACGCCTTGCAAGGGTTCAGTTAGCGAGTGCCTCGAACACACACAAGTACGAGAGAAATGTGCAACCATAGTGCATCGCTCGGCCCTGACTACCCATCGTAACCGGGAACTCCTTGATATTTTCCTCGCCTTCACTCCTACCATGACTTTTTACATCATGGATGGCCCAAAGAATGTCATGCATGTGCATCTCCGGCCAGCCCAGGACGAAAAGCCCATTTCTGTCATGTTTTTCTGCCATAGAAGTAGGAGCCCACCACATCAATGATTATACATGTTTTTGTCACAATTATCGTCATAGAAGTGTCATAACCATGACAACTTTTTTTCGTTCGGGCTGTAATGTCACGGATGTGTCTTTTTTTGTACTGCATCCTTGATTCCATCAAATATCCTTGATGCACCATCTATGGACAATACCTTCAAATATATCTCACCCAAAACATTAGTCCATAGAGATTGTCATTAATTACCAAAAACACACTTAGGGCCTACATTAATTACTAAAACCACATTAATTACCAAAACCACACTTTAGGGATCCTCTAGTGATGGAACAGGCTACTGCTGACAATGATGAGATCCGTGCATCTCCTCCTCCTATACTAGTCGAGCAAGAATCTCCAAAAGCTAGTGCTCTTGACGAGCAAGAACTCTAGGTTCCAATGCCTGAAGAACAACCATCTGATCCCTAAGATTATGCTCTTGTCACGACCCAAGTGCCAGAAGAAAAAGAGGCTGACAAAGAAGAATCTATCAAGGCAACTGAGGATGTGCCACCTTCAGTTTCAAAAGAAAATGATGCTCTCAATTTGAATGTTGTCACTACTCCAGCACCGAATGCTGAAATTTGGCCCTCTAAAAGAAATCCATCTCATCCACCTCCATCTGAGCGAAACACAGGCTCAGTAGTTTATAGTGATGAAGTTCTTTCTATCAAAGAAGAATTGAACTATCCCAGTCCAAGAGGGAAAATGCCAATCTTTTCGAATGGTGCTAGTGCCAAAGGCCCTCTCTTCAACCGAAATTAATATCCCGACAGATATTCTTTCTTCAAGACGAGTCCCTATGATGGACCACGAACTTACGAATCTGGCAGCTTTTGGACTCAAGAGCAAGCCATATATTACTCTCGTGTGTTGTACAATAGTCGTCAGATACTTCCTCAAGCATATCTCGATGTCCCAACCATGCGTAGTCTTGGATGCTTCCAACAAATCCTTCAAGACCTCGATGGTTTTCACCTAACTAGGCTCTTCAAATTTCAACATCCATGGAATCGCGAATACATTTTCCAGTTCTATACCACACATTACATCTCTAGTGATGAACCAGATAGCACCACTTGGGTAATGGAGTGGATGACTGAAGGTCAGCATATCAAGTACATCGTGATAGACTTCATGTATCACTTTCAATTCCCTCGGTTTGAGAATAATGGGAAGGAAATTAGTGTCCATTAAATTGATGCACTTTCTGATGATGAATTTCGTTTCACCATGGACCCTGGGAAAATTCGTGATTACTTTGGACCTCCTCGTCCCGAGCATTTGACATTCGAGAATCAGTCTATCTTTCACATACTCACCTACACCATTTTCCCTTTTGTGAGCATCAATACTGATTGCACTATTCCTGATGTCTCTATTCAAAAAATCATCCGATTCAACGATTTATCGTCTGATTTATCACTAATCAGCGGGTGACCGATAAGATTATGCCATATCATCACCATTTATCATTTGGATCGACTTATCGCTCTTACAAGCGATTTATCAGGAATATACTGATAAATCGGGCCTATTGGTACCACTATGTGTGCAAGAACTATGTTTATTTGTGTTTTGCGGACCTTGTTATATAATATGTACACATGTCCTATTTTGTTTGTCATTGTACAACGATTCAAAGGCAAGGAATCAAGGTAACACTTCTGTCCAATATTTTAGTTGTTGTTGAATATAGCATAGTTTAGTGCTAAAAACCTAGGATTTGTAGAAAATATACTGACTAATAGTCAACCGATAAAATCAATTAATCATATGTTTTTTGATTAATCTCTAATCCCCAGTCGACCAAGACGCTAACAATAAGCGATGTCATTCGGAATATGCTCTATGCTATTGCTGGCAATATATATTCGATGTTGAAGATATGTTTCTCAACATTCTCAAGGACTTGGTGCAATTTCCATTCAGCCTGAAGGTGCTCATGCCCTGGATCAAGAAAGTTATTGCTCACAACATGCGTACCACCTATCTAGACAAGGAGAGCCACAAATGCTTCATACCTACTGTTTGTGATACCATGCAAGTCATGCAAGATTATTCCTCGGGAAAATTACCGACTGCCATCCCTCAAAATGTCCAACCATTTGATGACCCTCACATTCCTCAACGTGAAAGGATGTTGAAGCCTTTGACTCCTACTCAGTGAGAAGTGAGCATGCGCATGCATCAACTTCTTCTGCAGCACATCACAGGAGATTGACAATTAAAAGAGCACTTGGCCACTGAACTCAGTGCCCTTCACAATCAACTCGCTTGCTTCATCTAATTGCTGATGAAAACAAGAAGCGCCTCTGGAAACTGCTCCAAAAGTTTTTCTCTAAAAAGAAACTCACCAAGACTGACATTAAGCAAATCTATGATTACATTCATCTGGATTTAAACGTTGAAGATCTTCAGCAGCGACACACACCTCCACTATCACCTCATGCTCCATTGACCAATTTACTTCGGTCAAGCTTAAGAAATAGCTTGAAGAATCTAAAGCAACCTCTCCTACAGTCAAAACTGCTGAAGGAAATCATGTGCCTCCAGTCGATCCAAACACTATCATTGATATGCCCTGGCCATCTGCTCAGCCTCAAGTTGTCCCTTGCAAAGCAAAAGCATCTGCCTCAGACGATGAAGAAATTCTCGAAGCACCTGTCACCTCGGAAGAAGAAACCTTTGATTCCATTGATTCTGGTGAAGACACTTGGGGAAACTCTTCTGATTCGTCTTCACCTCCTAAGTGACTCCTATTTTTCAACACCTTTTTGCCACTTGTTGACAAAAAGGGGGAGAATTACATCAAGTACTGATAGACTTTCTTGACTTTTGTTGGCTATGTTTTATCTTGAGTTTACAACACTTGCCTTTCGATTGATTCTCATCGTGTTGCAAAATTCTTTCCTGAACTTCTGGTATGTAATATTATTAACCCTTCTTGCTACATTATACATGTTTCGAGAATCTGTTTTACAGGTGGAATTTTTATCAGAAGTTACAAATGGTTGTACTATATCTTCATATTGTCAATTATCATTAAGTGCAATCCATTATTCTAGAAGATATGAAATTCCTTCCCATAGAGTTTATCACAATATATGCAGGAAGTTGATTATCACTGTGTCTACCCATGCATACATTCCGGGGGTCCAATTTTATCTGCGAGACAAGTAGCACTTGTTCACTTTCTATTGCAACCATTTACATTTCTATCCATACTTCGACGATTATCTGTTTTGACAATAATCATTCAAAAAGGGGGAGACTGATGTGGAATAATTTGCCTCGTTGTGCTTTGGAGATTGTTGTCATAAACAATGTGGGACTAATGTGTTTGCTAGTGCACACAGAGTGACAAGTCCCTAAACTCATATGGAGTTTGGAACATACTCCTAAGATAATCTCCTGCGAGGCAGCAAGGATTATCACCTAAGATTATGCTTATCAAAAGTAACCCCGAAAAATTGCCGACAAGAAGCAATTGGTTTGGTGCCTGTCCGAAGAAATTGACTGCAACCGAGAAGTTTGAAGATAGAAAAAAGATGTAGCATTTTATTTCGGTGTTCCTTTTCTCTTTATTGAGTCATAGGACCACCATGCTACTAAGAGGGGTATAGTGTACGAAACTTATGTTTCTCTGATGCTAAAGCGAATCCTATGAGAGTTGAGAGAAATCTCTTTGTCTTCCGAATAAATACTTGCTAGCAAGAGACACAATTCTTCTTCACAGCGGGATATTTAATTTGGACCAAGGAATTAACATTACTTGTTCCTCAAGCAATGTTACCGTTGCTCAAAATCTGACCGTTGGATAAGTGTTGGTTGAACATTGGCTAGTCCTTATGTCCAAAATGGTCTTTTACCCCACAGGAAGACCGCGACTATAAATAGCCACCCCCTTCTAGGGTGCATAGTTGGCTGCTATGTTTGATCTCGAGAAGGCTATGTGAGCAACCCCTCTCCCGAGTGATTTGAGTTTAAAATCCACCAAGAGAAAACTCGAGAGCCAAAAAACTAGATAGTAGATTAGAATCACTAGAATTTAAGTCAAGTACTCTCTGCCTATTACTCTTGAGAGCTATGAACTCTCTAGACGGTTAGGTGTCAAGTTCTTCAGTGACTAAGAGTAATCATGGTTCACGAAGAAGAAGTCTGTGAAGCTTTGGAGATCACCTCAAGCATCTACCATGAGTAATCGACATTGGTTGAAGCATCAGTTGTTGAGGAGAATAGGATAGAGAGAGTTTATCTTCTGTGTTCAATCACAAGTCCCTCCAACCATATGTGAATCTTTTGTAGAAGAGTGAACTGGTCTCACAAATACCGTGTAGCCATTGAGCATCACTGGATAACTCCACACCTCATTTACTTTTAGCTCTTCATCGTGAGTTATTTGTCGACTATGTAGTTATTCTTCGAAGCATGCTCTAGTTCTGCTTTGGTAGTTTCCTTTCGTGTTTATATTTTTTTAGTTTTTCTATTGCTGTATCTGGTATATTTGAAGTTTTCCAAAGAAATTTTAAATCTCCCATTCACCCCCTTCGGTAGACATGCTTTGTTCCTACATGCCACCCATCATTTGCTTATGTATGTTATCATGGTGATACATATCCAACGTATCTATAATTTTTGATTGTTTCATGCTATTATATTATCAATCTTGGATACTTTATATGCTTCATTATGCAATTTTATATCAATTTTGGGGACTAACCTATTAACCCAGTGCCTAGTGCTCGTTGTTGTTTTCTGCTTGTTTTTGATTTTCCAGAAAATTAGTACGGATTCGAAACACTACAAAACTTTTTGACAATCTTTTCTAGACAAAAGAGACCCCAGAAGCTTCGGGAGGAGACCAGACGGCAAACAAGAAGACAACAAGGCAACAGGGCACGCCCTGTTACCTTATGGGCCCCATTGTCGGTGTCAAAACCGGCGGATCTCGGGTAGGGGGTCCCGACCTGTGCGTCTAAGGCTAATGGTAACAGGAGGCAAGGGACACGATGTTTTAGCCACGTTCGGGCCCTCTCGATGGAGGTAAAACCCTACTTCCTGCTTGATTGATATTGATGATATGGGTATTACAAGAGTTAATCTACCACGAGATCGTAGAGGCTAAACCCTAGAAGCTAGCCTATGATGATTATGATTGTGTCTCTAAGGACTAAACCCTCTGGTTTATATAGACACCGGAGAGGGCTAGGGTTTACATGGAGTCGGTTACAAAGAAGGAAATATAATATCCGGATCGCCAAGCTTGTCTTCCACGCAAAGGAGAGTCCCATCCAGACACGGGACAAAGTCTTGAGTCTTGTATCTTCACGGTCCAACAGTCCGGCCAAAGTATATAGTCCGACTGTCCGGATACCCCCTAATATAGGACTCTCTCAGTAGCCCCTGAACCAGGCTTCAATGACGATGAGTCCGGTGCGCAGTTCTGTTTTCGGCATTGCAAGGCGGGTTCCATCTCTGAATACTCCGCAGTAATCATTGAACACTTGAATCGTGTCCGGATCTGCAAGATGATCTTCACAGCATAGCACTTCATAAATCTGATCTGCTGGCAATTTTTGCACGGCGTGCTCCTGCATCGTGGCCCGGCCCAGCACGGACCGGTTTTACTTGGCCTCCCCCGATATGCATTGCGAGGCGGTTTTAATGGCACGTCTTGCCAGAGTAGAGATCATGCTCCCCCTAGCGCGGGATCTTCCATTAATATAGGTGCATCCGTCCCCACGACGTCCGTTGGTATGACTCTGTGTTTTTAGGTAAGTCCCGAGCGGTTATGCTAAGGACGCTTGATATTCACCCCCTATATAAAGGGGCTGAGGCCTATCCCTCTTTTACACCACCTTTACGCCTTTCCGCATCTCGAGTTCTAACACCCGAAGCCCAGGCTCAAGCACCTCAGATCCTTAACCATGTCCGGATCCGACCTTCAAGGCCGGTGGGTGGCCTTCTCGGTCACAGAGGAGGATATTGCGAAGCTTAGGGAGGTCGAATATCTGACCGCCGACATCAAGCACATGCTTCCTGCTCCAGGGCAGGCCATCCCTACTCCCGAGCCCCACGAGAGCGTCGTATTTGTTTCCCACTTCCTCCGCGGCTTGGGCTTCACCCTTGATCCCTTTGTGAGAGGGCTCATGTTCTATTATGGGTTAGATTTTCATGATCTCGCTCTGGACGCTATCCTCCATATCTCGTCGTTCATCATTGTGTGCGAAGCTTTTCTCCACGTCACTCCACACTTCGGCTTATGGCTCAAGACCTTCAATGTGAAGCCGAAGATGATTGAGGGGCAACACACGGAGTGCGGAGGCGCTGTAATAAGCAAGAATGCCGACGCCCCATGGCCAGAGGGCTCCTTCCCAGAGGTGTCCGATCTATGGCAGCAGAGGTGGTTTTACGTCACGGCTCCCAGAGGCACAAAGTGGGTAGCTGCCCCCGACTTCCGTTCGGGCCCTCCTTCTCAACTGGCGTCGTGGACCAATATAGGACGGGATTGGGGATCTGCTAGTGATGTACCAATATTGCAGAGCCGTATCCGGGAGCTTCTTGAGAGGGACATTAGCCTTGTCAGCATAATTCAGGTAATGCTAGTCCGACGGATGTTGCCGTGCAAATGCCGGCCTCTCCGGATGTGGGAGTTCAATCCGGAAGGTCCGCGAACTATTCTGCACTTCTTCGGCCTGACGCTCGAAGGGATGTGTAAATTATTCTTCGGACCACAAGTAAAGTGTCCGGATACCATCGAGGATGCGGTCCTGAGCTACAATCGCCCAGATACCCAAGTAAGTAACCCGAAAACCGAACACTTTGTCTATTTTTATCATAGACATTCTTATGAAAGTTCTCCGTGGCCAGGAGTGGCTTAGCAAGGCGGAGAGAATCAGGTGTCCGGCGCCACTTCCCGAAGGCTCACCAAGTCCCACCATAGCCAATATGCTTGGTCGTGTGCTAAGCAAAATGTCCTCAGGGAAAGGCGAAGGGAAGAACAGGGAAGCAGAACTTCACACGTTGCGCATCCAAACCGGGGGAATTGCTACCTCCCCGAAGGAGGATAGCCGGGAAGGGGAATCTAAGGCCTCCTCCCCTCGCGGGAAGAAGAGGGCCGCCTCCGAAGACTTGGAGACGGAGGTGCCCAAACAGGGGAAGAAAGCTTCACCAGGGGGCCCTACCCCGAAGGGTGTCCTCACCGTGTCATGCCCGCCAATGGGCCATCCCTCAATCGAGCTGTAAGTTAATCGTAAATACGAAGGCACTGCTTTACTCCGAGAACAATAACCAGGATCCATTCTTTGCAGTCCGGCTAGCAGCTCTTCTCGACAGAGTTTGTCTTCAGGGGATCTCCTTCCGAAGATGATGGAGAGTGAGACCCCACCAACCTCTCCGCCTCATGAGGCGGGCGACCCCGAGGTGTCGTCACGGAGGAGTCCAGATCTGCCGAAGCCAGAAGCTAATCCTTCGGCCGCCCTAAGCCCGGAGCGTTCGGCTCCCACGGGGGGTGATGAGAAGGGTCCGGCACAGTTCGGCGTCTGGCTGGACGCACTGACGGGCCTTCTGGAGCAAGCTGCTCTCACGGAGGAGCACCGCTCATTAATGAGCATGGTGCTCAGGAAGATTTCATCCGCCACAAGCGGTTTGAACGAAGCCTTTACGAGTCTGCTCAGAGGCTTTGAGGTAGTAATGAAAATACATAATTTTTTGGCTGTGACGCACGCGCTAGGTGTGCTCCATATGGATAGTAGCCCCTGAGACTCTGGTTGCCAACCCTCAGCGGCAAACGAAGGATCACATTGTTAAGTAATGATTGCGATGTATTTATGCGCAGGTGTCCAAGTGTCCGATAGCCGACCGGTCCATTGAAGTTGCTGAACTAAGGAGGCAAATTGGGGTTATTGATGCCGATATCACATTGGTGAATGAGCGGCTTAACGAGTCACAAGGTATGTGCTTTGCTATCCTTTATCCTTTATTATTTTTTATAGAAAAATTTGAGAGGAGCATAATATGAATGCGATATGCTTGGGCTGCAGACGGTGCTGCTGCCGTGGAAGCCCTGAGGGCGGAACTTGCCCTAGCCAAGGAACAGGCCTGGGCTAGCAATGCGGCTGCCCTAAAGGCAGCCGAAGAGTTGAGAGCTGAACAGGCTGCTCATCGCCGAAGCGAAGAGAAAATAGCCGAAATGGCTGTGGAGCTAAAAAACGCCGCCAACCATTATGAGCTTCTTGAAAAAGAAGATCATGCGAATAAAGATGACCTGAAGAAGGCCCTTGATGTAGCCAAGGAGACACGTTCCGACCTTAGGGATGCGCGGGAGGAGCTTCGACAGGCCGGAGAAATCGCGGCTGGAAACCCCTATTTGTTGCGGGTGAAGTTTTTAGATCCGAAGTACGCTCCTCTGGATCGCGCTGGAGTCCTGCAGACACCTATGCGGATTTGTCGAAGAGTGCGGCTGATGCAGCCAAGTTTTTTGAGGATAAAAAAGATGATGAAGTGGAAAAGCTATTCTGGTCGCAGTTCAGCGCTCCAACACGCAAATTGCCTTTGAGTGAGAAAATGGCTGCTGTGTCCGAGTTCCACGAGCTGTCCGCTCTTGCAATGCAGTCTGTAATAGACCATCTATGGCCGAAGGGGCCTAAGCCGGACAGTTATTTTGGTTTGGTGCAACAATTCCTTGGTGCCATATCGCGGATCGATGCCATGAAGAGGTCGACATGCATAGAGGGTGCATGGATGGCTCTTGCCCGTGTTAAAGCATATTGGACAGATATGGAAGCCACCATCGTTGCGACCCAGAATTCGGTGGGCGGCCAGGATCCGGCCGAGCACATCTTGGAGCAAGTAGTAGAAGGTGCTCGCTTAATAGAGGCTCAGTGCTCGAAGAATGTCATGTTCGAGTGACAAATTATAAAACAATGTTATTTTGGTTATGTAGGCTATATTTATACTTTTTGCCCGAAAGTATTGTTGGGCCTCCTGTGCGGCCGTTTTTTATGTGTATGTGTAATTTGAAAGTTAGCAGTCGTTGGCTTGAGCCCCCACGCATACAATGCGGGGGTGTTCACGAAAAACATGCGTAATCACACTTGATCCAACGTCTTGGTCCATCAAGGAGGTGATCGCACGTCGAACTAGGCAACCAGACTATATAGCTGTAACACTTTCACTTAGCCATAGGAGTTTGACGGTGGGGCTACTATGTAGACCCTGGTACCTTTGCATGCATCCGAATACGGGCGCGTGTGTACATGACCGGGAAACGGTCCTTCGTTAATGCAGAGGAATCCTGGAGATTCCAATAAGTCTTCGAGTGGTTGAACAGTCTCTCGCTATATCATGATAGCCAGTTTTCGGCTTCTCTACCGAGGTGCTCGTCTGGAATAACCAGGGCACAATCGCAGTAGTTGTCCTTTGGCCGCCTTAGCCCATAAGAACGGAACATAAGGCGGTGAAACCAGGAGCCAGGCAAACCCAACATTTGACCAAAGACATGATTCGGAGTTGATGCATATAAGGCCAAACTCGCGACGCCGAACACTCCCGAAGGTATTCGGACTTTATAACATATACTGAGCTGAGTAACGCCCTTTATTATGAACCCTGTATTCCCAGGTACGTGCATTAGTCTGTCGTGGCGAAATGCCAATAATGACAGTATCCTCTGTGGGTGTAGTACCCATGGGATGTGTAAGCAACGAGAGACAATAAAAAAGGTTTACACACGGGCTTAATCTAAAGAGAATCCTTTGAGCGGGGCCCTACTGCACGTCTACGCCTTTGTCCCCTTTGTGCCGTGTCCTGGGAGGGTGTCGCACAAATGATGTCTGTAAAAAGAAAAACTCATGTAGAAGAGTATGACGTAAGCATGCGAAAAGTTGGCTATCACTAATGGATAGTAAAATTGTAAGACATTGGCCTGTGAATAAGGCCAGGCCAGGAATTGGGCTTTATTAATTATCTATAGCCCCTGGTGTCCTCTATGGGATAACATGTGTGGCACCTGGATAAGGTTTATCTGGGTTGCCGGACTCGTCTAACCGTGTCCGTGGTCTTAACGACCAGTCATGCTTTCTGGTATTAGAGGCCGCTTAGAGTCCGGCTGCTGGAGCCGTCGCGTATTCCTCTGCGCATAAAGAACGCTCTGTGTTTCCATTGACGGTGATGACGCCACATGGACCGGGCATCTTGAGTTTAAGGTAGGCGTAGTGTGGTACCACGTTGAAGCGGGCGAAGGCCGTTCTCCCAAGCAATGCATGATAGCCGCTTTGGAGGGGAGCGATGGTGAAGAGTAGTTCTTCGCTTCTGGAGTTGCCTGGGGAACCGAATGTTACTTCCAGTACGAGGGAGCCCCTGCAGTGGGCTTAGATGCCTGGTATTACCCCTTCAAAGGTGGTGTTACTTTGGCTGATTCTGGATGGGTCTATCCCCATCCTGCAGACAGTGTCCTGGTATATTAGGTTAAGGGTACTGCTGCCGTCCATGAGTACGTGAGTGAGATGGTATCCGTCGATTATTGGGTCGAGCACCAAGGTAGCTGATCCTCTGTGCCGAACACTAGTCGGGTAGTCCCTGTGATCGAAAGTGATCGGGCAGTCCGACCAATGGCTAAGTTTGGGTGCGACGGGCTCTATAGCGTATGCGTCTCTAAGCGCGCAGTCGCGCCTTCTCATGGATGTGTGAGTCGCGTGGATCATGTTTACCGTTTTTACCTCTGGGGGGAATTTGTTCTGTCCCCCAGTGTTCGGCCAGCGAGGCTCATCCTCGTCTTCACTTGGTGTTTCCCTTCCCTTATTTTCGGCATTTAATTTGCCGGCCCGCTTAAAGACCCAGCATTCTCTATGAGTGTGGTTCGCATGTTTTTCGGGGGTGCCGTGGATTTGGCACAGTCTGTCCACGACTTTGTTCAGGCCGGACGGTCCTTCTTTGCCGCCTTTAAGTGGCTTCTTTTATGGACCGGGTCAAGAGCCCCTGAATCCTGCGTTGACCATTGTGTTGTCCGAACTTTCTTCCTTATTTTGACGTTTGTTTTTGTTACACCGTGGCCTCCCGTTGCCATCCCTGATTTTGGATGTACTTGGGTTGCTGGTGCCTTTACGGGCCAACCAGCTATCTTCGCCTGTGCAAAAACGGGTCATAAGGCTTGTTAAGGCTGCCATTGTCCTCGGTTTTTCTTGGCCGAGGTGTCTGGCGAGCCACTCATCCCGGATGCTGTGCTTGAAGGCGCTAGGGCCTCGGCGTCCGGACAGTCGACAATTTGATTCTTCTTAGTGAGGAATCTGTTCTAAAGTTTGCGGGCGGACTCTCCGGGCTGTTGAATTATGTGACTTAAATCGTCCGCATTCGGAGGTCGGACGTAGGTCCCTTGAAAATTGGCCCTGAAAGCATCCTCGAGTTCCTCCCAACTTCCAATTGAATTTTCGGAGAGGCTTTTCAACCAGTGTCGAGCTGGTCCCTTCAACTTGAGGGGAAGGTATTTGATGGCGTGTAGGTCGTCCCCACAAGCCATGTGGATATGCAGGATAAAATCCTCAATCCAGACCCCGGGGTCTGTCGTTCCATCGTATGCCTCTATGTTCACAGGTTTAAAACCCTGTGGAAATTCATGGTCTAGCACCTCTTCGGTGAAGCACAGGGGGTGAGCAGCCCCTCTGTATCTGGGCGTGCTGTGGCATGCCGTCGGCTGTTGTTGTGTCCGGTGCTGATTCCGAACTGGTATCCGATCGATATGATCGTTTTGGTGACCATAGTCCTGCGCCAGGGTGTGTCCTTTAGATCCATAGATGGACTTGGCCACGCCGGCCTTTTTATCCAGGAGCTCGTGTAAATCATGTGCGGCATCGGTAGCTGCTCTATTGTGGTTACGAAGTGGTTTGTCCAACCTCCTGGCCGTATTGTTCTTTGGTGGAACAGCCTCATCGTCGAATTCTGGCAGCAGCTTCCATTTTGGATAGCTCTTTGTGTGGTGATCGTCGCCGTACTTTTCTTTAGTGTCTAGCACTTTATTCCATCTGTGATTGAGTGTTTCCTGTGTGGCCTTAAGCCGTTGCTTCTGCTTCTTTAGACTTCTCACAGTGGCCATAAGCTTTTTGTGGAGGTTATCTCGTTCCAAACGTGTTTCCGGGATGATGAGTGCATCATCGTCCGAACTATGCTCTTGTCCCGGGGCGGTTTGATGAATTCGTCCCTCGGGATCATTGTGATCGGGCGTCTGCTCCGAGCTGTGTTTGGCATGACCTGGCTCATCCTGCTCCATTGCTGGGTCCATATGGTCATTGTTGCCTTCGGAGTTGACTGGGGTGTCGATCTTTCTAGCGATGTTATCGCTATTTTTACTGTTGCTGGACTTGGAGCGGCGTCTGCGCCGTCGTTTTGGCTTTTTCCCGGGGGTTTTGTCCTCTGGTTTGTCGCCGTCATCCTCCTTAGGCGTATCCACCATGTATATATCATATGACGAGGTGGCAGTCCAGCGCCCCGTTGGTTCTGAATCGTCTCCTGCACCGACGTCCATACCGCCGGTATCATCGGAGTCGAAGTCAAGCATGTCTGATATATCGTCGATAGTGGCTATGAAGTGGGTGGTGGGTAGGCAACGGATTTCTTCGTCACCTTCTTCCCCTTTGAGCCGGACATAGTTCAGCCAAGAGTCTCCTGACAAAGAGAGAGACTTTAATGAGTTCAGCATGTCGCCAAAGGGCGAGCACTGGAAGATATCCGCAGCGGTGAACTCCATTACCGGAACCCAACCAGATTCGGCAGGCTCGGGAGTGCTTAGACTGGAACCTACGGCCGGATATGAGTCCGGGGGTCCGGTGTCACAGGCCTCCTTGGGGGTGAAGCATGTGTTCGGCTCTACCTCCGATGAGTGTGTGGCCTCCGGGGCGGGGTCCATCCACCCGTCCTCAGGCGACGGAATCTGCTCCGGATTTAGCTCCGGGGCTCCTGCAGGGGCGATATCCCGAGCATTGTCCGATAACAGGTCTAAGCCGTGCTCATCATGACTGCCCGGCGCTCCTGGCGCAGGCCCGAATCCGTTGAAGATCAAGTCTCCACGGATATCGGTCATGTAGTTCAAGTTTCCGAACCTGACCTGGTGGCCAGGGGTGTAGCTGTCGATCTACTCCAGATGGCCAAGCGAATTGGCCCGTAGTGCGAAGCCGCCGAACACGAAGATCTGTCCGGGGAGAAAAGTCTCACCCTGGACCACGTTGTTGTTGATGATTGAAGGAGCCATCAAGCCTTGCAGCGACGACACAGAGGAACTCTCAATGAAAGCACCAATGTCGGTGTCAAAACCGGCAAGTCTCGGGTAGGGGGTCCTGATCTGTGCGTCTAAGGCTAATGGTAACATGAGGCAAGGGACACGATGTTTTACCCAGGTTCGGGCCCTTTTGATGGAGGTAAAACCCTACTTCCTGCTTGATTGATATTGATGATATGGGTATTACAATAGTTGATCTACCACGAGATCGTAGAGGCTAAACCCTAGAAGCTAGCCTATGATGATTATGATTGTGTCTCTAAGGACTAAGCCCTCCAGTTTATATAGACACGGGAGAGGGCTACGGTTTACATGGAGTCGGTTACAAAGAAGGAAATATAACATCCGGATCGCCAAGCTTGTCTTCCACGCAAAGGAGAGTCCCATTTGGACACGGGACGAAGTCTTGAGTCTTGTATCTTCACGGTCCAACAGTCCGGCCAAAGTATATAGTCCGGCTGTCCATATATCCCCTAATCCAGGACTCCCTCACCCATGTGGCTCCGTCTGACCTAATTCCACTTCTACAAAATCTCAATTATTGGGAAACCCCCAGAGACCCATTTGAAACATTTTTTCCATCGCCACGAGCTTCTGTTCTCCCGCGTGAAGGAAATATGCCCTAGAGGCAATAATAAAGTTGTTATTTTATATTGCCTTATTCATGATAAATGTTTATTATTCATGCTAGAATTGTATTAACTGGAAACTTGATACATGTGTGGATACATAGACAAAACACAGTGTCCCTAGTAAGCCTCTACTAGATTAGCTTGTTAATCAAAGATGGTTAAGTTTCCTAACCATAGACATGTGTTGTCATTTGATGAACGGGATCACATCATTAGAGAATGATGTGATGGACAATACCCATCCGTTATCTTAGCATAATGATCGTTCAGTGTTATTGCTATTGCTTTCTTCATGTCAAATACATATTCCTCTGACTATGAGATTATGCAACTCCCGGATACCGGAGGAATGCCTTATGTGCTATAAAATGTCACAATGTAACTGGGTGATTATAAAGATGCTCTACAGGTATCTCCGAAGGTGTTTGTTGGGTTGGCATAGATCGAGATTAGGATTTGTCACTCTGAGTACTGGAGAGTTATCTCTGGGCCCTCTCAGTGGCTGGCGGGTGTCTGTTTCTCCTACTTTAGTTGATCGAATTTGACTGCGGCCGGTTGTAAGGGCATATTTATCACTTAGTAGTTTTGGTGATTAATGACAATGCGTTTGCGGACTAATCGTGTGCATTGAGCTTTTCAGATATATCATGTCTGAACACAAGACGATTTGATGCCCCTCGAAGACTATTAAAGACGGCGTTTATCTACGTTTCTTTTCGGTGGATTTGAGTAGTAGGAAAGCCATACTATTAAGAGGGGGTCTGTGTTGGAAAGGTTTGGGTGGAATCTCACATACACATGTTCCTTTTGCACCTCCTTTCCTTTGGCTCTTTGGAGCTTCCTCCATCTCACCGTGTCTCTGCAGAATGAAGGACTCCTAGTGTTGTTGTTCAAAGGCTGGCGGTAGTACTGCTCCCCAGAGCGGTACTACTGCAGGCACCAACGGTAGTACCGGGCCCCGACACGATAGTACCGCAGGCGCCCACTGTAGTACCGCTCCTCCTGAGCGGTAGTACCGTGAGCTCTGGCCAAGTGTTGTTGCGCGAGCGGTAGTAGGGACGGATGTAATTTTTTACATCCGCGCCCTACACGGTAGTACCGTGCTTCGGCGCGGTAGTACCATGAAGCCTGGCCAGGCACAACGGCATGAGCGGAAGTAGGGGCAGATGTAATTTTCTACATCCGCGCCCTACACGGTAGTACCGCACCTGGTTTGCGGTAGTACTGTGTCGGACTTTTGCATAGATAAAAACTCAGAGGATGTAGTCATGGATGTAATTATTTATATCCGTGCCTACCATGCCTGGACGGTGCCTACCTTGCGGTAGTACCGCATGGGGTCGCGGTAGTACCGCGTCAGCGATTCTACCGCCCCCTGTCGGTGCTCGCCAGGACAAGTCCAGGCCCCGCCACACCTACGGTAGTACCACGGACCTCCGCGATAGTACCGTAGGTCCATGCGGTAGTACCGCTCCTGTTGTGCGATAGTACCGCAGGTCGCGGGCTGAGTTGGTGGGTAACGGTTGGAATTGTCTCATGACTATAAAAGGGGTGTCTTCTTCCTCTAGTTGACCACCTCTTCCACCCCTAAGCTCCATTGTTGCTCCAAACTCCATTTTCGCCCGATCTCTCTCCCTAGCCAATCAAACTTGTTGATTTTCTAGGGATTGGTTGAGAAGGCCCCGATCTACACTTCCACCAAGAGAAATTTGATTCCCCCCACTAATCCCTTGCGTATCTTGTTACTCTTGGGTGTTTGAGCACCCTAGACGGTTGAGGTCACCGCGGAGCCATAGTCCATTGTGGTGAAGCTTCGTGGTGTCGTTGGGAGCCTCCAATTAAGTTGTGGAGATTGCCCCAACCTTGCTTGTCAAGGTTCGGTCGCCGCCTTCAAGGGCACCAATAGTGGAATCACGGCATCTCGCATTTTGTGATGGCGTGAGGAGAATACGGTGGCCCTAGTGGCTTCTTGGGGAGCATTGCGCCTCCACACCACTCCAATGGAGACGTACTTCCCCTCAAAGGGAAGGAACTTTGGTAACACATCCTCGTCTTCATCCGTTCCACTCGTAGTTATCTCTTACCTTTACTTGTGCAAGATATATTGTGTTCTATCCTTTGCTTGCTTGTGTGCTTATTGTTGTTGCATCATATAGGTTGCTCACCTAGTTCCATGTCTAGACAACCTACTTTGATGCAAAGTTTAATTTGGTGAAGAAGAGCTAGAAATTGTTAGTTGCCTATTCACCCCCCTCTAGTCAACTATATCGATCCTTTCAATTGGTATCAGAGCCTCATCTCTTTATTAAGGACTTTGTCGTCTGAAGAGTATGGTTGACACCGTACACGGTGACGAGGAGCACCCCAGTGTGATTCTGTCCTCGTCTACGGCCGATGGGGCATCCCCGGTCTCACGTGAGGAATTCAATGTGGCTTTCGACACATTGAAAACCTCCATGAAGACCAAGGTCAAAGGCATGTTCAAAGAGTTTCTTGATGGTCTTAAATTATCCACCGCACCTTTGGAAGTGGTTGCTCCCACTAACAGGGTGGCGGATGCCAACTCCGATAAGGGGGAAGCTTCTAGTGAAAAGGTTCCTTTGCCTAGTGGTAAAAGTGGTAATGGCATCTATTCTCATGTTGAACCACCTCTCACTTATGGAGGACCGGTTCCCTCCACGCATCTAAATCATGCAGGGTCTCCTCCCAAGATTGTGAAGAATGAGGACTTTGATGCTTGGATCTATCGCTTTAAGCGTCATTTAAATCATGTTAACACTAATCTTTGGAGAATCATTGAAGAAGGTTTCTATCCGCACGACCGAAGCAACTTCACCCCAAGAGAAGCCGTGGATAGTCAATTCAATGAGAATGCTCTCTTCATCCTCCAAGATGCTATTCCACCCGAATATATTGCTCATCTCCGACCCTTCACCGTGGCCAAGGAAGCATGGTTTTCCCTCTACAAGGGAAGCGCAAGCATTCAACGCTCAAACTATGAAGTGGTGCAAGAAGAAGCTGATGAGTTTGCAATGAATGAAGATGAAGAACCTCGAGAGCTTTACTGAAGACTAACCACTCTCGCGGTCTCACTCCGAGATCATGGGAGCAAGGATATGGATGAAAATTGGATCAAGTGCAAGTTCCTCAAGGCCATGATGCCCTACCACAAAGCCATGTCCTCCATCATCCGTCAAAGGCCGGACTTCCTGTAAGTGCATCTAGTGCCACCCCTAGTTGGTTTTGGAGTATTGACGACAAACTTGGTTGAGGGACTAATGTGTTTGTGAGAATTGTAGGATAACACAGGTAGTAGTCCCATATTGATTCGGTTTACCTACCAGAGATGACCCCTAAAAATGTGTGAATACATTGAAGACAATGGTGGTCTGTGAAGACATTCACATTGAAGACTATGACAGGAGAAGACATCGCATGAAGACTATCGAGTGCGAAGACATAGTTGTTTCATAGTTTCCTTTTCTTCTTTGTGAGTCATAGGAACCACCGTACTGTTAAGTGGGGTCCAAGTGAACAAAGTCAGAGTGACTGATGTGATGCTCAACCAAAACCTATGTCTTCGAGCGAAGACAATGAGAGCAAATCTTATCCAGAGCTGGATGAGTCAGCTTTGCTTGTAGCCCAAGCTAAGCTGTCGCGTGTGTTTGAAATCTGACCGTTGGACACGTGTCAGTTCCTTAGTGACCTAGGGTCATTTTGGACAAATCAGGCCGGGTTGCCTCCTGGCTATAAATAGCCTACCCCCTACACCATAAATTGGTGGCTGCTCAGAGTTTGTGCACGACTTTGTCGTTTGAGAGCAACCCACGTCCGAAGCCTTTGAGAGAGAATCCTTGCAAGGACAAAGCCCAAAACACCCAGAGCCAAAGAGTGTTAAGCATAACTGAAGTCTTTCTGTCCACGTGATCTGAAGACTTATTACACTTGAGGACTGTGAATCCTCTAGCCGGTTAGGCGTCGCGTTCTGAGCATCCAAGAGTCATTGTGGATTGCTAGTGAACAAAGTTTGTGAAGGTTTGGAAGTCTCCCTTGAAGACTTACCAGAGTGATTGGGCAAGGACTAAGTGTTCTTAGCTCAATGGGAATAAGGTGAAGACACGGTCTTCTAAGTTGAATCTCAGCCTCCCTAACCAGACGTATAGTTGTCACAGCAACTGGAACTGGTCCAACAAATCCCTTTCCCTCTCCGAGCAACTAGTTCTATCCTACCTGAAAGCACAAGTGCTCCCTAGGTGGTTTCGGTAATTAATGTCAACATATCTCTTGTTGGACTAACACTTTTATCTAGTATGTTTCAGATAAGTTCAACAATGGAGTGGCATGGACTAAAGGATGTGGGAACTCCTTCAAGATGCTAAGGACAAAGGATTGGCTCAAGCTTCAAGCTCAAGACTCTTCATTTTACATTTTAGTGATCCAAGATCATATTGAGTCTATAGGAAAAGCCAATACTATCAAGAAGGGATGAGGTGTTGCTTAATGAGTTTCTTGCTCCACAGTGCTTAGTAATATGCTCCAAAACCCTCAACTACTTTCCCACTTCCACACATATGTCCTAAACCTAAAGTCAAACTCGGCCCCACCGATTCTTTCTATCCAGCGCCACCAAGTTCAGATGTCTTAGCCACTGCCACAAACCCTAGGCAAATTGGTCTCACCGATAGGGATCTCGGTCTCGCCGAGATGGGATTGTAATCTTTTTGTGTATGTCCATTACCAAAATCGGTCTCACCGAATTTGATCAATCGGTACTACCGAGATAACAATGCAAACTCTTTGGTTAACTTATTACCAAAATCGGTCCCACCGAGTTTGAGTAATCGGTCCCACCGAGTTTGCCTGACCAACTCTCTGGTTAGCTAATTACCAAAATCGGTCTCACCGAGTTTGTGTAATCGGTCTCACCGAGATTACGTTATGCCCTAACCCTAACCATACCGGTCCTACCGAGTTGCATGTCAGTCCCACCGAAAATCCTAACGGTTACTAGGTTTACTAAATCGGTCCGACCGAGTTTGTTGATTCGGTCCCACCGAGTTTGGTAAATTGTGTGTAACGGTTAGATTTTGTGTGGAGGCTATATATACCCCTCCACCTCCTCTTCATTCATGGAGAGAGATATCAGACTGAACCTACACTTCCAGCATACATTTTCTAAGATAGAACTACCTACTCATGTGTTGAGGCCAAGATATTCCATTCCTACCATATGAATCTTGATCTCTAGCCTTCCCGAAGTTGCTTTCCACTCAAATCTTCTTTCCACCAGATCTAAATCCTATGAGGGAGAGTTGAGTGTTGGGGAGACTATCATTTGAAGCACAAGAGCAAGGAGTTCATCATCAACGCACCATTTGTTACTTCTTGGAGAGTGGTGTCTCCTAGATTGGCTAGGTGTCACTTGGGAGCCTGCGACAAGATTGTGGAGTTGAACCAAGGAGTTTGTAAGGGCAATGAGATCGCCTACTTCATGAAGATCTACCGCTAGTGAGGCAAGTCCTTCGTGGACGACGGCCATGGTGGGATAGACAAGGTTGCTTCTTCATGGACCCTTCGTGGGTGGAGCCCTCCGTGGACTCGCGCAACCGTTACCCTTCGTGGGTTGAAGTCTCCATCAACGTGGATGTACGATAGCACCACCTATCGGAACCACGACAAAAACATCTGTGTCTCCAATTGCGTTTGAATCCTCCAAAACCCTTCCCTTTACATTCTTGCAAGTTGCATGCTTTACTTTCCGCTGCTCATATACTCTTTGCATGCTTGCTTATTATGTATTGTGGATGTTAAACTTGTGCCTGAACTCCACTTAAACTTAAAGAACTTAAAAACTTGTAGGACCTTGATACTTAGTGTCTAATCACCCCCCCTCTAGACACCTCTTCTCAAGGTCCTACAAGTGGTATCAGAGCATTGGTCTCCATTGCGTTGGTTTAATCACCATTGGAGGAAGATGGATGAGTATACTTTGGGGAGTCTTAGACATAGAGTGCCTATACTTGATGGAGAGTATTTTCATGAGTGGAAAAATGAGATGGTTGTAACTTTCAATCAATATCATTTGAACAAGTACATTGCTAGCCCTTGTGCACCTCATGTTGATCCTATGCATCCTACCCTTGATGAGTCTATTGACATGATCCGCAATCTTAGAACTACCGAACTTATCATTAGAGGATTGCCAAGAAACTTGATTGGATGTTTTCCTACTCTTAAGTGTGCCTACACTATATGGAAATTTCTTGAGGAACGCTTTCCAAATTATTCCTTGAAAAATCTTGATGCCCATAAGTCTATTTCCTTGAGTAAGATGAATTCTAGTGATCCTATGTTTGGTGATCGTCTATTTGAACTTACAAACCTTATGCGTGCCAAAGGAGATGTTGGGATTATTAGTGATATTATTTCTGAAGCTATAAAAATTCATAAGCAAGATCATTGTCAAACTCACTCTAACGAATTACCCTCTCTAGGATTTGATCCACCACATGACGATGTTGAACATGGATACTATGATGAGGATGATGATAGTGACTTCAATCTTGACGATGCAATGGGACATTTTGGTCTTATGGCAAATCTTCGGGGATATATGTCAGGAGGAAAGGAATGGGTTCTTGACAGTGGATGTACCGATCACATGACCGGAGATAAAGACATGTTTCGTGAGCTTCCTAAAAATGATATTCCTCGAAAGTATGTCACTTTTGGTGACAACTCAAAGGGTAAGGTGGTTGGCCTCGGTAAGGTGGCCATATCACATGATAGCTCCATACAAAATGTCATGCTCGTTGAATCTCTTGGATACAACTTACTTTCAGTATCTAGACTTGCTGATTTTGGTTTCAATGTCCTATTTACTGAAGTAGATTGCCAAGTGTTTCGTCGAGACAATCAGAAAATGGTCTTTACTGGTATACGTAGAGGTGATCTTTACATTGTTGATTTCTTTAAAAAGGCTCAACCTAAAACTTGCTTCATTGCTAAATCCTCAAAAGGTTGGTTATGGCATAGACGACTACGTCACGTTGGCATGAGAAACCTTGACAAGCTTATTAAAGGGAATCATATCCTTGGTGTTAACGATGTTATATTTGATAAGGATAGACTTTGTATTGCTTGTCAAGCAGGTAATCAGGTTGGAGGAAGGCATCCCGTGAAGAACATCATGACCACAAGGAGGCCACTCGAGCTACTTCACATGGATCTTTTTGGTCCCAACTCTTACAAGAGTCTCGGTGGAAATTCTTTTGGTCTTGTTATAGTTGATGATTTTTCAAGATTTATGTGGGTGTTCTTTCTCGATGATAAATCGCAGGTCCAAAAGATCTTCAAAAACTTCGCCAGGAAGGCTCAAAATCAGTTTGAAGTGAAGATCAAGAAGGTGCACAACGACAACGGAACGGAGTTCAAGAACGCAAACGTGGACACCTTTCTTGACGAAGAAGGGATTTCACACGAGTTCTCGGCTATGTACACACCTCAACAAAATGGAGTTGTTGAGAGGAAGAACCGGACGCTCATCGAAATGGCGAGAATGATGCTTGATGAGTACAAGACACCGAAGCACTTTTGCGCAGAAGCGGTTGAGACAGCTTGTCATGCAACAAATCGCTTGTATCTTCACAAGCTACTCGGCAAGACGGCATACGAGCTCCTCATCGGTAACAAACCCCAAGTTGGATACTTTCGAGTATTCGGCTCAAAGTGCTACATTCTTGATAAGCATCATCGTTCTAAATTTGCTCCTAAGTCTCATGAAGGTTTCCTACTAGGTTATGGCTCAAACTCTCACACTTACTGTGTCTACAACAATTTCACCCAAAAGGTTGAAGAGACGGTAGATGTGAAGTTTGATGAATCTAACGGCTCGCAAGTAGAGCAATTGCCAATTGATGTAGGAGACAAAGATCCTTCGGAAGCAATCCAAGACTTGTCTATTAGCAAGGTCCGTCCAATGGAAGTGAAGGAGAGTACCTCATCCGTCCAAGTGGAAGCTTCTACTTCATGACAAGGTGAACCAAGAGTTGATACGGAAGCATCCACAAGTGGGACACACCAAGATGAAGAAAACGAGGAAGTGCATCAAGATGAACGTCAACAACCTCCTTCTCGACCACAACAAGAGAACGACAACGCCAACAATGAAGAAGGCCAAGAAGAAGAACAAGATGAAGAAGAAGTTCAACCAAGAACCAAGCAAAAGCTTTCACGAGTTCGATCAAGAATTGCTAAAGACCACCCCGTCGAGAAAATCTACAATGATATTCAAACCGGGAGAATCACTCGCTCTAAAACTCGTTTAGCTAACTTTTGTGAAAACTATTCTTTCATCTCTAGCATTGAACCTATGAAGGTCGAAGAAGCATTGGAAGATCCGGATTGGATAAATGCTATGCATGAAGAGCTACACAACTTTGAGAGGAACCAAGTTTGGACATTGGTTGAGAAGCCCGACAACAACCACAACATCATCGGTACCAAATGGGTGTTTAGCAACAAGCAAGATGAAGATGGACAAGTAGTTCGCAACAAAGCATGTCTCATCGCCCAAGGCTACACACAAGTCGAAGGTATGGACTATGGTGAGACTTATGCTCCCGTTGCTAGACTTGAGTCCATTCGCATCTTACTTGCCTATGCTAATCACCATGATATCACCTTGTACCAAATGGACATTAAAAGTGCTTTTCTAAATGGTGAAATAGAGGAGGAAGTTTATGTTAAGCAACCTCCCGGCTTTGTCAATCCTAAGAAACCCAATCATGTTTACAAACTTCACAAAGCTCTTTATGGTCTTAATCAAGCTCCTAGAGCGTGGTATAAATTCTTGACCAAGTTCCTTATTGAAAAAGGCTTTGAAATTGGGAAAATTGATTCTACTCTTTTTACTAAAAGGGTTAATGGAGAATTATTTGTATGCCAAATCTATGTTGATGATATTATATTTGGTTCAACTAACCCTCATTTTAGTGAAAAGTTTGGAAAGCTAATGTCGGAGAAGTTTGAGATGTCTATGATGAGTGAACTCAAATTCTTTCTTGGGTTGCAAATCAAGCAAACTAAGCAAGGTACTTTTGTCTCTCAAACAAAGTACACCAAGGACCTATTCAAGAAGTTCAATATGCAAGAATGCAAAGGTATGTCTACACCCATGCCTACTAGTGGACATCTTGACTTAACCAAAGATGGTGAACCGGTTGATAAAAAGGTTTATCACTCTATGATTGGTTCATTGTCATATCTATGTGCTTCACGACCCGATATCATGCTAAGTGTGTGCATGTGTGCACGATATCAAGCTGCTCCTAAAGAATGTCATCTTAAGGCCGTGAAAACGATAGTGAGATACTTAATCCATACACCAAATTTTGGCATTTGGTATCCTAAGAGGGCCTCTTTCGATCTTGTTGGCTACTCCGACTCGGACTATGCCGGTGTCACGCCCAATATGCGATACTATCCTAAAGAGACTCGAAGGTCCCACCAAGGATAGAACCGCATATTGAAACGCTTTTGCAAGGTGGATATCATTACATCAACATTACATAATAGATGGGGATACATACAAAAGGCATACAATGCCACACGAATACAATATCATCTTACATAAGAGCACCATCCGACTACGGATGAAACACAAACAGAAACTCAAACAACAACTACCCTGCTAGCCCAGGCTGCCGACCTGGAACCTATCCCCTGATCGAAGAAGAAGCAGAAGAAGAACTCAAGACAAGCAAGCATCGCTCTCGCGTCATGATCATCGCATAACCTGTACCTGCAACTGTTGTTGTAGTAATCTGTGAGCCACGAGGACTCAGCAATCCCATTACCATGGGTATCAAGACTAGCAAAGCTTAATGGGAAAGGAAGGGGTAAAGTGGTGAGGTTACAGCAGCGACTAAGCATGATATGGTGGCTAACATATGCAAATAAGAGCGAGAAGAGAAGCAAAAGGAACAGTCGTCAAGTAGTAATGATCAAGAGGTGATCCTGAACTCCTACTTACGTCAAACATAACCCAAAACCGTGTTCACTTCCCGGACTCCGCCGAAAAGAGACCATCACGGCTACACACACGGTTGATGCGTTTTAGTTCGGATCTGGTGTCAAGTTATCTACAACCGGACATTAACAAATTCCCATCTGCCACATAACCGCGGGCACGGCTCTCGAAAGTTTATACCCTGCAGCGGTGTCCCAACTTAGCCCATGATAAGCTCTCGCGATCAACGAAGGATATTCCTTCTCCCAGGAAGACCCGATCAGTCTCGGAATCCCGGTTTACAAGACATTTCGACAATGGTAAAACAAGACCAGCAAGACCGCCCGCTGTGCCGACAAATCCCGATAGGAGCTGCACATATCTTGTTCTCGGGGCACACCGGATGAGCAAGACGTCGGGTTGGCATAGACCCTGGTTGCCCAGGGGGCACCGGACATCGCTCGGTTTGGACCAGCATTTAGAGAAGCACTGGCCCGGGGGGGCTAAAATAAAGATGACTGTCGGTGTCAAAACCGGCGGATCTCGGGTAGGGGGTCCCGAACTGTGCGTCCAGGCGGATGGTAACAGGAGACAAGGGACACGATGTTTTACCCAGGTTCGGGCCCTCTTGATGGAGGTAAAACCCTACGTCCTGCTTGATTGATATTGATATTGTGGATGTTTACAAGAGTGGATCTACCACGAGATCAAGGAGGCTAAACCCTAGAAGCTAGCCTATGGTATGATTGTAATGGTTGTTGTTGTGTCCTACGGACTAGAGCCATCCGGTTTATATAGACACCGGAGAGGGCTAGGGTTACATAGAGTCGGTTACAATGGTAGGAGATCTACGTATCCATATCGCCAAGCTTGCCTTCCACACCAAGGAAAGTCCCATCCGGACATGGGACGAAGTCTTCAATCTTGTATCTTCATAGTCTTGGAGTCCGGTCGATGATGATAGTCCGGCCGATGATAGTTTGGCTGATGATGATAGTCCGGCTATCCGAACACCCCCTAATCCAGGACTCCCTCAGTAGCCCCTGAACCAGGCTTCAATGACGATAAGTCCGGCGCGTATATTGCTTGGCATTGCAAGGCGGGTTCCTCCTCCGAACGATAGAAGATTGTGAACACCAGGATAGTGTCCGGCTCTGCAAAATAAATTCCACATTCCACCGTAGAGAGAATAATATATACACAAGTTCAATCTGCTGATGTTTTTTGCGGCATGACGTCACGCCACTACCAAGCCATTACTTGAATCGTTTTTTACTCTACCACCTCAGCGCATTTAGCGAAGCGGTTTCCTTGGCACGTCTTGTCGAAGCAGAGATCGTGTTCCCCCTTAATCCGGGATTCTCATCAATACGGACGTGGGTAACCCAACTGCGCCCGTCGCCACGCCCCCTCTATCGAAGGCGAGTCCCAAACGGTCACGGAGATGGCTCTTGGTATTCTCCCTCTTTATAATGGGACCAAGGCTCGTTTCTTTTCTTCAATCCTCCATCGAATCCTCTCCCCGCTCCAAGTTCCAGCACCTAGAGCTCCAGATTCGAGCGCTTCGGACCTTCAATGATGTCCGGTTCCGACCTCCAGGGCCGGTGGATGCCCTCCTCCGTCACGGAGGAGGACGTGCTAAAGCTGCGGGAGGCCAAGTACCTAGCTTATGAGATTTCGCACAGGTTGCCTGCCGAAGGGCAGACCATCCCCACCCCCGAGCCCGTCGAGTACGTCATTTTTGTATCCCACCTCCATCGGGGTTTAGGCTTCCCGATGGATCCTTTTGTGAGAGGGCTCATGTTTTACTATGGGTTGGAATTCCACGATTTGGCTCTGGAGTCCATCCTCCATATTTCCGCATTTATTGTCGTCTGCGAAGCCTTCCTCCGCGTCACCCCTCACTTCGGCCTGTGGCTAAAGACCTTTAATGTGGCGCCGAAGATGATCGGGGGGCGTCAAGCGGAGTGCGGCGGGGCGGCCATAAGCAGGAGGGCCGATGCCCCGTGGCCTGCTGGTTCCTTCCAAGAGGAGCTCGGCCTGTGGCAGCAAGAGTGGTTCTATATTACCGTTCCGAGGGGCCGCAGACAAAAGCCGCCGCCCTTATTCCGCCCGGGACCTCCACAACGGTTGATGTCGTGGGTCACCCAAGGGCTCAACTGGGGGCCGTCAAAGGACGTGCCCCTACTGCAGGGCCGGATTCGAGATCTCCAAACTAGGGAGGTTGATATGGTGGTGGTAATGCAGGTTATGCTGATTAGGCGTCTTCCGCCCTGCAAACGCCGCCCTCTCCGGCTGCGGGAGTTCAATCCGGAGGGCCCACGGATTCTTCAACACTTCATGGGTATGACACCCCTGGAGATGTACAAATTATTCTTCGGAACGCAAGAGGCGCGTCCGGAATTGACCGAGGATGCTGGCCTAAGCTGCAATCGCCCGGATACTCAAGTAAGTAGTTCCAAGTCCGGACATACCGTTTGTTTGCCTTTCGATGATTCGCCTTATGACCAACTTCCTTCTAAACAGGAGTGGATAGCGGAAGCAAAATTGATATGGTGTCCGGCCCCCCTCCCCGAGACCGCGCCGGATTCCGTGCTGGTCCGGATGCTTGAGGTTGCGCCTCTAGAGGAAGGCGAAGGGGAAAGCAGGAAAGCTACTGCCTCGCCTAAGGAGGCTCTTGAAAGAGGGGGGATCGAGAATCCCTCCCTCCAAGGGGAGAAGAGGACTGCCTCCGAGGACCCGGGGGCAAAAGCCCCTAAACGGGGGAAGAAATCTTCGCCAGAGGGCCCTGCGTCCGGGGAGGCCCCAGCCGCACAATCTCCCTTTGAGAATCAGCCCTCCAACGAGCCGTAAGTAGAAAGAAAGGAGTTTTATAATAAGGGACATCCCTATTTGTGCTTCTGAGGATAACTAAAGTTTTTACCTTGTAGTTCAGATCTCCGTCCTTCGCAAATGAGCTCGTCTTCGCGGGACCTTCGTCCGGAGATGATGGAGAGCGAGACGCCTCCGTCCGGGGCGCCGTCGGATAGGGCGGACGAGCCTGAAGTCTTGTCACGGAGGGAGCCCCCTGGTTTGGCAAAGCCGGATAGTTCGGCGCCAACTGGTGTACGGCTGAAGGATCTGCTTGAGAAGGCGTCTATCTCAGAAGATCACCACGCATTGATGAGCATGGTGATTGAAAGGATTTCGTCCGCCGAAGGCGGGTTGCATAATGCCGTCAGGAGTTTGCTGGCGGGGTTTTAGGTACGTAAAAATGACACACCTTTTAATAGTTTTCCATATAGAATGCGCCCTGTATAGATAGTAGCCCCTGAGACTCGGTAGGTTGTCGAAATCGACAGCGTGCCGAGGATCAAAATCGCAGGTTTAAGTTTCCGCCGTGCCGATGCAGGTGGCGGGTCGTCCGGGGGCCAGCCGGACTGATGGAGTTGCTGAACTAAAGCGGCAACTCGCTGCTGCGGATGCGAACATCATGCTGGTCAACAGGCGACTTGATGAGTCGCAAGGTAAGTGTTTCTGTGCGGTCACTTGGTAAGGGAGCCGAAGCCAGCTCCTTACAACATGTGTGTGAAATGCAGATAGTGCCGCTGCTGTGGAGAGCCTTCAGACCTAACTTGCTCAAGCCAAGGAGCAGGCCAGAAGGAGTAATGCGGAGGCCTCGAGGGCGGCCGAGGAGTTAGCGGCTGAAAGGGTCGCACACTACCGGAGCAGGGAAGAGATGGCCGAAATGGCCGTGAAGTTAAAAGATGCTACCGACCGCAATGAGGCTCTTGGGAAGGAGCGCCTAGCGGGGCAAGAAGACCTGGAGAAGGCCACCGCCGAAGCCAAGGATGCCCGCTCTGCAATGCGGGCTATAAAGGAAGAGCAGCGCCAGGCTGGAGAAATTGTAGCTGGCAAGCCTTTTCTGCTGCGCCGAAGGTTTACGGATCCAAAGTATGCTCAGCTGGGCCAACTGTGGGGTCCAGAGGACCCTTACATGGACTTAGCAGCGAGTGCGGCGGATGCCATTGTGCATTTTCGAAGCCAGAAGGATCACAAGACGGAAGAGCTGTTTTGGTCTCAATTCCATAGTCCGGAGTGTTCACTTCCGCTGACCGACCGTTTGGCCGAGTGGGCTGAGCTAAATAGATTGTCCGGGCTTGCTATGACGGATATAGTGACCCATGTCTGGCCGGATAGGCCCGAGCCGAAGAGTTACTTTGGCTTATTGCAGCGATTTCTTGGAGCGGTGCCGCATATTAAGGCGATGAAGCGGTCGGCCTGCATAGAGTGTGCGCGGATGGCACTCGCCCGTGTGAAGACACATTGGAAAGAGATGGATGCCACCGCTGTTGCGACCCCGGGTTCGAATGATAACCGGTTACCCGCTGAGCACTATTTTGGCGAAGTGCTGCGTGGTGCTCGTGTAATAGAGTCGCAGTGCTCAAAAAATGTTATGTTCGAATGAACGTTTTTATGATGTAAAACAATATTTATGATGTAAGCGCCTTTTATACTTGTGCGTTCAAGTAATAGAGTATCTCCTATGCGGCCGTTCATGTATACGTGTGTATAACCTGAAAGATGGCAGTCGTCAGCTTCAGCCCCCACGCACAAGGTGCGGGGGTGTTCGCAAAAAATAGCGCGTTTTCGCACTTAATCCGACGTCTCGGTCCTGTAAAGGAGGTGGTAGCTTACCAAACGAGGCAACCGGACTATAATGCTTTAACACTTTCACTTAGCCATGGAGTTCGAGGGTGGGGCTACGACATAGCCCCTGGGGGCACCGCGCTCTCCGAATTTGGGGTGCGTATGTGCCTGACCGGGAAACGGCCCTTCGTCAAAGCAGAGGAATTCTAAACATTCCCATGGTCGATCGAGTGGTTGACCAGTCTCTCGCTGTATCATGACAGTCAGTTTTCGGCTTTCTCTACTGAGGTGGTCGCCCAGCCGAACTGGGGCACAATCGCAGTAGTTCTCCTGGTGCCGCGTTAGCCGATGATACGGAACGTAAGGCAGCAAAACACAGGAGCCGGGCAAACCCAACATTTGACCAAAGACATGATTCGGAGATGATGCATATAAGGCCTAACTCGAGACGCCGAACACTCCCGAAGGTGTTCGGTCTTTACAAAAGCGGGCAAAACAATGCCCTAAGCCCCTTGTGTCTAGGTACGGGCAAGTTCTTCTGGCGTGGCCGATGCCAAAACGCCAGTCTCCACTCTGGTTATAATAAGAAACCAGGGGATTATAGCAACAAGAGACAGTAAGAAAGGTTTACGTAGGGTCTTAGTCTGAAAATAGTCCTTGCAACGGGTCCCTACTGCACGTCTGCGCCTGTGTCTCCGTTGTGCCGTATCCTGGACGGGTGTGCACGCTGTTCATCTGTAAAAAGAGAGGAACTTAGTTTGAAAAGAAATCGTGCGAGAAAGTGCATAAAAAATTGAAATATAGATTAATAAAGCTGAGCCTATGCTAGCTCATCATGGCTTATATGTACAAACCCTTGTGAAGGGGTGTGTGGCTAGGTAGCCCCTAGCTTATTTATTCCGGACTCGTCCAGCCGTGTCCGGGGTCTCAGGCGACCTTTTAATGAAATGATGCCACGTGGACCGGGCATTTTAAGCGTAAGAGACGCGTAATGTGGTATTGCATTGAAGCGGACAAAAGCTTCCCGTCCCAGTGATGCTTGATAGCTACTTTTAAATGGGGCGACATGAAAGGTTAGCTTTTCTCGTCGGAAGTTGTCAGGTGACCCGAACACAACTTCTAGTAATAATGAAATTGTGCACCTGGCGTAAGGGCCTGGCGCCACTCCTTTGAAGGAAGTGCGGCTATGCCGAATTGCAGTAGGGTCTATCCCAACTTGCGGATTGTGTCCGGATATAGCAGGTTTAAGTCACTGCCGCCGTCCATCAAAACCTGCGTGAATTGCAGTCCGTCTATTATGGGATCCAGTATCAGGGCAGTCTATCCTGCGTTCCGGATACTTCTGGACTAATCCAGGTGGTCGAAAGTGATTGGTTTTGACATCCAATCTCGGTGTTCCGCTGGGGTGGACCGTGCGACACTTGTCTTAGCGAGTGCCGTGTTGGTTTTCCGTACTATCACATGAAGTGAGTTTACTGTTTTGACTTCTTGTGGGAAAGTCTTTTGACTTCCGATGCTCTGCTGGTGGGGTTCGTCATCGTCCTCGCTTGGCGCATCGAGCCCCTTGTGTCCGGCGTTGAGTCCGCCGGACTGTTTAAAAACCCAACAATTTCGGTTGGTATGGTTTGCAGGCCTTCCGGAGGTACTGTGGATTTGACATATCCGATCTAAAATTTTGTTTAAATTTGATAGCTCGTCGCTGTTGTCCTTAGGAGGCAGTGTTTTATTGTTTGGCCGCGAGCTTTTGAATCCGGCGTTGACCGCCGTGCCCTTTGGGCTTTTTTCTTTATTCCGGCGCTGATCTTTCCTGCGCCATGATTTTCTGTTTCCATCTCTGATCTCGGATGTACTCGGGTCGCTGGTGCTGCATCTTGCTAGCCAGCTGTCTTCTCCTGCGCAAAAGCGCGTCATGAGGCTTGTTAGCGCGGCCATTGTTCTTGGCTTCTCTTGGCCGAGGTGTCTGGCGAGCCATTTGTCTCGGACGTTGTGTTTAAAAGCTACTAAGGCTTCCGCGTCCGGACAGTCGACTATTTGGTTCTTTTTGGTAAGGAACCTGTTCCAGAATTTGCGCGCTGACTCTCCGGGCTGTTGGGTTATATGACTCAGATCGTCTGCATCCGGAGGGCGGACATAAGTCCCTTGAAAATTTGCTCTAAACGCGTCCTCAAGCTCTTCCCAACTTCCAACAGTGTTTTCCGGGAGGCTTTTGAGCCAATGCCGAGCTGGCCCTTTGAGCTTGAGGGGTAGGTATTTTATGGCGTGGAGATCATCTCCTCTAGCCATGTGTATGTGTAGTATGTAATCTTCTATCCAGACTCCTGGGTCTGTTGTGCCATCGTATGCCTTTATGTTTATGGGTTTGAACCTTGCTGGAAATTCATGATCTAGCACCTCATCGGTAAAACATAGCGGGTGTGCGGCGCCCCTGTATTTGGGTGTGCCGCTGTCTTCGAACACTTGTCGTGTTGTGTTACTTCCTGGGGCCCTCCTTTTTGGCCCGTAGATGGACCTAGTTGGGCCGTCCGTTTTCCCAGGATCATAAGTCGGCTTGTGTGCGGTGCCGCTTGTCGCTTTTGGCCTGTCATCTGGCCGTCTATCCGGCCAGGCGGCCTCTTTATTTTTTGACTATGAGGGCTCTATGGCTTCCTCGTCAAATTCTGGCAGCAGCTTGCGCTTCGGGTAGCTCTTTGTTTGATGGCCATTGCCATATTTGTCTGCGGTCTTGAGTATTTTGCTCCACTTCATTCTGAGTATGTCTTCCGCTGTTTTGAGCTTCCATTTTTCCTTCTTCAAACTTCTTGCAGTGGCGACGAGTCTTTTGTGAAGGTTCTTATGCTCCGGTGGTGTGTCCGGACTATTGATTGCTCCGTGAAGGGGTTGATTATCCGGTTCGTCCTGTTCGGATGGTTGCTTGGTTGTATGTTCGTCGTCCGCTGGTTTGCCCTGCTCTCTCGCTGGGTCATTAGGAATGCTGCTTTGATCGAGGCGGGACTTAGGGCGGTGTCTACGTCGCTGTTTTGGTTGTTTATCGGCGGGATTATCCTCTGCCGCGTCCCGTTGTTCCTCGGCATCGCTTCCCTTTGGGGTGTCCACCATATGTATGTCATGTGACGAGGTGGCCTTCCAGTGCCCTGTAGGCGCTGGTTCTTGATCGTCTCCGGCATCGTCGTCCATACCGTTGATGTCTTCGGAGTCGTAGTTTAGCACGTCGGTTAGATCATCGACGGTGGCTACGAAGTGGGTGGTGGGTGGGCTCTGAATTTCTTCAGTGTCCGCGTCCCGACTATCCTGGCCGTAGTTCGGCCAGGGCTCTCTGGATAATGAGAGATGCTTCAGCGAATTTAAGATATCGCCGAAGGGTGAGTGCTGAAAGGTGTCCGCAGCGGTGAATTCCATGATTGGCGCCCAATCGGATTCGACTAGCAGGGGCGCAGGAGGTTCGGAGTCCGGCAGGGGGTCCAGCACCTCGGAGTCATGGGCTTTATGCGGGACAAGATAAGTGTTCGGCTCCATCGCCATAGAAGTTGCAGCTCCCGAGGCGGTGTCCAGCCATCCGTCCTCGATCTGAGCGATCGGCTCCGGACTATGGGTCGGAGCGGATTCGTGTGCAGCCTCCAAGGTGCTGTTCGGCGGCAGAGTTAGGTCGTGCCCATCGTGACAGCGCGGCATGCTCGGCTGTGGCTCAGATCCATCGAAGATCAAGTCCCCGCGGATATCGGCCGTGAAGTTTAGGCTTCCAAACCTGACCTGATGGCCAGGGGCGTAGCTTTCGATCTTCTCCAGATGGCCAAGTGAGTTGGCCCGCAGTGCGAAGCCGCCGAATACAAAGATCTGTCCGGGGAGAAAAGTCTCACCCAGGACTGCGTCGTTGTCGATTGAAGGGGCCATCAAGCCTATCGGTGACGACACAGAGGAACTCTCAATGAAAGCACCAATGTCGGTGTCAAAACCGGCGAATCTCGGGTAGGGGGTCCCGAACTGTGCGTCTAGGCGGATGGTAACAAGAGACAAGGGACACGATGTTTTACCCAGGTTCGGGCCCTCTTGATGGAGGTAAAACTCTACGTCCTGCTTGATTGATATTGATATTGTGGATGTTTACAAGAGTGGATCTACCACGAGATCAAGGAGGCTAAATCCTAGAAGCTAGCCTATGGTATGATTGTAATGGTTGTTGTTGTGTCCTACGGACTAGAGCCATCCGGTTTATATAGACACCAGAGAGGGCTAGGGTTACATAGAGTCGGTTACAATGGTAGGAGATCTACGTATCCGTATCGCCAAGCTTGCCTTCCACGCCAAGGAAAGTCCCATCCGGACACGGGACGAAGTCTTCAATCTTGTATCTTCATAGTCTTGGAGTCCGGTCGATGATGATAGTCCGGCCGATGATAGTTCGGCTGATGATGATAGTCCGGCTATCCGGACACCCCCTAATCCAGGACTCCCTCAATGACCCTCGGGTTGGTCGACCCAAGGGAAAGGTATAGGTGGAGGTGAGGCAAATGGTAAAACCAAGGTTGGGCCTTGCTGGAGGAGTTTTATTCAAAGCGAACTGTCAAGGGGTCCCATAAATCAACCAACCGCGTAAGGAACGCAAAATCCGGGAACATAACACCAGTATGACGGAAACTAGGGTGGCAAGATGGAACAAAACACCAGGCATAAGGCCGAGCCTTCCACCCTTTACCAAGTATATAGATGCATTAATTAAATAAGAGATATTGTGATATCCCAACATAATCCTGTCCACCAAGGAGCAATCTTCAACTTCACCTGCAACTAACAACGCTATAAGAGGGCTGAGCAAAGCGGTAACATAGCCAAGCAATGGTTTGCTAGGAAGGGTGAAAAGGTTAGAGGCTGACATGGCAATTTGGGAGGCTTGATAGAACAAGGGATAGGTAGCGTAGCATAGCGATAGAATGAAGCAACTAGCATAGCAATGATAGTAGTGAGATCCAAGGTGACGGTCATCTTGCCTGAGATCCCGCTAGGACGAAGAACGAGTCCATGAAGAAGAGAACGGGAGTAGTCGAACGAATCCTCACAATCGCAACATTATCGGAACTAAGAAGCAACATCGGAAAGAAACAAACAACATGGTAAACACACAAGCATAAACATGGCATGATGCGCAAACAAGTATGATGCATGACCGGTTTAAAAGCATGGCAAAGCATGGCAAAGTGCAACAAACAATACTACAAGTTAAGTGGAGCTCAATATGCAACGAGTTGCATACTGACAAAACACCACATCAATTATTTAGTTCTCTCTCGTTTATGTACCCAACAATATTAAATGTTATTAAACATGGCAAGGGGTGAAGCATATGAAAAACTACCTATCCCCCTGAAAAACAACCAAAACAAAGTGCACCATGTTAAACTAGGCTTTTTTCCACCCCATTTACATATCAAGTTTATTAAATTTGGAGCTACGGTTATTTAGTTATGGAATAAACCATTTTAGCATGTGATTTATGTAAATTAATGCAAACAACAATTTTAAATATTTTTAACAGGGATGGAAGCTGCAAATTGTGAAAGTACATGAAATTCTAAGCATTTTACATATATTGTTTGTTTAATTTGGATGCATGCATATTTAGCTATTGACAATTCAAAATGATGGCATCTTTCTGTAATTATGCATGCACTAGAGAAATGCTAAATTGCAGTGAACAGGGAAAAAAACATATGCGGGCCGAAAGTAATGCACTGTGCAAACCTAGAAGTAGAATTGGCCCAAAGCGGATGTTTGCACGTTTTGGAAAAAGAAAAAAAAAGTAGAGGAAAAGGATTGAGGCTCCATGGGATTCGATCCCAGGACCTCCTGCTGTTTGTGCGCTAAGATGACCAGTGGGCTACTAACTTGATTGTGCTAAAGAATGGACTTGATAAAACATGAAACAGGAGTAGAGCTTGATCTGGGTGAAGCACAAATTGGTGAAAACAAAAGGTACAGAGGAAAAGGATTGAGGCTCCATGGGATTCGATCCCAGGACCTCTTGCTGTTTGTGCGCTAAGATGACCAGTGGGCTACTAACTTGATTGTGCTAAAGAATGGACTTGATAAAACATGAAACAGGAGTAGAGCTTGATCTGGGTGAAGCACAAATTGGTGAAAACAAAAGGTGCGGCCGTGGGGATTTGATACGTGGTCGCCTGGGTACACGTCTGTGGCCACAGTCACTGCGCTGCTACTGCTCGTTCAAGCAAGAGATACTGCTGCTCCTCAAGTGACACAAAAGCCAGGCCTTCCTCACCATGGATGCACGGTGGACATGGCCGGCGACGGGAGCCAACACCTGCGGCTGCTGCTGCTGCAGGTCATCGGCGGGGCTGCGGAAACGTGCATGGGTGCGCGCATGCAAGGCTAGGGGTACAGGAGATCAAGGACGAGCAGAAGCTTGTCTCGGTCATGGCGGGGATACGGCGAAGCAGGGCAACGGGACTCGCGGGCGAGATGGGCGTGTTATGCGAGCGTAAGTGCAAGTGCGGAGAGTGCATGGAGGCTGTGTGTGTGTGATCAGTGAGCAGAAGCAGCGACACGAGCACGAGCTCAAACTCCATGATGGACGAACTCACGGCGCGAGGATCGGCGACTATAACGACGGAATCAAAGCGATACGACGAGGAGTGGCTGGGAGGAGCGGCTGCTCACCATGGGGGTGTTGCTGGAGTCGGCGGACTCGTTGGGGAAGCAGAGGAGCCAGCGTGGGGCTGCGCTGATCGTGATGAAGCTCGGCTCCATGAAGAAGATGAAGCAGGGGAAGCAGACGACGTAGAGGAAGACGATCGCGTCACCTTGGCCTTCTGGCTCTTGGCCTCGTTGGAAAACGAATGAGACGACGTCGGTGAGTTGACCCGGAGCGAAGACGATGACGGAGGGATATGGATGCGACAGAGCCGAGGAAGTGCTCCAGGAGCTCTCCGGCGGAAGGGGCGACGGCTATGGAGGCGTGGCTTGGACCTACCTTGCGGCGGCGGTGCGGAGAGGGGGAGAGGAAGGGGAAAACCCTAGGGGGCGAGGCTGGGCTTCTTATAGGGGCGAGGCGTGGCTCGGCTGGCTGCCTCGGTGGCCATGTGGGCGCCATACCCTCTGCTTTTACCGTGAGGGAGAGAGAGGGCAAGGAAGAGGACGAACAAGACACTGGGAGGCTGCAGGTGGGGTCAGCATGGATGCTAGCGTGGATCACCACACGAGAGGGCGAGCGAGGAGGCTGCGCGCGCGGGGAAGCTGGGCCGGCTTGGAGGTGAGGCCCAGCTGGCTGTTGCGGCCGGCTGGCAAGAGTCCCAGGGCCTTCTCCTGTTCTTTTGAATTTCTGTTTATTTGAATAAACAGCTGGAATAAAAGAAAAGGCCAGGGGGCTAAGAGAGGAGCATGAGATATATAAAAAATATCCCTGCAATCTAGGAATTATGAAGTGTTTGAATAAATTTTTTTGGGCTCTTTTAGAGGTAGAAAAATAACTCGAGTTTGAATTTGTTCAAACTTGATGCATTTTTGAACCCAACCAAAACATCTGCAAATGAACTGAAAATTGACAGAGAGGGTGTAAGAAATGTCATGGATTTTTGGGGAAAGAATGAACATTATTGGAGGCAGGAAATAATGTCACTTGCAAAACATGAAAGAAGAAGGAAGGGAGAGGTGATGATACGTGGGCATAGCTTGAGAGAGATAGCAAGGGCTGATGCACATGCAACATGAAGAATGCAACCCACATGATGAGCATGATGAAATGCAAAATGACAAGGGCATAATGCAACATAACAAGTGAGATGAGCATGGTGCAAAAAGCAAATATATGACAAGGCACTCAACATGATCATGACATAAACATATAGGAATGAAATATGCAAAACAATTATGATAATGCAACAAACACAATAACCACACGACAACAACTAAAATAAAAGGAAGGCAACTAGAGCATCGGTCTCGGGGCGTTACAACTCTCCTCCACTAACAAGAGATCTCGTCCCGAGATCTTAGGACCGAGACGGAAGGAAACAGGGATGAGGTGAAACAAGAACTCAAGAGAAGAAGCAAAGAATCGAGAGCACTCAAGAAGAAGAGAGGAACGACGAGAATGACGAGAATCGAAAGCTCACAGAATCAGATAGCCTATGAAACCACTCCGGTTAGAACAAGATAGGAAAGGAATAAGAATGGAAGAATTTAGGCAGCACTCCGGCTGAAACATGGAGGAATAGAACACGAGCTTGAGAGGATGGAATGATACTTGATGAAGACGTGACACAAAACCTCCGGAAAGGATTGAAAGAGTTGAATGAAAAGAACGGAGAAGAAAATGACAACTTGTGCCACGAATGAAATTGAAAGCATCTTTAGAAGGAAGGTTTAAACGGAGTTGTTGAGAAAATCAATAACAAAAAGAATAAACTTGTTGTGGTCTTATAGGTAACATCTCAAGATCATAAGGTGATAACCGGCCACAAACAGAAATGATTGGATGCTGAGAAGAACGAAGAAATGCAAAACTCCACTTCAAAAGAATACGGAGAATTAATTACACTTCAAAAATCAAGAAGGAAAGATACTTGAGCTCCTTCGATAAGAATCTTGATGAACACTTGAGGAATGAACTAAATCATGACGATCCACCATGAAGAACTCCGGTAACAAAATGATGACGAGATACAATGAAAGATGAAATAATAAGATGAGCCTTGCGATGATTTAGATGGAGGTTCTGACGAAATGGGCGAGAAAATTTGAACTCCGGAAAAAGAAAAGATGAAAACACTTGGAACTAGAATTTATTCCTTACGAACAAACTCCGAAGGAAGGGATTAATCACTTTGAGGAAATAAGAATAAGATTTATTGTATGCTTATCCTTCGTCAAATTAAATTGATGACAAGCAATGGATTTTTGCATACTACTTATTCTTCTTGAAAAGGATTGAGAAGTGACATATCGCAAACTTGAGAAGGTCTTCATGAACCACCGGTAGGATTGGAAAGAGCAAATGAATTAATATGATAATCAAAGAAAAGAATCTTGAACGAACCACCGTAAGAATTCGAAAATGAACTGATGAAAGAGAATGGATCACCGGGAAGAATTAGAAGAACCATTATGCTAGAGGGGATTTAGATGCAAAAGAATAAAGAGATCATGAGCTGATTAAAGAACACTTGAATGAAGCACCGGGGTAATCGGATAACGGTAGATGAAATGTGAGGACGAAGAATTCTTCTAGAAAGATGGCCTCCGATGAGAAGGAATGGAAAAAAAACTCGTGACATACTCCGGATGGTTAAGAAAAGAATATCTGACAAATGGAATAATTCGAGACAATAGCATGAAACTAGAACCGCGAGTCTTCAAGAGAACGGGCAAGATTTAGAGGAAAAACTCTTCTTCGATCTTCAAATGACGACGAGAAACACCACCAAAATTGTTAAGGCACTCCAGGAGAACGAAAAGCGAAGAGGTTGAGCCAACAATGAAAATGATTCGAAATTGATCTTGGAAAAGATTTGACTGATGAAATCCATTCTTACGTCACACTTGAAAAGAATTTGAGAATAACTCCGGGAGAATTAGAAGAGTCAGGTAAGATCCTGGGAAAAGACTTGTGGGTTAGGGCCCACTAAAAAGAAACACCGTTGGAAAGGATTGTTTGAATGAGAAATGATGCACTGGAACGATTGAAAGATTTGAATGAGGTGACAACCTCGACATAATTGGAACACAGACGAATCTCCTGAGATGTCTAGAACACTCCGGAAGGATAAAATGGCGAGAGGCGAACGAGTAGGGAAAAACACTTGATCCAAGGAAAAGAATATAATCACTATCGCAAATTAGAATTGAATCCACCGGAGAAGAAAAAGGGATGATGAATGTCAAACGAGACGAGAATTCACCAGTTGAAATAATTGACGAAAGACTAAAGAGGCTCCACACGAATGAAATTGATGCTCGAAAGAGACTCAGGCTCCAGGAAGAAGAGGGTGGGAGGGCGGGAAAACAACAGCAACTGGAAGGGGGAAAACCGATGAATATCTTGAAGAGAAAAACACCAGTTGAAAGAAAGCAAAAGCTTCGCACGAGTAGGATGGATACTTGATTAGGGACTCCGACTCCGAGAAGAAAAGGGGTGGGTGGGTGGGAAAAGAAAACAACTGAGGATTGAACTTGGCAAAGATGAAGAGGCTCGAGTCAACTTGACGAGAAATGCACCGGATAAAAAGAGCTGAGAACCAACGATCGGAAAACCCAACTGCATGATCCTAAAGAAAATTTTGAAGGGGAAGAAGAGTAATTCAAAACACCTACGTCAAGATTCCTCACCAGAGCGACGAAGGGGCTGAGGAGTAAAAAGAATTTCTACCCTCCGATATAACTAAACTCCAAAAGCGGTTTTCTTCTAGACAACAGCTAAACTACACGATCAAACAAGGGGGGCTCCTATGGTCGGTCAAGGCTCTGATACCAACTTGTCACGCCCAATATGCGATACTATCCTAAAGAGACTCGAAGGTCCCACCAAGGATAGAACCGCATATTGAAACGCTTTTGCAAGGTGGATATCATTACATCAACATTACATAATAGATGGGGATACATACAAAAGGCATATAATGCTACACGAATACAATATCATCTTACATAAGAGCACCATCCGACTACGGATGAAACACAAACAGAAACTCAAACGACAACTACCCTGCTAGCCCAGGCTGCCGACCTGGAACCTATCCCCTGATCGAAGAAGAAGCAGAAGAAGAACTCAAGACAAGCAAGCATCGCTCTCGCGTCATGATCATCGCATAACCTGTACCTGCAACTGTTGTTGTAGTAATCTGTGAGCCACGAGGACTCAGCTATCCCATTACCATGGGTATCAAGATTAGCAAAGCATAATGGGAAAGGAAGGGGTAAAGTGGTGAGGTTGTAGCAGCGACTAAGCATGATATGGTGGCTAACATACGCAAATAAGAGCGAGAAGAGAAGCAAAAGGAACGGTCGTCAACTAGTAATGATCAAGAGGTGATCCTAAACTCCTACTTACGTCAAACATAACCCAAAACCATGTTCACTTCCCGGACTCCGCCGAAAAGAGACCATCACGGCTACACACACGGTTGATGCGTTTTAGTTCGGATCTGGTGTCAAGTTATCTACAACCGGACATTAACAAATTCCCATCTGCCACATAACCGCGGGCATGGCTCTCGAAAGTTTATACCCTGCAGGGGTGTCCCAACTTAGCCCATGATAAGCTCTCGCGATCAACGAAGGATATTCCTTCTCCTAGAAAGACCCGATCAGTCTCGGAATCCCGGTTTACAAGACATTTCGACAGTGGTAAAACAAGACCAGCAAGACCGCCCGCTGTGCCGACAAATCCCGATAGGAGCTGCACATATCTCATTCTCAGGGCACACCGAATGAGCAAGACGTCGGGTTGGCATAGACCCTGGTTGCCCAGGGGGCGCCGGACATCGCTCGGTTTGGACCAGCATTTAGAGAAGCACTGGCCCGGGGGGGCTAAAATAAAGATGACCCTCGGGTTGGCCGACCCAAGGGAAAGGTATAGGTGGAGGTGAGGCAAATGGTAAAACCAAGGTTGGGCCTTGCTGGAGGAGTTTTATTCAAAGCGAACTGTCAAGCGGGTCCCATAAATCACCCAACCGCGTAAGGAACGCAAAATCCGGGAACATAACACCGGTATGATGGAAACTAGGGTGGCAAGAGTGGAACAAAACACCAGGCATAAGGCCGAGCCTTCCACCCTTTACCAAGTATATAGATGCATTAATTAAATAAGAGATATTGTGATATCCCAACATAATCCTGTCCACCAAGGAGCAATCTTCAACTTCACCTGCAACTAACAACGCTATAAGAGGGCTGAGCAAAGCGGTAACATAGCCAAGCAATGGTTTGCTAGGAAGGGTGAAAAGGTTAGAGGCTGACATGGCAATTTGGGAGGTTTGATAGAACAAGGGATAGGTAGCGTAGCATAGCGATAGAACGAAGCAACTAGCATAGCAATGATAGTAGTGAGATCCAAGGTGACGCTCATCTTGCCTGAGATCCCGCTAGGACGAAGAATGAGTCCATGAAGAAGACGAACGGGAGTAGTCGAACGAATCCTCACAATCGCAACATTACCGGAACTTCTCTTGAAAAGAGGCCTCGGGCCATGGAGCATTGGCCCTCTTGCTTATAACTGCCCCTCCGCACTCTGCCTGACGCCCCTCAATCATCTTCGGCTCCACGTTGAAGGTTTTGAGCCACAAACCGAAGTGAGGGGTAGTGCGGAGGAAGGCTTCACAGACGACAATGAATGATGAGATATGGAGGATGGACTCCGGAGCCAAATCATGGAATTCCAGCCCATAGTAAAACATGAGCCCCCTCACGAAGGGATCCATCGGGAAGCCTAAACCCCGATGGAGGTGAGATATGAACACGACACTCTCGCCAGGCTCGGGAGTAGGGACGACTTGCCCTTTGGCAGGCAGCCTATGCGAAATCTCGAAGGTTAAGTACTTGGCGTCTTTCAGCTTCCGCACGTCCTCTTCCGTGACGGAGGAGGGCATCCACCGGCCCTGTAGGTCGGAGCCGGACATTGTCGAAGAACCCAAGTGCTCGAATCTAGAAACCCTGGGTGTTGGAACTCGGGGCGTGGCAACGGGCGCGGTTGGGTTACCCACGTCCGTATTAAAGGGAATCCCGGAATAAGGGGAACACGATCTCTGCTTCGACAAGACCTGCCAAGGAAACCGCTTCGCTAAATGCGCTGAGGTGGTATAATAAAGACGATTTGAGTAAAAGCTTGGTTGTGGTGTAACGACGCGCCACGAAATACGTCAGCAGATTGAACTTGTGTAAATATTATTCTCTCTACGGTGGTATGTGGAATTTATTTTGCAGAGCCGGACACTATCCTGGTGTTCACAATCTTCTATAAATTATTCGGAGGAGGAACCCGCCTTGCAATGCCGAAGACAATATGCGCGTCGGACTCATCGTCATTGAAGCCTGGTTCAGGGGCTACTGAGGGAGTCCTGGACTAGGGGGTGTCCGGATAGCCGAACTATCATCATCGGCTGGACTCCAAGACTATGAAGATACAAGATTGAAGACTTCGTCCCGTGTCCGGATGGGACTTTCCTTGGCGTGGAAGGCAAGCTTGGCGATATGGATATGTAGATCTCCTACCATTGTAACCGACTCTGTGTAACCCTAGCCCTCTCCGGTGCCTATATAAACCGGATGGTTTTAGTTCGTAGGACAGAATAACAATCATACCATAGGCTAGCTTCTAGGGTTTAGCCTCCTTGATCTCGTGGTAGATCTACTCTTGTAATACCCACATCATCAATATCAATCAAGCAGGACGTAGGGTTTTACCTCCATCAAGAGGGCCCGAACCTGGGTAAAACATCGTGTCCCTTGTCTCCTGTTACCATTCGCCTAGACACACAGTTCGGGACCCCCTACCCGAGATCCGCCGGTTTTGACACCGACATTGGTGCTTTCATTGAGAGTTCCTCTGTGTCGTCACCGATAGGCTCGATGGCCTCTTCAATCATCAACAACGACGCACTCCAGGATGGCCTCTTCGTATTCGGTGGCTTTGCACTGCGGGCCAATTCACTTGGCCATCTGGAGCAGATCGAAAGCTACGCCCCTGGCCGTCAGGTCAGATTTGGAAGTTTGAACTTCACGGCTCACATCCGCGGAGACTTGATCTTCGATGGATTCGAGCCACAGCCGAGCGCGCCGCACTGTCATGATGGGCATGATTTAGCTCTGCAGCCGGACAGTGCCCTGGAGGCCGCACACGAGCCCGCTCCGACCTTCGATTCGGAGCCGGCTGCGTAGATCGAGGACGGGTGGCTAGACACCACCTCGGGGGCTGGAAACTCTATGGTGATGGAGCCGAACACTGACCTTGTCCCTTGTAAAGCCCGTGACTCAGAGGTACCGGACTCCTCGCCGAACTCCGAACCTCCCGCGCCCCCTCCAATCGAATCCGATTGGGCGCCGATCATGGAGATCACCGCCACGGACATTTTTCAACACTCATCTTTTGGCGACATCTTGAGTTCGCTAAAGTATCTCCGTTATCAGGAGAGCCCTGGCCGGATTGCGGTCAGGACGGTTGGGATGCGGACGACAAAGAAATTCAAAGCCCACCCACCACCCACTTAGTAGTCACTGTCGACGATCTAACCGACATGCTAGAGCTCGACTCCGAAGACATTGACGGTATGGACGACGATGCCGGAGACGACCAAGAACCAGCGCCTACTGGGCACTGGAAAGCCACCTCAACTCACGACGTATACATGGTGGATACACCAAAAGGAAGCGATAACGAGGAGCAACGGGACACGGCAAAGGATAATCCCCCTGAAAAACAACCAAAACAAAGTGCACCATGTTAAACTAGGCTTTTTTCCACCCCATTTACATATCAAGTTTATTAAATTTGGAGCTACGGTTATTTAGTTATGGAATAAACCATTTTAGCATGTGATTTATGTAAATTAATGCAAACAGCAATTTTAAATATTTTTAACAGGGATGGAAGCTGCAAATTGTGAAAGTACATGAAATTCTAAGCATTTTACATATATTGTTTGTTTAATTTGGATGCATGCATATTTAGCTATTGACAATTCAAAATGATGGCATCTTTCTGTAATTATGCATGTAGTAGAGAAATGCTAAATTGCAGTGAACAGGGAAAAAACATATGCGGGCCGAAAGTAATGCACTGTGCAAACCTAGAAGTAGAATTGGCCCAAAGCGGATGTTTGCACGTTTTGGAAAAAGAAAAAAAAAGTAGAGGAAAAGGATTGAGGCTCCATGGGATTCGATCCCAGGACCTCCTGCTGTTTGTGCGCTAAGATGAGCAGTGGGCTACTAACTTGATTGTGCTGAAGAATGGACTTGATAAAACATGAAACATGAGTAGAGCTTGATCTGGGTGAAGCACAAATTGGTGACAACAAAAGGTACAGAGGAAAAGGATTGAGGCTCCATGGGATTCGATCCCAGGACCTCCTGCTATTTGTGCGCTAAGATGACCAGTGGGCTACTAACTTGATTGTGCTGAAGAATGGACTTGATAAAACATGAAACAGGAGTAGAGCTTGATCTAGGTGAAGCACAAATTGGTGAAAACAAAAGGTGCGGCCATGGTGATTTGATACGTGGTCGCCTGGGTACACGTCTGTGGCCATAGCCACTGCGCTGCTACTGCTCGTTCAAGCAAGAGACACTGCTGCTCCTCAAGTGACACAAAAGCCAGGCCTTCCTCACCATGGATGCATGGTGGACATGGCCGGTGACGGGAGCCAACACCTGCGGCTGCTGTGGCTGCAGGTCACCGACGGGGCTGCGGAAACGTGCATGGGTGCGCGCGTGCAAGGCTAGGGGTAGAGGAGATCGAGGACGAGTAGAAGCTTGTCTCGGTGATGGCGGGGATACGGCGAAGCAGGGCAACGGGACTCGCAGGCGAGATGGGCGTGTTATGCGAGCGTAAGTGCAAGTGCGGAGAGAGCATGGAGGCTGTGTGTGTGTGTGATCAGTGAGCAGAAGCAGCGACACGAGCACGAGCTCAAACTCGAGATCGCCCATGATGGACGAACTCACGGCGCGAGGATCGGCGACTACAATTGCGGAATCAAAGCGATACGACGAGGAGCGGCTGGGAGGAGTGGCTGCTCACCATGGGGGTGTTGCTGGAGTCGGCGGACTCGTCGGGGAAGCAGAGGAGCCGGCGTGGGGCTGCGCTGATCGTGATGAAGCTCGGCTCCATGAAGAAGACGAAGCAGAGGAAGCAGACGACATAGAGGAAGACGATCGCGTCGCCTTGGCCCTTCTGGCTCCTGGCCTTGTTGGAAAACGAACAAGATGACGTTGGTGATTTGACCCGGAGCGAAGACGACGACGGAGGGATATGGATGCGGCAGAGCCGAGGAAGTGCTCCAGGAGCTCTCCGGCGGAAGGGGCGACGGCTATGGAGGCGTGGCTTGGACCTACCTTGCAGTGGCGGCGCGGAGAGGGGGAGAGGAAGGGGAAAACCCTAGGGGGCGAGGCTGGGCTTCTTATAGGGGCGAGGCGCGGCTCGCTAGCTGCCTCGGTGGCCATGTGGGCGCCATGACCTCTGCTTTTACCGTGAGGGAGAGAGGGCAAGGAAGAGGAGGAACAGGACGCTGGGAGGCTGCAGGTGGGGTCAGCGTGGATGCCAGCGTGGATCACCACGCGGGAGGGCGAGCGAAGGAGGCTGCGCGCACGGGGAAGCTGGGCCGGCCTGGAGGTGAGGCCCAGCTGGCTGTTGCAGCCGGCTGGCAAGAGTCCCAGGGCCTTCTCCTGTTCTTTTGAATTTCTGTTTATTTGAATAAATAGCTGGAATAAAAGAAAAGGCCAGGGGGCTAAGAGAGGAGCATGAGAGATATAAAAAATATCCCTGCAATCTAGGAATTATGAAGTGTTTGAATAAATTTTTTTGGGCTCTTTTAGAGGTAGAAAAATAACTCGAGTTTGAATTTGTTCAAACTTGATGCATTTTTGAACCCAACCAAAACATCTGCAAATGAACTGAAAATTGACAGAGAGGGTGTAAGAAATGTCATGGATTTTTGGGGAAAGAATGAACATTATTGGAGGTAGAAATAATGTCACTTGCAAAACATGAAAGAAGAAGGAAGGGAGAGGTGATGATACATGGGCATAGCTTGAGAGAGATAGCAAGGGCTGATGCACATGCAACATGAAGAATGCAACCCACATGATGAGCATGATGAAATGCAAAATGACAAGGGCATAATGCAACATAACAAGTGAGATGGGCATGGTGCAAAAAGCAAATATATGACAAGGCACTCAACATGATGATGACATAAACATATAGGAATGAAATATGCAAAACAATTATGATAATGCAACAAACACAATAACCACACGACAACAACTAAAATAAAAGGAAGGCAACTAGAGCATCGGTCTCGGGGCGTTACAGCCGTAGACAAGGTTGATAGAAAGTCCACTTCGGGTACTTGTCAATTTCTTGGTAGATCTCTTGTGTCTTGGTCCTCCAAGAAACAAAACTCGGTATCCTTATCCACCGCCGAAGCGGAATACATTGCCGCTGGTTCATGTTGTGCTCAATTACTTTGGATGACCCAAACTCTTAAAGATTATGGGATATATGTGAAACATGTTCCATTACTTTGTGACAATGAAAGTGCTATCAAAATTGGTCATAATCCCGTACAACATTCTCGAACTAAGCATATTGAAGTTCGTCATCATTTCATTCGAGATCATGTTGCTAAGGGTGACATTAATCTTAAGTATGTTCGCACCGAAAAGAAATTAGTGGATATATTCACTAAACCTCTTGATGAGAAAGTGTTTTGCAGGTTGAGAGGAGAATTGAACATCATAGATGCTTCAAACTTGGAGTAGAAACTCCATTGGACACATGCAAGACATGAGCTTATGACTAATCCTTGATATTTCTCTTATGATGAAGATCTTATGTCTTGGATATATTTGCATCTTGCATGTTATATAACCCATGTAGGTACTTGGTTGAATCAAATTCCATGAGATTGTAATCTACTCGCATCTTGAGCAATCTCTACATCACCAAGTTTCTACACTATGGTGGTTGAAGACAAGGAAGCACGGAACCATTCAAACATATCCTTTGACAAATTCTATGTTGAGCTTCATGATTGTCACTTTTGGATACACAAGTTCTCTTCCTTGCAAGAACTAACCCATGTAGGTAGATGGACTCAAATTCCAAGTGGTGCTCCCAACTCTTGATGAGCTACATCAACCTTGAGCAACACACACAAGTTCAACTACATGTTCTACACCACAAACCAAGGTATGTTATTCCATCTTAGAGAAGCTTTACTCCAAGTCATGAGCTAAAGCAACTCGAAAAGATGTGAATACATCAAGATGCTTAAACGAAAAATGGCAACCCCATTTTGAGCTTAAACAATGAGTATGACCTATGATCAAGTGATCCCACTTGACTCCTAAGTCAATATACTCTAACATAGGTGACTTTGTCACCGACCATCTCTAGATGAAGTTCTCTTGTGTTCTTTTCTGTGTTTTTGCATTCGTCTCATGCATATTTGTTTCCCCTTTCAAAAAAACTTCATCTAGATTTCTTTCTGTTTTCTCTGCATTTTCTGCATCCAATTCATTGCATATCATTCAGTAAATTCCTTGCAAATCTTTGTGAGATCTTACTAGTCTAGTGAGCTGAGGTGACAAGTGTTTTCTCTGCGATGAACTCGGTTACACCGATTTGTTGTTTTCGGTCCAACCGAATCCTTTCGGTACAACCGAAGCATACCACTCGGTGCCACCGATTTCACAACAGGAAAAACAGTTTGCCACTTATTCTGTGTTTCTTCTGATCCAGCTCCACTCAATGAATCTTGTTCTCTACAAGCATCACATTTATATAAATGCTTTGTGCTGTGACTCAAGGATCGAACCCTTCTTGGAAATTGATGTCAAAGGGGGAGAGAGAGATCACATCAAAGATTATCACTTAGAGAGATCACATCAAAGCTTATCACTTAGAGAGATCACATCAGAAAGAGAGAGCATCACCTCCTTAGGGGGAGAAAGAGATCTCCAGGGGGGAGAGAATACTCAAGTAGAAAGTATTTCTCAAGGATCCCAGATGCTTGGTGTTCAAGAGGAGGGATGCCACATGTCTTCTTGAGGGGAAAGACATGTTCATATGTGCTTATTTGCATTAGCTCTGTTCATTTATATCTTTCAGCTCTGATTTTCTGTTCCCTATCTTCTCCCAGTATCCCATGCTAGATTCAGGGGGAGCAAGACATCTAAGGGAAAGAAATCATTTAAATTCATTGCATATTTTTACTATTGGGGACATGTCTAATCCAATGTGGTACTTAGTACTCACTCTCTACATGTCATCCCAGTCTTGGTATTCTTGTGGTTTCTTCTGTTTGCTCTGGCTAGTAGATGTACCTGTGTTATCTAACCTTGTTTACGCAGGTTCATTCCATCCTAAGCCAACTCAAGACTACAAGGTAAGTATATGCATCACAATCATGTGTATGAGGGATTCTTGCTGATGTACATACTGTTTGCAAGAAGGACTCATGGGCATGAAGGTATTCTCTTTAATATTCTTTGCTTTGATGCATATGGCCAAGATACATGTAACACATTGCCTACTCTATCATGGTTATGCTCTCACATGCTTCTATATTCCATATTCACATGATTGCATACATGTAGGGGGAGCCTATGCTTGTTACATGTCTTTCCAAAGCTTTACTTACTATTCTTTATATCTTTATCTAAAGCTTTGATGTATGTTGTCATCAATTACCAAAAAGGGGGAGATTAAAAGCACAAGTGCTCCCTAGGTGGTTTTGGTAATTAATGTCAACATATCTCTTGTTGGACTAACACTTTTATCTAGTATGTTTCAGATAAGTTCAACAATGGAGTGGCATGGACTAAAGGATGTGGGAACTCCTTCAAGATGCTAAGTACAAAGGATTGGCTCAAGCTTCAAGCTCAAAACTCTTAATTTTACATTTTAGTGATCCAAGATCATATTGAGTCTATAGGAAAAGCCAATACTATCAAGAAGAGATGAGGTGTTGCTTAATGAGTTTCTTGGTCCACAGTGCTTAGTGATATGCTCCAAAACCCTCAACTACTTTCCCACTTCAACACATATGTACTAAACCTAAAGTCAAACTCGGCCCCACCGATTCTTTCTATCCGGCGCCACCGAGTTCAGATGTCTTAGCCACTGCCACAAACCCTAGGCAAATCGGTCTCACCGATAGGCATCTCGGTCTCACCGAGATGGGATTGTAATCTCTCTGTGTATGTCCATTACCAAAATCAGTCTCACCGAATTTGATCAATCAGTACTACCGAGATTACAATGCAAACTCTCTGGTTAACTTATTACCAAACTCGGTCCCACCGAGTTTGAGTAATCGGTCCCATCGAGTTTGCCTGACCAACTCTCTGGTTAGCTAATTACCAAAATCGGTCTCACCGAGTTTGTGTAATCGGTCTCACTGAGATTACGTTATGCCCTAACCCTAACCATATCGTTCTTACCGAGTTGCATGTCAGTCCCACCGAAAATCCTAACGGTCACTAGGTTTACTAAATCGGTCCGACCGAGTTTGGTAAATTGTGTGTAACAGTTAGATTTTGTGTGGAGGCTATATATACCCCTCCACCTCCTCTTCATTCATGGAGAGAGCCATCAGACTGAACCTACACTTCCAGCATACATTTTCTGAGAGAGAACTACCTACTCATGTGTTGAGGCCAAGATATTCCATTCCTACCATATGAATCTTGATCTCTAGCCTTCCCCAAGTTGCTTTCCACTCAAATCTTCTTTCCACCAGATCTAAATCCTATGAGAGAGAGTTGAGTGTTGGGGAGACTATCATTTGAAGCACAAGAGCAAGGAGTTCATCATCAACGCACCATTTGTACTTCTTGGAGAGTGGTGTCTCCTAGATTGGCTAGGTGTCACTTGGGAGCCTCCGACAAGATTGTGGAGTTGAACCAAGGAGTTTGTAAGGGCAAGGAGATCGCCTACTTCATGAAGATCTACCGCTAGTGAGGCAAGTCCTTCGTGGGCGATGGCCATGGTGGGATAGACAAGGTTGCTTCTTCGTGGACCCTTCGTGGGTGGAGCCCTCCGTGGACTCGCGCAACCGTTACCCTTCGTGGGTTGAAGTCTCCATCAACGTGGATGTACGATAGCACCACCTATCGGAACCACGACAAAAACATCCGTGTCTCCAATTGGGTTTGAATCCTCCAAAACCATTCCCTTTACATTCTTGCAAGTTGCATGCTTTACTTTCCGCTGCTCATATACTCTTTGCATGCTTGCTTATTATGTATTGTGAATGTTAAACTTATGCCTAAACTCCACTTAAACTTAAAGAACTTAAAAACTACAACTTTGATACTTAGTGTCTAATCACCCCCCCTCTAGACACCTCTTCTCAAGGTCCTACACTACCTCTCTCACCTTACTTATAGTTTGTCTTCATGAAGTCTTTGCCTACTTGTCTGATCTATTTGACTTCATTGTGTGAAGATTGTTGTCTGTTTGGCTTCATGCCATCTTCCATCCTGATCCATTCTACCTAGCTGCTTACAGTCTTCGTGCTTTCACTACATTTCTTACTTGACTATGGCTTGTCTAGTGTAGTCTACCTTCCGCTGCATATCAATAGGGTCATTTCTATCGTTTGTCTTTGAAACACCTCTGTTTTGAAAACTTTCAAAAAAAAGTCGCCTATTCACCCCCTCTAGTCGAATACTAGCACTTTCAATTGGTATCAGAGCAAGGTGCTCCCTTGTTCTGTGTGATTCGGTTTAACCACCTGGAGTTTAGCTATATTGACTGCAGGGATAATCAAAGTCTCCGCTGCATGCCCTGTCTTTGATGGCACTGATTACCCCTACTGGAAGAATAAGATGCATATGCATCTTGAAGCCATTGACGTTGATCTCTGGTATGTCGTCAAGAATGGCGTTCCCAAGACTGGTGAAGGTGTCACTCCTGCTGATGTCAAGAAGTTCATACAACTGAACTCAACTGCCAAGAACATTATCTGTGGTCATCTGACCAAGGGGCAGTATGGTCATGTGAGTGCTCTGGAAATTGCGAAGCTAGTCTGGGACTGGCTCTCCAAGGTCAATGAAGGCGTCTCAACATAGAGAGATTCAAGGATCAGTGTTCTTCGCAATCTCTTCAACCTCTTCAAGAGAAATGACAATGAGAATGTCCAGCTCAGATTTGATCGCCTCACTGATATCACCAATGAGTTTCATGCACTCGGCGCCACTGAGATCACCAAGCACGAAATCGTCAAGACACTTCTGAGATCTCTTGACAACTCATTTGACACCCTGGCCCTAATGATTCAAGAGCGCCCTAACTTCAAGACTCTCAATCTGTTTGACATACTTGAGAGGCTCAACACACATGAGTTCCAGCTATCTATGGTCCCAACTATGGCCGTACTCGCATTTTGAAGGAAAAGGCCGTCTCCTTGTCTGAAGAAGAATCTGACTGTAGTTCTGGTGATCCTGAAGACATTGGAAAGGAGCTCACTATGCTTGTGAAGAAGTTCCAGAAGTTCACCAAGAAGAAAGACTTCAGAAAGTCTTCAAGATACAGCCCAAGAAATGATGAAGCTTCCTCTCGTGATCACAAGAAGAGAACCTGTCACAAGTGCAAGAAACCTGGTCACTACATCTCTGAGTGTCCACAGTGGGATAATGAGACAAAGAAGAAGAAGAAGAAGAAGAGCAAGGAATATGATTCTGATGACAAGAAGAAGAAGAAATCCTCAAAGTATTCTTCCAAGTCTTCATCGAAGTCTTCATCACACAACAAGAGCTCATGTAGCAAGGCTCGTGCTTTTGTTGGCAAGGAGATGGATTCAGAGGAGGAGTCTACATATGAGGAGGCAGAGGTGGAGTCCGAAGAGGAATCTGATTCTGGAGTAGCAAGCCTGGCTCTAGCTTCTGCATACGTTGCCAAGTCCATCTTCAACACTGAAGACAATGGCCTCGTCACCAATGCTGATGCCAAGGATGAGGATGACTCTGCTCCCACCTACTACTTCATGGCACGTGGTGCCAAGGTAATCTCACGCGATGCTTACTTTCAAAAATCAGGTGAAGATGACTTTGAATGTGAATATAAACCTAGCTACAAAACACTTGCTAAAATTGCAACTGAACAACAGAATGCCATGGAACATATTCAAAAATTGTTAGACAAAAGCGATGACCTGTTGGATGCGGAAATGACCCGATCTTAGTCCTTAATTGAAGACATTGGAAATCTTCATGTTAAGTATGAGGAACTTGAAAGTCGTCATGAATCTCTCTCAACCTCTCATGAAAAGCTTTCCTATGATTATCTTCAAAGGAAGCAGGAACTTGAGAAATTGAGATCGCCTCATGAAGATCTTCAAAAAGAAAATGAGTCACTCCGCGCTAAACAGATCAGTTCCGCTCAGGAAGGATTTGAACCACCATGTCTAAAATGTATTGAGCGTGATAATGTTGTCTCTGTTGCTGAATGTTCAACTGCTGCTACTGCTGCAATATCTTCAACTTCTAATGTGGTAACTAACCCCTTAGCTGAGGATACCACTACTATTACTGATGAGAATGCCAGGTTGAAGTCATTACTTGAGACAGGAATGTACAAAAGTCTCAAAGGGCATCAGACACTATGTGATGTCCTTAAAAAGCATATTCTGAACCAAAACCCTAGGAAAGAGGGTGTTGGGTTCGAGAGGAAAATGAATGTTGATGGTTCTTACTGGATGCCTGAGCAATACCCCAAAACCACATGGGTTGCTGCTAAGGGACCCTCAGTGGATCCATCTACCTTATCTGGCTTCACTAGTGCTAACCCAATTATCATTGATGCATCCTTTGGTGCAAACTATAAACCGTTCAGGAATCAGAATGGTGAAGTGTTTGCCAGGTACATTGGTACTAACTACAGGAATGGACCACCTCTTAAGAAGATCTGGGTACCCAAGCGTTGTCTAGAAAGTCTTCCCTTGAATGTCGTTATGACACCACCAGGGAAGAAGACAAACCCCAGACCAAAGGCTTCATATGGTCCAAAGGCTTCATACAGACAAAGGACTCACCTGAGTCACCCTAACGCCAATGTTTTGCAGGGAAATCATACTCAGACCTTTGAATATGAGCGTGTTTCATCAAACGGCGATGTTCATAAGTCTAAGAACTTTTCTGCTTATTCTTATCAGTATTATTCTCCTCCTGCAAGGCTATTTGCTAGGGCTCCAAAGCCAAAGTTCTCAGATGCTGCACTTAGACTCATTGCTTCTAAGCCACCCCTGAAAATGTGGGTGGTTAAGAAAAGTTAACTCTCTTTTGCAGGGAAAGGTCTCCAGCCAGAAATCAAAGGCATCTGATGCTTATGATGGGGACCTTAAACATCTTGTGGGACGCAAGATAAAATGTCCAAATGGTCTTACTATGTATTTCGTCCCGGGATTCCTTGACACTCATCCTATCTATCCTAACCAAGATCTGCACTTCTATGTTCTGCTGGTTCATCAAATGTTTCTGCTTCACAACTCTCTTGGTGAAGCCTATCCCCCAAACTGTATTGTAGGCTATGACACCTCAAGCTTCAGAATGGATTATGGATAGTGGCTGCACAAACCACATGACTAGTGATCTAAGTCTTCTGATGGATTCAACTCTTCGGCCGTCTGACAAAAGTCATATCACATTTGCTGACACTGGTAAAAGTAAGGTATTGGGTCTTGGTAGAGTTGCAATCTCAAAGGATCAGCACATGGATAAAGTGATGCTTGTTGAATCCCTTGGTTTCAACTTAATGTCTGTATCAATGCTATGTGATTTGAATATGATTGTGATATTTGGAAAATATCGTTGCCTTGTCCTTATGGAATCTGACAAATATCTAGTTTTTTGAAGGGTATCAAAAAGATGATTTGTATATGGTAGATTTCTCAGCAGGACCACAGCTTGCCGTATGTCTTCTAGCAAAAGCTTCAGAGTGATGGCTCTTGCATCGGAGGCTAGGACATGCGGGCATGAGGAACTTGTACACTCTCACGAAGAAGAAGCATGTCGTGGGCATCGAAGGCGTCAAGTTCAAGAAAGACCATCTGTGTGGTGCGTGTGAAGCTGGGAAGATGACTAGGGCAAGCATCCTTCGAAGACAATCATGACAACATCTCAACCCTTCGAGCTGCTTCACATGGACTTGTTCGGCCCTCCTCACTACTATACTCTTACTACCACTGCTTGTCTCTATGTTTTTGTTATTGTTGATGATTACTCAAGATCTACTTGGGTGCATATAATTCTCTATAATACTGAAGTGAAGGATGTCTTCAGACGCTTCGCCAATCATGCCATGATGAACTATGGCGTCAAGATCAAGCACATCAGAAGTGACAATGGCACAAAATTCAAGAACACTGGCCTCGACACTTACCTTGATACACTAGGCATCACTCACGAGTTTTCTGCCCCTATACACCTCAGCAGAATGGCATCATGGAGTGTAGGAACAGAACCCTCATCGAGATGGCTAGGATGATGCTAGATGAGTACAAGACTCCAAGGAAGTTCTGTCCTGAAGCCATTGACACTGCATGCCACGTCATCAACCAAGTTTATCTTCACAAGCTTCTAAAGAAGACATCATGTGACTTGCTAACTGGTAAGAAGCCAAATGTCAATTACTTTAGAGTATTTGGTGCTAGGTGCTGGATCAAGGATCCACATCACACTTCAAAATTTGCACCGAAAGCACATGATGGTTTTATGCTTGGATACGGAAAGGATTCGCACTCCTACAGAGTCTTCAACCTCTTTCACTATAAAGTGGTTGAAACTATGGATGTGCGGTTCGATGAGACTAACGGCTCGCAAAGAGAGCACCTGCCAAATGTGCTAGATGAAGTCCCTCCTAGTGAATCTATCAAGCTCATGGGTACTGGAGAGATCATACCGTCTGAAGCTCAGGCTGAAGATGAACTCATCATTGCACCAAGTCAACCGGAAGACAATGCTCAGCCTAAAGTCAATGCTAAAGCTAAAGACATTAATCTGCAAGGTCAAAATCTTCGTCCAGTACATCCCTTGTCGCTAATGAAGTATAGATTGAGAATATAATTGACAACATCAATGCACCTGGTCCACTCACTCGTTCAAGAGCAACACAACTAGCAAATTTCTATGGGCACTTTGCATTTGTCTCTATATCTGAACCCAAGAAAGTTGTTGAAGCCTTGATGGAACCTGAATGGATTCAAGCCATGCAAGAAGAGCTTCATCAGTTCGAGATGAATAATGTCTGGGAACTAGTTAAGCGCCCTGATCCTCGCAAGCATAATATCATTGGCACCAAACGGATCTATCACAACAAACAAGATGACATGGTCAAGTTGTGAGAAACAAGGCTCGTCTGGTTGCTCAAGGTTACACTCAAATAGAAGGGATTGACTTTGATGAAACATTTGCTCCCGTGGCAAGACTTGAAGCCATTTGCATACTGCTTGCATATGCCAACCATCACAACATCCTTCTATACCAAATGGATGTGAAGAGTGCCTTTCTCAATGGCAAGATTGAAGAAGAAGTGTATGTTGCACAACCACCTGGCTTTGAAGACCCAAAACATCCTGATATGGTGTACAAGCTCAACAAGGCACTATATGGCCTCAAACAAGCTCCTCGCGCTTGGTATGACACGCTCAAAGACTTATTGAAGAGCAAAGGCTTCAAACCTGGTTCTTTAGATCCAACACTCTTCACGAAGTCATATGACGGTGAACTATTTGTGTGCCAAATCTATGTGGATGACATTATCTTCGGCTGCACTGACAAGAGATACAGCGATGAGTTTGGGCACATTATGCAGGAGCAATATCAGATGTCCATGATGGGTGAGCTGGAGTTCTTCCTTGGTCTTCAAATCCGTCAGCATAGGAATGGCATCTTCATATACCAAGAGAAATACCTCAAAGATTGCCTGAAGAAGTTTGGAATGGAAGATTGCAAAGGATACACAACGCCAATGCCAACCAAAAGTCATCTGGGTCCTAACAACAATGGTAAAGAGTTCGATCAAAAGGTATATCGCTCCATGATTGGTTCCTTACTTTACTTATGTGCATCTAGGCTAGATATAATGCTTAGCCTTTGCATGTGTGCCCGATTCCAAGCGGCACCAAAGGAGTTGCATCACCTAGTGGTGAAGCGAATACTTCGATATTTGGCTTACACCCCAACGATAGGATTATGGTATCCAAAGGGCTCAACGTTTGATCTGATTGGGTATTCTGATGCTGATTATGCTAGTGAAAGGGTTGATCGCAAATCCACCTCTGGAACATGTCACTTTCTCGGTCGATCACTTGTCTGTTGGTCTTCAAAGAAGCAAAATTGTGTGTCACTCTCCACTGCTGAATCTGAATACATTGTTGCTGGATCATGCTGTGCTCAGCTTCTATGGATGAAGCAAACTCTTAAGGACCATGGCATCAATACGAAGAATGTGCCACTCTTCTGTGACAATGAAAGCGCCATCAAGCTTTCCAAGAATCCAGCCCAGCACTTGAAGACAAAGCACATTCAGATCCGCCATCACTTTCTCAGAGATCATGTTAACAAGTAAGACATTGATATCATTCACGTCAACACTGAAGAGCAATTGGCTGATATCTTCACGAAGCCCCTGGATGAGAAAAGGTTTTTGCAAGTTGGGGTATGAGCTAAATATCTTAGAATCCTCGAATGTCCTGTGAATGGGCACACATCCTAACACTTATGCATGTTGACGACTTAGGTGTGCAACACACGAAGTAACGTATATCTTCAATTAATGAAGACTTACCCTCTGAGTGTGAATACATTAATGTGGAATTTGACTTCGGAGCGCCACAATAATTGTGCGCCGTGTCTGGGTCTAATACTTCCTATACGGTGGGTAACACCACCACCAAATTCTTATTAAAGTGTTTCTCTTGGCGTTATAATTGCAAAGTCTTCGCATTTGGATTGTCTTCAACATTGATTTGTCTTCATGATTTATCCTCACAATGTTGAGTTGGTTCTTATATATATATATATATATATATATGTGTGTGTGTGTGTGTGTGTGTGTGTGTGTGTGTGTGTGTGTGTGTGTGTGTGTTTTGTCCTCTACATCATTCACTTATAGCTATGTATTCACTCTTGAATCTTTGATCTAAGTGAATGTGATCGGACCCTATTCTATGCTTGTACCTCAACTCTATCTGTCCAAATCATATGCATTCTATTGAAACCTGTTGATTGTCTTCTCTAAGTCCTTGTCACCAGAGGACAATTTGACAAACATTTAATCTGTTTTTAATGTTGCATTCTTATTGCCTGAACACCGGAGAAGCCGGGACGACCACCCGACAATCCAAGCATGCGCGGGAACATGGAACAACTCTCAATGAGTTGCATGTATGCCACGTGTCTTTCAGATGTGAATCACCAGGGGCACCTGCATAATTGCGCCGCGCCGCCCTCCTCTTCCTTATAAATTCTCACCTGCACGGTCATTATCTGTTCTTCCACCTTTCCACCTCCAACAAACCCTAGTGCCTCCACTAGCTCGCATCGTCGCCGGAGAAGAAGCGCTTAGCTGCCGCAACCTCTTCGTCGTCGTCCTCACGCCGGCCGCGGACCTTGTCCTCTCTGCCGCCGCCGTAGGTATCTTCCACCGCCAAGTTACGGCGTGGGAGATCGAACTGCTTGGCCTCTCTTCCCATCCGTCTAGCAGTTCATCAAGGGTAAATAAATCTTACTTTTTTACTGCCTTTTAGATCTGTTAAATCTGACCATGTTCTTCAAAAAGTGGTTTCTAAGCTTCCAAATCTGGATTTGTTCCCTTCTGCATCTCATACCATGCTTAGTATATTCACTTATGCTTCATAACTAGTTAGATTCCTCACTTGTACTTATTCATGGATTTGTACAAATCTGGAATCGACTCTCTCCAAATAAGTGAACGTCTTCGCACTATGAGGTCAATGTCTTCAAAACTGATTTATCTTCAAAATCTCTTAAGAATGCATATGACCTCTTCCCCTTCCCTCGCATCTCTAATGCTGTCACAGGTACATGTCCGTGGGAGAATCCCTTGGTTCTCATAGTCTGCATTCATTTACAGAATACTAACATCATCACATTGAATCACCTGAAGCCAGTTCTTGTCTGAAGCCAATCAGACGGAAGCCACTCTCAGTGCTGAAGCCAATCAGCTTAAATATTATGGCTTTAGAAAAGTCTGCTCGGAAGGGTGGCAGGCAACGCCGCGGCAATATAGCTCTTGATCTGCCTCCTGCCTTGTATGAACAATACAAGTCAGATCCTGATGAAAACTACAACCAGCGCAAGAACATGATTCAGTGGATCCGAAGATATTGGACTGAGGAGTGGTTCAAGTACAAATTCATCACACCAGAATATGCTGAGAAGAATGCCATCAAGCATCCATGGGGAGACTGTCTGTATCGTGGCCTAGTGCCGAAGAACAAGGTTGAAGCTATTGCACAGGAATTCTATCCTTGTTATGGTGTCTGTATCCTTGTTATCGTGGCCTAGTGCCGACCCATCCTCCTTATTATGGTGTCGTGATGACAATCTCTTCAAGCGAAACTTTCAGTCTGCCAAAGATTCTACTGCCCGGAGCGCAAAAACTATGGCCTCAACTTCAACCCTGGCCCTTCTGCTCCCAGTTCTGATGGTACACGTGAAGCCAATGAAAACAGAATTAGCCCCTTTGCTAATTTCAATGGGCTTCTGTCTCACATTGCTGCTCAGAGAGCAGCAGTGGAGCACTCTGATGGTGATGCTGATACTGAAGCTGCTCCCTCACCACCCAAGGAAAAGAAGAAGAAGAAGAAGACAAAAGCTTCTAAGCCGTCTTCTTCACCAAAAGCTTCAGCAATGAATCCTCTGAGGGTTGCACTGCCTGAATCCAGTGTGCAATCTGAGGACTTATCTCGTGTGTCCAAAAGGACCAAGAAGCCACTGCCCAAGAAGGCCACAGGACAACCACTGACACCATTTGCTGTGCTTCGCAACGAAGATGAAGACATTGATCTTTCCAGTGATGAAGATCTTGCCGATGATGCTCTGGAAATGCTTATCAAGAGCAAGCAAGAAGCTAAAATATTCAATGATCTGCCGCTCTTTGATGTTGATATTCTCAATAACTCATCGATGAGTGGTTTGACAACCAGGACATCAGTATTGATGATCTTCAGCTCCCAGTGGACATCAGCGTCACCTTCCATGGTGCCATTGCTGGTGAATTGGCCTTGGCTCAGAAAATTGTCGAGCTAAAGAACAAGATTGATTATGAGAAGTCCCACTTCAAGAAGCACATGGACAAGCTCAGTATGGCTATGTTCAAATCTTCAAGAAGATGTTGCATGACCTCAAGGAGGAGTTCCACAAGAAACGCACAGAAGCTAAAGGTTCAAGGCAGTGCATGAAGCATCTGGCTGAGAAATGTGCTCAAGCCCATAATGAAGCAGATAAGCGTAAAGCTCTTGGGAGGCCTGGCATTGACCCCAGGATGGCTGCCAAGAAGAAGAAGACTGCTGAGACCCACACTGCATCAAGGCGGGAAGAACCTCGTATTGTCTTCCTGCCACTATGACAGGCTCGAAGCCTAAGGTCCCCTCAGCAGCTTCTGAACTGAAGAAGACAAGAGCGGCTGAAGCTGAAGCCAAGAAGCGCAAGCACAGGGACGCATCAGACGATGCTCCTTCTAAGAAGAAAGTGAAGACTAAGGAAACTAAGTCTTCAAAGAAAGAGCGTGCTACAACCTCTGAGCCACTCATTGTTGAACCCATCTTTGTTGCTCCCCCTGCTGCCACAAACCAAGAGCGTCGAGTTGTACTCCACGAGCCTGCTTCCACAAAGGCTCACGAAGAAGAGAAAGTTCCAGCTATTGACCCCAACACAGCTGAAGACATTGGTCATGAAGACAATGTTGTTGATGATGAAGTCCTTCCTCAGCTAGAGCATCAGTTGGTATCATCGCTTGCTCCAAAGAGCAGCGAATACGTCAGCATTGGTCGCCCATTGACGCCAATTGCTCAGGATGATTCATGGGTCGAGCGCCCGCAATAAGAAACCCAAGTTCGAGATGCAACATCCAGTACTCCACTAGCGCAAGTCACTAGCCCAATGGTGAATGACGACAACTACATGGAGACCACACCATCGCCAAAGGCGTCGCCCATGTATCAACGGCTTCGCAAAGGCCTCAGGCCATCGGTCTCCATGTCAACCATCCCAGAAGAAGATTCACGCCAATCTAGCTCAGTGGCACGTCAAGTGTTCCCTGAAGAAAATCCTTCTGCGACGGTTCCTGTGTCTGAAGCCAAAGCTGCGGAAGACATTCCGGCTGCATCAGCCGATGAAGAAACAAGAAGAGAAGAGAGAGTTGCTACACCCCCTATTCCAGATCAAGTCATTCTCGAGGAGAATGAGACTGTGCAAGACCCTCCGGTTGTTGACCATATGGAGGTTGAGAATGTTGAGGCTGCCACAAAAACTCCTAAAGCCCATGACCATGTCTTGGCTGACGATCATGTGGAGCCTAAAGCCAATGCTGTGCCTAAAGCCAATGAGAATCTTGAAGCTTCTACCTCGTCGGTCCCTACTGACGGCGCTGTTCCTCCCCCAAGGCCTCACACAATGGAGTTGGCTTACAACCGAGATATGGAGTTGGTCTCTGTTCGCTGGCCTGTCCTGGTACCACCCACTGGTCTCGGACCGCAATATGACTATCATGTGTAGCAGAGACCACCTGTGCAGAAGTCTAAGCCAAGACTACCAAGATTTCCAGGTCCTGCTACGTCTCCTGGATCTTTCAGTGTCAATAGCTTTAGAGCGTACAACACCTTCTTTGATAGTGATAAGAATCCCTACTCGAAGCCAAGGATCTCCTTAGATCGCTTCTGGAGCCACCAACAGCGCAGCTACTACTCTTGTGTTCTCTACAACCAAGAGCGAATCTTCCCTCACATGCGCCTTGATTGTGAAGCTATGGCTGGGCTCCCTTGTCTTGAGGAAGCTATGGATTGCTTTCCTGATGCTGGCCTTCTGGAATTCGTCACAGCCAAAGAGCACTAGAATGAAGAGCTTCTATTGCAGTTCTATGCTACTCTTCACATGCGTGGATACAACAGGGATCCGAAGACATGGACCCTTAAGTGGATGATAGGTGATGTGCACCATGAAGCCAAAGCTCAGGACATCATTGAGCTTACCTCCCTGCCCACTCCAGGTGAATTGTATGAGCCTGGTTGTCAGCGCCACACAAAGGGACTGCAGAGCATTTTTCAGCGGCCTAAACCCAATATGAGTTAGATGCTCAGCATGATGAAGCCATTGCCTCGTGATGTAGAATATCCAAAGGAATTCTTTGTCCAGGACCTCGAGTACTTGCCTCACACATTTTATCATATCTTGAGGCGTACTCTCTGGCCAATCAAGGGACATTCTTCTGAAGACAAACTTGAAGGCGCCATGAAGACTTTGGTTTTCCATATTGTCAATGGCATCAAGTGCAACTCCTAGGATTTCTTCATTAGACAGCTTTCTGCCTCTGGGATTGATCTTTTTAGCTTGAAGTTTTACGCTCCATGGGTGATGCGCCTAATCAAACTTCATTCAACTGTCAACTATCATCCTTCTGCACGTAACCATCTGGTTTTCTTGCCTGAGGTTGATTTGTCTGTTGAAGACATCTACCCTGAGCCTGCGAAGGAGCCAATATATCTTCACAATGCTGATCATTAAAGCTTCACGCAGCCAATTGAAGGAGTCCATGTTCCAAATGTTGTTGTTCCTACTTATCCGCTTGCTGTAAATGTGCGTCTGCCTCACTGTGCTAATACTGAAGCCACTACCAGTACAGTCACTCAACGGCCTCGGAAGCGCTCTCAAGTCCTCATTGATCGAGAACTGCTTGTGGCCTTACATCAGAAGCAACACAAGCACCATGACTGGCTTAAGAGTCAAATGCATAGTATCTTGGTGGATGTCAATCGCATTCACAATCTGGCTACCAAGTACTCTTTTGTTGCCCATGAGAATGCTAGGCGGTCCTGGAAGAGCCTCACTCTGCTATGTTCTGAAGATGATCTTCAAGCAGATGGCTTCACCAAAAGCTTCAAGTTTTACTCCAGGCCTCCTCCTAATGCAAGCTGGCGCCGTACTCCCTCTCTTGAAAACTCTGAGTATTCATCTTCGGCTGCAACTGTTGTCGGAGTAATGGGCCACGGGTAGCCTCGCCCGAGTCCTTGGATTTATCAAGACTTTGCGCCAGCTCCGCCTTGTTGTGCCCCAAGTTGAAGCTCCGCCCTTCGGGGGCCGGCTAGCTCAACAGCCGGCCGCCAGAGGACGGCCAATCACCAACAAACGGCACCATGAGCGGATGACTCCCGCCAGCCGGCCTCTAGAGAGGACGACATCGAGCAGGCGGCCACCTCGTGCTCTCAGAGTTTGTGCCCCCGGAAAGAGGATGAGAGAAGGCGTGGCTACAGTGAAGCCCTCACCCCTGAATCTTGGGCTTAGCATGGCCACAGTGCCCCGTATAGGCGGAGATCTCCGCACGGCGCGACACTGTTGCCACCTTCCCTTGACGTCAATCCGAACAGGTGGAGCCCTGTTCCCCACGACGGCATGTCAGTACGGCGCGCAGGCTGTGGGCCCTCCCGGGCAGTGACACCCCAGAAGACGGTGCACGCAGAACCAGTCGGACCCGGGGAGGGCCGGCCTCCAGCAGGTGGCCGTCCCCTCCCTTGAAGCAAGTGCACCATTAACCCGATGAGACCAGGTGTGGCTACAGTGATCTCCCACCAGGCGGCGGGACTATAGCCACACTAAGCTGACCAAGCCTGCGTCATTAGCAGCACAGCTACAGTGAGCAGCCACCAACCAGACCCGCTAGCGGCAGGAGCGGCCTGTCGGCTCCGTACCAGACCAGTCGGCAGGGCCCACCAGGCGGCGGGCCCCAGTAGTCGGCGGAGAAGCCGGTGGCCGGAGACGCTGACAGCCGGGCCCAGTAGCCGGCCAGATTACCATTGTACCCCTGGGGGGTAGGCTTATATAACCCCCCCCAGGGCACCCATGCAAAGGGTTCCCACCCCATTAGACCTAGCCACATCCCTAGAGCAGGAGGAAGCTAGCCTTGCCTCCTCCTTCCTCTAGCATACAACTCAAGGAGCAACTTTGTACCACTTTACCTTAGTGATCATGCGGAGATCCCGCAGAGCAGGACTAGGGGTGTTATCTCCTAGGAGAGCCCCGAACCTGGGTAAAGTACGCCAGCATTCATGTCTATGCCTCATCCCGGTTCCAGGCACCAGGGACGTTCTACTCGCCCCCACCATGATAAGCCATCCTTTGGCATATGTCGCACCCAACCCCCGACATTTGGCGCCCACCATGGGGCGAGGTGCACCGTCTCCCGGAGATCTGCTCTGGACGGGAACCCTGTTCCTTCCTGGTGAGCGAAGCCAGCCCAGCACGCCCGACGGCGTCAGCCTTGACGCCCTGCATGGCATGGAGATCGCTTGTGCAGCGAGCTGCCTCGCCGACCTCGTTGGCGAGGTTCACCTCTCTGACGAGCCGGCCTCCGACGCAGGCACCGACTGCCCCGAGAGCCGCCTCTTCAGCCTCCTCGACCAGCTTCATGTCACTAGCAAGCCAGCTGTGGACCTGGAGTCTGTTGGCTCCACCGACCCGATGATCGTTGACTCCGACATGGTGTCGCTTGACGCGTTCCCCACCAACGTGGTGGTCTACGACCAGCCGCCTCCTCGCGAGTACAGCGGCAGAAGCACCCTCACGGAGGTGCTCGTCATCAACAGCGGTGAGCGCTCGGCCGGAGATGCTAGAGACCCACTCAATGCAGTGCTGCAATACTTGACGGCGCCCATCCCAGAAGACGCGGATGCTGAGACGCTGGAAGCACGCCGCGTCCAGATCCTGGAGAGCGTCGGCCGACTGGCCAGCATGCGACACCTCTCAGACGCCTATCGGCGCGAGATGGACCGAGCAGTCGGCGGCACGCCGGCTCCCGAGGGGCCTAGCCACATTGGCTTCATCCAGCAGTGTGGCGCGACCGTCACCAGCATGTTCGGGGCAGAACGTCCTGTCTACGCCACGCCTGCAGAGAACATCCGGGCCGCCTAGGAGGTGACGAACGAGCTGGACAAGTACGAGGGCGACGAGCGTCGCCACATGATGGAGAGAGTCCATCAGCTCCTAGACGCGGCCGCCGCGCTGCACGAAGCCGGCTGCCGTGCTGAAGTGCCTGCCCCGTGGAACAAAGAACCGCCCCTTCAGCAAGACTACGGCGTGACATCCCGGACACCGACTGGCGCCGCCCGTGGAAGACGAGGCAACGAGCCAGTGGCTAGCCGAAGCCGGACTCGCCTTTCCATCGAGCATGACAAAGACGGCCGCCCTCATGCGGTGGAGCGCCGAGGCGATCCTCCGCCTCGTGGAGCAACACATCCCACTCCACCGCCTGTCACGCACCCGACACTCGCCGACCACCTTGGCCGCCGAGAGGGAGTCAAAGAGAACGATGCCTGCCATCGGATCGACCACCTCAACCGATCCTTGGCGCTAGAAAAAGAAGACACACTGGGCCCGTGATACGTCTCCAACGTATCTATAATTTTTGATTGCTCCATGCTATGTTATCTACTGTTTTGGGCAATATTGGGCTTTATTTTCCACTTTTATATTATTTTTGGGACTAACCTATTAACCGGAGGACCAGCCTAGATTTGTTGTTTTATGCCTATTTCAGTGTTTCGAGGAAAAGGAATATCAGACGGAGTCAAAACGGAACGAAATCAACTGGAGAAGTTATTTTTGGAAGGAAACCCACCTGATGGACTTGGACTCCACGTCAGAAGATACGGGAGGTGCTCACGAGGGTGGGGGGTGCGCCCAACCCCCTAGGGCGTGCCCCCTGCCTCATGGGGCCCTCGAAGCTCCACCGACGGACCCCTTGCACCCATATATACCTACGTACCCTAAAACTTCCAAAACAGAAGATAGATCAGGAGTTCCGCCATCGCAAGCCTCTGTAGCCACCAAAAACCTCTCGGGAGCCCGTTCCGGCGCCCTGCCGGAGCGGGAACCCATCACCGGTGGCCATCTTCATCATCCCGGCGCTATCCATGACGAGGAGGGAGTAGTTCACCCTCGAGGCTGAGGGTATGTACCAGTAGCTATGTGTTTGATCTCTCTCTCTCTCTCTCGTGTTCTCTCTCATGTTCCCTCTATGGCACGATCTTGATGTATCCCGAGCTTTGCTATTGTGGTTGGATCTTATGATGTTTCTCCCCCTCTACTCTCTTGTGATGAATTGAGTTTCCCCTTTGAAGTTATCTTATCGGATTGAGTCTTTTATGAGAACACTTGATGTATGTCTTGCCGTGTTTATCTATGGTGACAATGGGATATCATGTGCCACTTGATGTATGTTTTGGTGACCAACTTGCGGGTTCCGCCCATGAACCTATGCATAGGGGTTGGCACACGTTCTCGACTCTCCGGTAGAAACTTTGGGGCGCTCTTTGAAGTACCTTTGTGTTGGTTGGATGAATCTGAGATTGTGTGATGCATATCGTATAATCATGCCCACGGATACTTGAGGTGACAATGGAGTATCTAGGTGACATTAGGGTTTTGGTTGATTTGTGTCTTAGGGTGTTATTCTAGTACGAACTCTTTTATAGATTTGTCCGAAAGAATAACTTTGAGGTGATTTCGTACCCTACCATAATCTCTATGTTTGTTCTCCGCTATTAGTGGCTTCAGAGTGACTCTTTGTTGCATGTTGAGGAATAGTTATATGTTCCGATTATGTTATTATTGTTGAGAGAACTTGCACTAGTGAAAGTATGAACCCTAGGCCTTGTTTCCTAGCATTGCAATACCGTTTGTGCTCACTTTTACCGTTAGTTACCTTGCTGTTTTTATATTTTCAGATTACAAAAACCTATATCTACCATCCATATTGCACCTGTATCACCATCTCTTCGCCGAACTAGTGCACCTATACAATTTACCATTGTATTGGGTGTGTTGGGGACACAAGAGACTCTTTGTTATTTGGTTGCAGGGTTGCTTGAGAGAGACCATCTTCATCCTATGCCTCCTACGGATTGATAAACCTTAGGTCATCCACTTGAGGGAAATTTGCTACTGTCCTACAAACCTCTGCACTTGGAGGCCCAACAACGTCTACAAGAATAAGGTTGTGTAGTAGACATCAAGCTCTTTTCTGGCGCCGTTGCCGGGGAGGTTAGCACTTGAAGGTATATCTTTAGATCTTGTAATCGAATCTTTTTGTTTCTTGTTTTATCACTAGTTTAGTTTATAAAAGAAAACTAAAAAAATGGAATTAAGGATGCCTCATATGCTTCATCTTTTTAATGTATTTCGTGAAAATGATGGGAAGGAAAATTGTGCTCAAGTACTAGAAGAAGAATTACATAGAATGCTTGGCATAAAATATGTGAATTATGAGCATGATTGCAATGTTGTTAGTATGAATTCCTTGAATATCCATGAAGCTAATGATATGCAAAACCACAAGCTTGGGGAAGCTATGTTTGATGAAGATGATATTTTTTGTCCCCCAAGCTTTGATGAGCAAATTTACTATGATGAAAGCATGCCTCCTATCTATGATGATTATTGTGATGACACGTATGCTTTAAAGAATAATGATAACCATGAAACTTGTCATCTTGATCCTAATTTTAAATCATATGATAGTTATTTTGTTGAGTTTGCTCCCACTACTATTCATGAGAAGAATTTTGCTTATGAGGAGAGTAGTAAATTTTCTATGCTAGTAGATCATGAAAATAATGCTTTAGGTGTTGGTTACATTGTTGAATTCATTCATGATGCTACTGAAAATTATTATGAGGGAGGAACATATGCTTGTAGGAATTGCAATAATATCAAGTTTCCTCTCTATGTGCTTCAAGTTTTGAAGCTATGCTTGTTTTACCTTCCTATGCTAGTTGATTATCGTTCCCATAAGTTGTTTGCTCACAAAATACCTATGCATAGGAAGTGGGTTAGACTTAAAAGTGCTAGTCATATGCTTCATGATGCTCCCGTTATGTTTCAATTCTTATCTTTTATGTGAGCATCATTGTCATCATCATGCCTAGCTAGAAAGACATTAAAGAAAAGCGCTTGTTGGGAGACAACCCAATACTTATCCTTACTGTTTTTGTGTGTTCACATGATTATGCTAATGTAGTAATCATGTTTTATAGCTTTTGTTTCAATAAAGTGCCAAGTAAGACCTTTAGGATGGATTACGGTGATAGTTGTGTTGATCCTGCTGAAAATCAGAAACTTTTGCACCTAGTAAATTAGTTTTTTTAATTCACAGAAACGTGATTCTGATCTGATTCGTTTTTCTGTAGATTGGTACACGAATTGCGTAGGACGTCCTATTTTTGTAGGATTCTTGGAGTTCCATAAGTATACGTTTGATACAGATTACTACAGACTGTTTTGTTTTTGACAGATTCTGTTTTCTATGTGTTGTTTGCTTATTTTGATGAATCTATGAGTAGTATCGGAGGGTATGAACCATAGATAAGTTGGAGTACAGTAGATATTACACCAATATGAATTTAGAATGACTTAATTACAGTACCAATGTGGTGGTTTTGTTTTCTTTCACTAACGGAGCTTATAAGATATCCTATTGAGTTTTGTGTTGTGAAGTTTTCAAGTTTTGGGTAAAGATCCGATGAACTATGAAATAAGGAGTGGCAAGAGCCTAAGCTTGGGGATTCCCAAGGCACCCCAAGATAATATTCAAGAATAGACAAAAGCCTAAGCTTGGGGATGCCCCGGAAGGCATCCCCTCTTTCGTCTTCGTTCATCGGTAACTTTACTTAGAGCTATATTTTTATTCACCACATGATATGTGTTTTGCTTGGAGCGTCATTTCCTTTTGTTAGTTTTTTCTTTCTGTTAGTTAGAATAATATTTTGCATCTTTAGTTTCAATAAAAATGTCAAGGATAGCCTTCACCATGCTTATTTTGCTAGTATACATGTTGCTGTTTGAAAACAGAAAGTTTACCGCTGTTCCAGAAATTCCCTAGAAAAGTCAGAGCATGATATAATGTTGAAACTTTTTTCATAATGAGCTCTGATAAATTTATTACAGTGGGAATTTTAGTTCATAATTTTTGGAGTTAGGGAAGTATGGATACTCTTGCATTCTTTACAGACTATACTGTTTTGGCAGATTGCTGTTATGTTTGCATTGTTTGCATATGTTTGCTTGTTTAATGATTCTATTTGAGGATAGGAGTATTAAATATGCAGAGGCATTTAGTATGCAATGTTGAATAATTATTTAAGTGATTTGTTACAGTAGAAAATGATAAGGTTTTGCATTGGTTTGTACTGACCTATCTCACGAGTTCTTGTTGAGTTTGTTGTGAATGAAGCTTTTGATAAAAAGAGAAACCATGATATGAGAGGAATTAAGGAGACACAAAAGCTCAAGCTTGGGGATTCCCAAGTCACCCCAAGATAATATTTCAAGAAGTCTCAAGCATCTAAGCTTGGGGATGCCCCGGTAGGCAGCCCACCTTTCTTCTTCAACAACTATCGGTTAGTATCGGTTGAGCCTAAGTTTTTGCTTCTTCACATGAGTTGTGCTATCCTTGCAATGTAGTTTTATTTAGCTTTCTTGCTGTTTGAATAAAGTATCAAGATCTGAAATTATTAAATGAGAGAGAGTCTTCACATAGTTGCATAATTATCCGACTACTCATTGATCTTCACTTATATCTTTCGGAGTAGTTTGTCATTTGCTCTAGTGCTTCACTTATACCTTTTAGAGCATGGTGGTAATTTTATTTTGAAGAAATAGATGAACTCTCATACTTCACTTAGATTATTTTGAGATTCTATAATAGCATGGTAATTTGCTTAACATTAATATACTTGGTATTCAAGATATGTGAAACTTTCTTATGAGTGTGTTGAATACTAAGAAAAGTTTGATACATGATAATTGTTTTGAGATATGGAGGTAGTGATATTAAAGTCATGCTAGTTGGGTGATTATGAATTCAAAGAATGCTTGTGTTGAAGTTAGCAAGTCTCGTAGCATGCACGCATGGTTAAAGTTGTGTAACAAATTTGAAACATGAAGTGTACCTGGCTTGTGCATCCTTATGAGTGGCGGTCGGGGACGAGAGATGGTCTTTTCCTACCAATCTATCCCCCTAGGAGCATGCACGTAGTACTTGATTTTTGATGACTTCTAAATTTTTGCAATAAGTATATGAGTTCTTTTGACTAATGTTGAGTCTATGGACTATACGCACTTTTACCTTTCCGCCATTGCTAGCCTCTTCGGTACCGTGCATTGCCCTTTCTCACCTTGAGAGTTGGTGCAAACTTCGCCAGTGCATCCAAACCCCGTGATATGATACGCTCTATCACACATAAACCTCCTTATATCTTCCTCAAAACAGCCACCATACCTACCTATTATGGCATTTCCATAGCCATTCCGAGATATATTGCCATGCAACTTTCCACCGTTCTGTTCATCATCATCATGACATACTTTACTTCTGTTATATTGCCATTGCATGATCATGTAGTTGACATCGTATTTGTGGCAAAGTCACCATGCATTATTTTTCATACATGTCACTCTTGATTCATTGCACCATCCCGGTACACCGCCGGAGGCATTCATATAGAGTCATATCTTGTTCTAGTTTCGAGTTGTAATTCATATGTTGTAATCAATGAAGTGTGATGATCATCATTATTAGAGCATTGCCAAAAAAGGCCAAAAAAAGGGGCCAAAGAAAAAAAAAGAAAATAAAGGGGAAGAAAAAAAAGAAAAAAAAAGAAAAAGGGAAATGTTACTATCTCTTTTTCCACGCTTGTGATTCAAAGTAGCACCTTGTTCTTCGTGTAGTGAGTCTCGTATATTGTGCTTCAAAGTAGCACCATGTTTTTCATATAGTGAGTCTCATAAGTTGTCTTTTTCTTACTAGTGGGAATTTTTTATTACAGAACTTGGCTTGTATATTCCTACGATGGGCTTCCTCAAATGCCCTAGGTCTTCATGAGCAAGCAAGTTGGATGCACACCCACTGGTTTTCTTTTGTTGAGCATTCATAGCTCTAGTGCATCCGTTGCATGGCAATCCCTACTCCTCATGTTGACATCAATTGATGGGCATCTCCATAGCCCGTTGATTATCCTCGTCAATGTGAGACTTTCTCCTTTTTTTGTCTTCTCCACACAATCCCCATCATCATATTCTATTCCACCCATAGTGCTATATCCATGGCTCACGCTCATGTATTGCGTGAAGGTTGAAAAAGTTTGAGATTATTTAAGTATGAAACAATTGCTTGCCTTGTCATCGGGGGTATAGAAGTTGAGAACATCTTTGTGTGACGAAAATTGAGCATAGCCTAACTATATGATTTTGTAGGGATGAACTTTCTTTTGCCATGTTACTTTGAGAAGACATGATTACTTTGATTAGTATGCTTGAAGTATTATTATTTTTATGTCAATATGAACTTTTGTCTTCAATCTTTCAGATCTGAATATCCATATCACAAGTAAGAAGAATTACAATGAAATTATGCCAACTAGCATTCCACATCAAAAATTATCTTTTTTATCATTTACCTACTCGAGGGCGAGCAGGAATTAAGCTTGGGGATGCTTGATACGTCTCCAACGTATCTATAATTTTTGATTGCTCCATGCTATGTTATCTACTGTTTTGGGCAATATTGGGCTTTATTTTCCACTTTTATATTATTTTTGGGACTAACCTATTAACCGGTGGCCCAGCCCAGATTTGTTGTTTATGCCTATTTCAGTGTTTCGAGGAAAAGGAATATCAGACGGAGTCAAAACGGAACGAAATCAACTGGAGAAGTTATTTTTTGGAAGGAAACCCACCTGATGGACTTGGACTCCACGTCAGAAGATACGGGAGGTGCTCACGAGGGTGGGGGGCGCGCCCACCCCCCTAGGGCGCGCACCCCTGCCTCGTGGCGCCCCCGAAGCTCCACCGACGTACCCCTTGCACCCATATATACCTACGTACCCAAAAACTTCTAGAACAGAAGATAGATCGGGAGTTCCGCCGCCGCAAGCCTCTGTAGCCACCAAAACCCTCTCGGGAGCCTGTTCCGGCGCCCTGCCGGAGCAGGAACCCATCAACGGTGGCCATCTTCATCATCCCGGTGCTATCCATGACGAGGAGGGAGTAGTTCACCCTCGGGGTTGAGGGTATGTACCAGTAGCTATGTGTTTGATCTCTCTCTCTCTCTCTCTCGTGTTCTCTCTCGTGTTCCCTCTATGGCACGATCTTGATGTATCCCGAGCTTTGCTATTGTACTTGGACCTTATGATGTTTCTCCCCCTCTACTCTCTTGTGATGAATTGAGTTTCTCCTTTGAAGTTATCTTATCAGATTGAGTCTTTTATGAGAACACTTGATGTATGTCTTGCCGTGTTTATCTATGGTGACAATGGGATATCATGTGCCACTTGATGTATGTTTTGGTGACCAACTTGCGGGTTCCGCCCATGAACCTATGCATAGGGGTTGGCACACGTTCTCGACTCTCCGGTAGAAACTTTGGGGCGCTCTTTGAAGTACCTTTGTGTTGGTTGGATGAATCTGAGATTGTGTGATGCATATCGTATAATCATGCCCATGGATACTTGAGGTGATAATGGAGTATCTATGTGAGATTAGGGTTTTGGTTGATTTGTGTCTTAAGGTGTTATTCTAGTACGAACTCTTTTATAGATTGATCCGAAAGAATAACTTTGAGGTGGTTTCGTACCCTACCATAATCTCTACGTTTGTTCTCCGCTATTAGTGGCTTCGGAGTGACTCTTTGTTGCATGTTGAGGGATAGTTATATGATCCGATTATGTTATTATTGTTGAGAGAACTTGCACTAGTGAAAGTATGAACCCTAGGCCTTGTTTCCTAGCATTGCAATACCGTTTGTGCTCACTTTTACCATTAGTTACCTTGCTGTTTTTATATTTTCAGATTACAAAAACCTATATCTACCATCCATATTGCACTTGTATCACCATCTCTTTGCCGAACTAGTGCACCTATACAATTTACCATTGTATTGGGTGTGTTGGGGACACAAGAGACCCTTTGTTATTTGGTTGCAGGGTTGCTTGAGAGAGACCATCTTCATCCTACGCCTCCTACAGATTGATAAACCTTAGGTCATCCACTTGAGGGAAATTTGCTACTATCCTACAAACCTCTGCACTTGGAGGCCCAACAACATCTACAAGAAGAAGGTTGTGTAGTAGACATCAGCCCGCCCTACTTCGGCCCCCGAATCCGAGATGAGCCCTTTCCCAAAGGGTTCACCCTCCCGTGAGATACGCCCAAATACACCGGCTCCGTGAAGCCGGAGGATTGGCTGGTCGACTACTCGACAGCCGTCAGCATAGCAAATGGCAACAAGCGCGTTGTCGTGATGTACGTCCCACTCATGCTTCAGGGCACAGCCCGGATGTGGCTCAATAGCCTAAAGCCCCGCAGTATCAACAACTGGGTTAATTTCACCGAGGCCTTCATCCGCTACTTCACCAGCACCTACAAGCGGCCTCCCAAGCCCCGACAGCTCTCCTTGTGCGTCCAAGGACCCAGCGAATTGACTCGCAACTACCTCATGCGATGGGCTGAGCTGCACAACTCTTGCGAAGGCATGCACGAGGTGCAGGCAATTGAGTACTTCACCGCCGGGTGCCAAGAGGGCACCCTTCTCAAGCATCGAATCCTCTACGACGAGCCTGCGACGCTCGACGAGCTGCTGATCATCGCCGACAAGCATGCCACGGCCGACTACTCCACGAAGACGGAAATCCTAGTAGATGCATCTGGCAAGGTGGCACCTCAGGCCCCTCGGACTCCGGCTGGTGAGACCAGTCGACAACAGCATCCAAGCGACAACAAGCGGAAGGCAACTCAGCAGACTTCCACAAGCCGGCAGGTGGCGACAGTCGAGGATCAGCAGCCGGAAGGGCAGCCGGCACCCAAGCGTCAGAAGGGCGGCAAGTCCAATTGGTTGCCCGCCTTCTCTTACGAGCAGACCTTAGATGCACCTTGCAAGTTTCATAGCGGCGCAAAGCCGTCCAACCACACCACTCGGAAGTGTCATTGGCTCGCCAGAATCGCCAAGGGAGATGGACTTCTGCCTCCTCTGCTTGCCGGACCACCGCCTCCTCAGCCCCAGCAGCCGACGGCCCGGCCAGTCGGCGCCAAACAAGATGAGTATCCATAGGAGCACGGAGCTTGCGTGGTGTTCACCAGTGTGGCCGATGACAGACGCAGCAGACGGCAACAACAATAAGAAGTGCAAGCAGTGGCCTCAACTACTCCAGAATTCATGCATTGGTTTGAGAAGCCTATCAGTTGGAGCAGGGCCGACCACCCGGAAGTGATGCCTTCCCCAGGTTCGTACGCCATGGTCCTAGATGCTACCTTTGCAACGGAGAGGCGGGCAGCGCGCTTCTCCAGAGTCCTGATAGATGGCGGCAGCAGCATCAATATCCTGTACCGTGACACAATGGAGAAGTTGGGAATCAAGCAGAAGCAGCTCATCCCCAGTCGGACTGTATTCCATGGCATAGTCCCTGGCCTTTCCTGCTCACCAATCGGCAAAACCCAAATTGATGTTCTCTTCGGAGACAAGAATCATTTCCGCTGCGAGCTAGTTTGGTTTGAAGTGGTGGACCTCGAAAGCCCCTGCCATGCACTGCTTGGCTGACCAGCTCTGGCCAAGTTCATGGCAATCCCCCACTATGCTTACCTCAAGATGAAGATGCCGAGTACCAAGGGGATCCTGACCGTAGTCGGAGACTACAAAAAGTCGGTCGCTTGCACCGCAGATAGCAGCCGGCTGGCCGAGTCCCTCGTGATTGCAGCTGAGAAGCGACTCCTTGACCAGGTGGTGGCATTGGCAGGCAAGAAGCCAGAAATGTCACCCATCCCCAAGGAGTCGGAGGTTGAGGGCTCGTTCAAGCCGGCCAAGGAAACAAAGAAGATACCCTTGGACCCGGAGCACCCAGAGAGGCACGCTGTCATAGGTGCAAACCTTGACAACAAATAGGAAAGCGAGCTCGTCGATTTCCTCCGTGAGAATCGGGACATCTTTGCATGGTCTCCCAAAGACATGCCGGGTGTTCCGACGGATTTCGCCGAGCACAAGTTACATGTCTGACCTGACGCCAAGCAGGTCAGGCAGCCCTTGCGCCGCCTGTCAGAAGAGAAGAGAAGAGTTGTCGGAGAAGAGATAGCCCGGCTTCTAGTAGCCGGATTCATCATGGAAGTGTTCTTTCCAGAGTGGCTGGCCAACCTAGCCCTAGTGTTGAAGAAGAATAAGCAGTGGCGCATGTGTATTGACTATACTAGCCTCAACAAAGTTTGCCCCAAAGATCCCTTTGCTCTACCAAGAATTGACCAAGTGATAGACTCCACAGCCGGTTGCAAGCTGTTGAGTTTCTTGGATGCATACTCAGGGTACCATCAGATAAAGCTGAACCTGGCCGACAGGCTGAAGACCGCCTTGATCACGCCATTTGGAGCCTTCTGCTACCTGACCATGACGTTCGGCTTGAGAAACGCCGACGCCATGTTTCAGCGTTGCATGCAGAAGTGTCTCCTCAAGAAACTCGGCAGGAATGCCCATGTCTATGTGGATGATGTGGTGGTGAAGACGGAGAAGCGTAGCACGCTGCTAGAAGACCTCAAGGAAACCTTTGAGAACTTGCGCCGATTTCAGATCAAGCTCAACCCAGAGAAATGTGACTTTGGAGTACCAGCCAGCCAACTTCTCGACTTTCTGGTCTCAGAGCGCGGCATAGAGTGCAACCCGGTGAAAATCAATGCCATTGAGAAGATGGAGGTGCCCACCCGACTGCTAGACGTGCAGAAATTCACCGGCTGCCTGGCATCAATCAACCATTTCATCAGTCGGCTGGGCGAGAAGGCTCTTCCCCTGTACCAGCTTATGAAGAAGACCACTTTTTTGAGTGGAATGACAAGGCGGACAAAGCCTTTCTCCAACTTAAGAAGATGTTGACAACCCCGCCTATCTTGGCGGCTCCGACTGAGAAAGAGCCCATGCTCCTTTACATCGCCGCTACCAGTCGAGTTGTCAGCACAGTTATTGTCGTAGAGCGCAAGGAGGAGGGCAGAGCATTGCAGGTCCAGAGACCGGTATATTACTTGAGTGAAGTACTGTCCGCCTCCAAGCAAAACTACCCACATTATTAGAAGATGTGCTATGGTGTGCACTTTGCCGCCAAGAAGCTGAAGCCTTACTTTCAAGAGCACCCAATAACCATCATCTGTACGGCTCTGCTTGCTGAGATCATTGGAAGCCGAGATGCTTCTGGCCGAGTAGCCAAGTGGGCTATTGATCTGGCCCCTTACACCATCTACTACTAGCCTCGCACCGCCATCAAGTCACAAGTGCTGGCCGACTTCCTTGTCGACTGGGCCGAGACCTAGTACATACTGCCAGCACCAGACTCCACCCATTGGCGGATGCATTTTGATGGTTCCAAAATGCACACCGGTTTGGGAGTCGGCATCGTCCTCACCTCTCCCAAAGGCGACAAGCTCAAATATGTGCTGCAAGTCCATTTTGCCGCCTCCAACAACGTAGCAGAATACAAGGCACTCATACATGGACTCTAGCTTGCCAAGGAACTCGGTATTCTCCGGATCCTGTGCTATGGTGACTCTGACTTGGTGGTCCGGCAGTCGTCATGCGACTGGGACGCCAAGGATGCAAATATGGCAAGCTACCGCTTCTTCGTGCAGCAACTCAGTGGATACTTTTACGGGTGCGAGTTCCTCCACGTGCCAAGAAATGATAATGAGCAAGCAGATGCCTTGGCACGAATCGGCTCCACCCGACAGGCGATACCAGCCGGCGTCGCCCTGTAGCTTCTCCTCAAGCCGTCTGTCAAGCCCTCACCAGAATCCGACTCCATCTTCGTCTCGGCCCCTCCTGAAGCAGTCATATCTGACTTGAGGATACCAGCAGTCGGCACGGGGACTTCGGCAGGCAGCCCAGGGACTGTAGCCGTCGCACCTGGCCCGAGAATTCCAGAGCCCGGCCTAGGGACTGGAGCAGTCGGCCCGGGGACTTCTTCAAGACAGCAGGTGGCAGCCGACTCCAACCCGCCGCCTCTCGGCCCAAACACCCTCGTACAAGTTGTTGTCGTAGCAGTCAGAGAGATAGCAGCACCATCATGGGCTCAACCCATCCTCAACTTCCTGGTGAACAAGAGCTGCCGGCCGACGAGACCCTGGCCCGACAAGTGCAACGACGGGCAGCAGCATACGCCATAGTCAACAAAGAGCTGCCGGCTGACGAGACCCTGGCCCGACAAGTGCAACGGCGGGCAGCAGCATACGCCATAGTCAACAAAGAGCTGGTTTGGCGCAGTGTCACTGGTGTGTACCAGCGCTGCATGGAGCCGGATCAGGGTCAAGCAATCCTCAAAGACATTCACCAGGGCGAATGTGGTCACCACGCGGCCTCAAGAGCACTTGTTGCCAAAGCTTTTCGCCACGGTTTCTTCTGGCCGACTGCTCTAGAAGAGGCCAAGGAATTGGTCCAGAAGTGCCAAGGGTGCCAGAGATTCCGCTCCAAGCCACACTTGCCAGCTTCTGCACTCAAGACTATTCCCATTGCTTGGCCCTTTGCTGTTTGGGGTTTGGATATGGTGGGACCATTCAAGACGGCATGTGGCGGCATGACTCATCTGCTTGTCACCGTGGACAAGTTCACCAAGTGGATAGAGGCAAAGCCAATCAAGAAACTGAATGGGCCGACTGTCGTGACCTTCATCGCCGACTTCACCACTCGGTACGGCATACCGCATAGCATCATCACCGACAACGACACAAACTTTGCCAAAGGAGCCTTGGCTCGTTTCTGCGCGACACAGGGCATCCGACTGGACTTAGCGTCCATTGCCCACCCGCAATCAAACGGCCAGGTTGAGAGAGCAAACAACCTCATCTTCTTCGGCATCAAGCCCCAACTGGTCAAGCCTCTTGAGCGTTCGGCCGGCTGTTGGCTCGATGAGTTGTCAGCCATCCTCTAGAGTCTGCGCACAACTCCGACCAAGTCGACCGACTTCACGCCCTTCTTCCTCGTCTACGGCGCTGAAGCCGTCATCCCGACGGACATAGAGTTCGACTCCCCACGAGTCAACATGTCCACCGAAGCGGACACCAAGGAGGCGCGAGAAGACGGCGTCGACCTGCTGGAGGAGGGCCGGCTGTTGGCACTCAGCCGGTCCGCCATCTACCAGTAGAGTCTGCATCGATACTACAACCGCAAGGTGAAGCCAAGATCCTTCCAAGAGGCCTTGTGCTCCGGCTGATCCAGTGAACAGCCGGCCAGCACAAGCTCTCGGCACCTTGGGAAGGCCCTTTCATCATCAGCAAGGTGCTGGGCAACGACTCCTACTATCTGATCGATGCTCAGAAGCCGAGAGCGCGCAAAAGAGATGATTCAGGCGATGAGACGGACAGGCCGTGGAATGCAAACCTCCTCCGAAGATTTTTACAGTTGAAAGAAGTATGTATCATGCTACCTTTTTTATTATGTACGAAGACTCCAGGTCCCCCAAGACAAACTCGGGTACTGCCCTCCTTTTATCTATATGATAAGTGTTATGCCCATGAGTGTGCTTGATTTTATTATTTCCGCCTGGCACCGGGTCGACCAGTCGGCCTAGAGGTTTGCCGCTTTCTACTATATGCCGCCTCCTGTAGCCGGACAAGTAATGTGTTGGCACCAAAAAACTTCCTCTGTCAGAAGCCCCAGCTTGCGAAGCGACTGCATGGCGGGCAGGGGTCGCAAGACAGTGCCCACATGAAAAATGGCTAAGGAAAATGCATATAGTTGACGCCGGCGCCGCCCCTGATCGGTCGGCTTCTACTTCCCTTGCCAAACCTCCAAACGGCTAAGTACTTGCCCTCCCGCAAAAAGGCTAAGTACTCAAAACAGCCGTACTCCGCAGAGCGGCTGCTTGGTTGGCAAGAGGATAGCTAAGGGAGGGCGGCAAAGGAAAAAAAGCAAGGAGTATAGGCAAGGAAAGTTAGAAATCGGCAAAGCAAGCATAAATTACGATAAGATATTTACATAGATAAAGGCCCATCGGTCGGCATTCAACAAAGTTTGATATACACCCCACGGGTGGAATTGTGTGAATTTAATCAAAATGTCCAGACTAGCAAGCAGGAAAAGAAAAAGGATAAACGTCCTAAGGAGCAGCGGAAGATTCCGGCTGGGCGTTGGGGTCGGTAGTGCCGGTTGGCGTGGCAGACGGCTCCGGCTGAATGCTGGGGTCGGCAATGCCGGTTGGCGCGGCAAACGGCTCCGGCTGGACATTGGGGTCGGCAGTGCCGGTTGGTGCTGCAGGCGGCTCCGGCTGGATGGCGGAGTCAATTGCGCCGGTTGGCACAACAGGCGGCTCTGGCTGGCACTGGAGTCTGCGGCACCGGTCGGGACGGTGGAGGGCTGGATGACGGAGTCTGTGGCGCCCGTCGGAGGCACGGGCGGCTGGTCGATCCCCGCCTGGCCGCCTCCAGCAGCACTCGGCGCTTTGGAGTGCGGATCGTTGCTTGAGGCCCGGTCAGGTTGGGGCTGACCATCCGCCCCAGCTTCCGGCATGTCGTCGTCGCTCTCCTCCTCCTCCTCCCCTTCATCACTGGAGTCGATGACCTCGGCCGAGTCCTTGCTATCCTCTGGGTTCAGCCCGAGCCACTCCTGCGGCGCTTCGGCACCTTCCTCGACCACCTTCGGAATGAAGATGCTGGTGTCGGTGAAGTCGGCGATCGCCGCCGCCCTGTTGATAAGCTCGGCTTCCACCGCCACCAGCTCCTCCTGCGCCTCCAGCCGGAACGTGGCCAACTGGGCTAGATCTAGCCCAGGATACCACGCCTTGACAAACTCAAGGGCCCGGCGCACTCCTGCCCGGGCTGCAGAGCCCTTCCAGGCCTCCAGGCGGCCGACCGCCACCTCCAGCCAGTCGGCGGTCCAACTTGGGGTGCGTGGAGCCGGCAAGCCTGGCCAGAGGGCGGAAATTGCCTGGGCCCCAACATGCTGAAGACGGCGCAACACTTGATGGGCGGGCCAAAGATGGGCCTGGATGTTGAGGATCTGCTCGTTGAGGGTCCGGGGGGGGGGGGCGTTAGCAGCAATCTGCATGCCTTCCGCCCTCTGCTCCGCGCGCTGGGCCTCGATGATTTGGTTCGCGGTGACGGATTGACCCGGGAAGAAGTCTGCTCGGGCAGATGGCAAGAAAAACCAAAGTCAGAAACAAGCAGTCGACTTAGACAAAGGCCGACAGCTCAAGACAAGAAACAAGGAGAATAAGCTCACCATCGACCAAGTCCTCGATGCTGCTGAAATAGGTCGTCGTCTGCGCCTCCTTGTCGGTCCAGGCGGCGCGCTCGATTTCAAACTCGGCGAAGAGGTCGGTCTCCTTCGCCTTTGCCTCCCGCTGGGCTGTCTTGAGGGCCTCCGTCTGCTCGGCGAGCTGAGCAACCAGCCGGTCTCGCTCCTCCGCCAGCTTGCTGCACTCCGCCTCCTTGCGTGCGCAGAGCGGTGTTGGCCTCGCCCAGCTGCTACTGCAAGGCGGCGTTGGCCTCTGTAAAAAGAAAGAAGAAAGAGTATCAGTCAAATAACAAAGAGGGATGCAGTTGCCGGGGAGATCCGGCCTGACTGCTCAGCAGTCGGCCCGAATCTCGGGGACTACAGCCCGCAGGTGCGCCATCGTGCCCCCGCAGAGAAGTAGTTAACAAAGGTAGAGCCACTAAGGAGATTCAGCCCGACTGCTCAGCAGTCGGCCCGAACCTCGGGGACTACTGCCCGCGGGAGCGCCAGCATGCCCCCGCAAAAAAAAGTTGAAGCTTACTCTGGCTCTCGGACAGATGGGCGGTCTACGTCTCCAGCTCCCAGACCCTGGAGTTGAAGGTGACCGCGCGAAGATTGTGGTAGTCCTGCAGAAGGGAGATTAGTTGAAGTCAGCATTCGACACTCACAAGTTAAAGTTTCGGACCGCCTACTCAGCAGCCGCCCCGAAACTTGGGGACTACACCCAGTGGGTGCGCTAGCACGCCCCCACGAAGAAAGCAAGAAGATCAATAGATAACAAAAAGCAAAGAAAACCTACGCGGATGGCGGCCCACGAATCCAGGAATGCCTCGTTGCAGCGCTTGAGGGCTTCGGCTTCGGCCCGGAGCTTGGCATGGATGTTGAGGGACGCCTGGTTCAGGGCGCCCGTCCCGCCCCCGCGTATCCAGCCAGCAGGCGCGGTGCTGGTTACCTCGGTGTCGGGAACCGACGAACTCGCGGCACCGGCTTCCAGCGGCCGTGGCGCCGAGGCCGCCTTTGCAAAACGGCGGCGCGCGGGTGTGCGAACCTCAGGAATCAGGTCCGTCACCACCGCGTCCCCGACTGGTGGCACTGGCGGCGCAACAGGCTGCTTGTCCTACGTCCCGCTAGTCAGTGGCGGTGGTGGCACAATGACGTCCGACATGGCCACGTCGCCGCCCTCCCGCTCCCGGATCGGCTGCTCGTCGCCGGCTCCCCCGGTCGTCGCCTCAAACTCCGGCGGAGGTGGCGCGGTGTTCAAAGGCGTCACGAGCAGCGGCTCCTGGCGGCGTGCAGCCTCCATGAGCTGCTCCCTCTCCGTGGCTTCGGCCTCCGCCTGAGCCAACTTCCTCGCCGCAGATGTTGCGGCCTTGTCCGCCTTCGCCTTCGTCAGGCGGTCGGCTTCTTCCTCACGCGCCTCCCACGCGTTCCGCTCTCTCGCCTCCCGGAGGTCGGCGTTCGGGTCGATTCGCCGGCTGGTGGAGGAGGTCACCACCGACATGATGATTGAGGCAGCGCCCGACTTCTCGAGAGTCAGCGGGGCCCTGGGATAAGAAGACAAGTCAGAAAAGTTTGTTTAGGCCGGATCGGCGAAGAAGCGGAAAACATGGGAAGAATACTTACGCTGACACCATGACTGGCACCTTCGGCTGCCTCTGATACTTGGCCACCTTGGCCGCGGCTTCTTTCTGCCTGGTCACCGCGGCCGGGTTCTTGGGCTTCTTCGGGGTGCTACCGAACGGGGCAGCGCCTTGCCTCCGTTTGCGTTTGCCGCCAGTAGAGGGGCCGACGATGGTGTTGGCAGTGCTCCGGGCGGGGCGCGGCTCGTCTTCCGCATCGTCTTTATTGGGCCAAGTCTCCATGCCGCCTCCCTCCTCGGAGCCGCCTGCTCCACCGCCGCCGCTTGTTGCGTCATCTGCCAGGTCGGCCGCCCCCAAGTCGGGGTCGTCCACATCCCTCACTACCTTGTCCGGCAGGTAGTCGCCACCCGGCCCCATGATGGCGGCCGTCGTCTCGGACATATAAATCTGCACTCTAGAAGGGAGACACATCATGGCAAGAACAAGACTGAGAAACAGAGCTAGGAGAAGAAATCAAAGGGACTTACGGCAGACGGCGGCTCGTTGCGGGAGTACGGCCGCTTCCCGTACTGCCAGTCTTCCTCTGACACCTTGAGGTCGGAGATCTCGTTCACCATCCGCACGACCTTGGCTGTCGGCATCTTCTTCGTGCACAACCGGCTGGGGTCGCAGTGCCCGCTCATTTGGAAGATCGGACGAGGGCGGCCCTGGAGCGGGAGGACTCAGCGCTCGACGAAGGCGATGAGGAGGTCGGAGGCCATGAGGCCCTCCGACTCCTGGAGCACCCGGAGTCGGCCGATGGTGCCCGCGGCATCCGGTGACACCGGCTTCGGCTTGTAGCCCCAGTTGGGCCGGAGCCCGGTGGGAGGGCCGGCCTCATAGGCCAGCAGGTTGATGAAGTCGATAGCCGGATCGACGTTCTCAACTTAGAAGTAAGATTGCTACCACATCTTTACAGACTGTGACAACTTGATGACAGGGAAGGCGTTCCGTTTCGCCGGCCAGCGCACGGCGATGAACTCACCTCACTCGGCCGCCGTCTCCTTGGCGGAGGTGCCGAGCTTCCCATAGAAGAATGCTCCCCACAGCTCGAGTGTGGGGAGGATGCCGATGTAGCCCTCGCACGCCGTGACGAAGGCGGAGAGCAGGGTCACTGTGTTGGGCGTAAGGTGATGAGGTTGGAGGTGGGTGAAATCGAGGAATGAGCGAAGGAAGCCTCTCATCGGAAGGCCGAAGCCGCTGAGGAAGTGCAAGCAGAAGATGACCCGCTCGTTCCCCTTCGGCGCCGGCGAGATCTCCTCCTCCGGTGGCACCCGTGCCTTGATGAATGTTGCGTTGGGCATCCGGTGCATGTCGCGGAGGAAGGAGATGTGATCCTCAATCACCGTTGACCCATCCCAGTCGCCGCCCTTCTCGCGCGCCATGGCTTCGAGCGGGGCCGTGTGAGGAGGAGGGGTGCGTCGGCGGCAAACGGCGGCAGCTCCTCGGCAGCACGGGGCGGCAGCGACAGCGATGAAGGAGAGAGCAGAGGAGGAAGAAAGAGTGGGAGGGGGCGTGCGTGCTTTGCTACACCCCTCCCTCCCCCTACTTATAGCTCTCGGGCTACGAAGCCGAGGGGGCGGGGTGTGGGATCGTGGGATTAACTGCACCCACGACCCCACGACCCCCCATTTACTACACACATTTACCATGCCTTGAACGGTCGTGGGAATCGCAACTGCCTCCCTCGGCACAGCGGATCCGCCCATGTGCCGAGGCGCGGTAGTGGTGGGCCCGGCCCGCTGTCACGTCCCATCGGGAGCGTGGGATGGCAGGCTGGCCGGGCTGGTGCGCGCCGCGTGGCGTGCCTATTGCGGGTGGCGGCCCTGGGAAGCTTAGCAGGCACGCCACCTGTTTCTCCCGCCTTGGAGTTCAAAATTGACCAAAAGTCCCGCCTGGCCATTGCTGACTCCAGCAGTCGACCAACCACAAGGCGGATCAAACATTTTTCCAGAGCTCGGTGAGGGGGGAAGCCACTGAGACTTCGCGGCCCCTCGACCACAACGCCTCACTGGCTTCGGGGACTACTGTCGGAGTAATGGGCCACGGGTAGCCTCACCCGAGTCCCTGGATTTATCAAGACTTTGGGCCAGCTCCGCCTTGTTGTGCCCCAAGCTGAAGCTCCGCCCTCCGGGGGCCGGCTAGCTCAACGGCCGGCTGCCAGAGGACGGCCAATCACCAACAGACGGCACCACAAGCGGACAGCTCCCGCCAGCCGGTCTCTAGAGAGGACGGCATCGAGCAGGCGGCCACCTCGCGCCCTTAGAGTTTGTGCCCCTGGAAAGAGGACGAGAGAAGGTGTGGCTACAGTGAAGCCCTCACCCCTGAATCTTGGGCTTAGCATGGCCACAGTGCCCCATACAAGCGGAGATCTCTGCACGGTGCGGCACTGTTTCCACCTTCCCTTGACATCACTCCGAACAGGCGGAGCCCTGTTCCCCACGACGGCCTGTCGGTATGGCCCGCGGGCTGCGGGCCCTCCCGGGCAGTGACACCCCAGAAGATGGCACACGCCAAACCAGTCGGACCCGGGGAGGGCCGGCCTCCAACAGGCGGCCGTCACCTTCCTCGAAGCAAGTGCACCATTAACCCAATGAGACCAGGTGTGGCTACAGTGATCTCCCACCAGGCGGCGGGACTGTAGCCACACTGAGCTGACCAAGCTTGCGCCATTAGCAGCACGGCTACAGTGAGCAGCCACCAACCAGACCCGCCAGCGGCGGGAGTGGCCTGTCGGCTCCGTACCAGACCAGTCGGCAGGGCCCACCAGGCGGCGGGCCCCAGTAGTCGGCGGAGAAGCCGGAGACTGGAGACGCTGACAGTTGGGCCCAACAGCCGGCCAGATTACCATTGTACCCCTGGGGGTTAGGCTTATATAAACCCCCCAGGGCACCCATGCAAAGGGTTCCCACCCGATTAGACCTAGCCACATCCCTAGAGCAGGAGAGAGCAAGCCTTGCCTCCTCCTTCCTCTAGCATATAGCTCAAGGAGCAACTTTGTATCACTTTGCCTTAGTGATCATGCGGAGACCCCGTAGAGTAGGACTAGGGTGTTATCTCCTAGGAGAGCCCCGAACCTGGGTAAAGTACGCCGGCGTTCGTGTCTACGCCTCATCCCGCTTCCAGGCACCGGGGACGTTCTACTCGCCCCCACCATGATAAGCCATCCTTTGGCATATGTCGCACCCAACCCCCGACAACTGTTGTTGCGAATGTCGTCGATGAAGAAGACGACGCCACTTCACCAACCATGTCTGCACTCCATATCGACTCTGCACCATGCCCCTCTGCACCACCAAACTCCAATAACGACCCTGCTCCACCATCTTCTCCTTCTGGGAACGAGTAGATGCTCTATGTCTTCAAACCTTTTTGGTCCTTACTGACAAAAGGGGGAGAAGCATATGAGTTGATAGTCTTCAAGCGGGTCCTTATGGGTGGCTGCATTACTTTTTGCCAAGTCTTACAACTCTCGTCTTTTGATACATTTGGTTCTCTGAGTTGTAACACCTAACTTGATGGTCTTCTGCTACTTTATTTGCTACTCTGTGATGTGATGATAAATCCTGCATGAAATCATTCTGCAGATATCCATTTTCCATTATGCATATCACTATCTTCTTTACTTGCTTATATGCATAATGCATTGTCTTCACACTTTGATGATGGCCTCCACAAAGCAAAACCTGCCATGTGCATTTGCATTCAAATGCAAGTCATCTATATGCACATCTTCAGGGGGAGCCTCGTCTTATGTATGAAGACAATACTCACAACACTAAAGTTTCACATACTTTTATCCCCGTTGAAAACTTCAACCAGTTTGTCATCAATCACCAAAAAGGGGAGATTGTAATTGCATCTAGTGCCACCCCTAGTTGGTTTTCTAGTATTGACGACAAACTTGGTTGAGGGACTAATGTGTTTGTGAGAATTGCAGGATAACACAGGTAGTAGTCCCATATTGATTTGGTTTACCTACCAGAGATGACCCCTAAAAATGTGTGAAGACATTGAAGAGAATGGTGGCCTGTGAAGACATTCACATTGAAGACTATGACAGGAGAAGACATCGCGTGAAGACTATTGAGTACGAAGACATAGTTGTTTTGTAGTTTCCTTTTCTTCTTTGTTGAGTCATAGGAACCACCGTACTGTTAAGTGGGGTCCAAGTGAACAAAGTCAGAGTGACTGATGTGATGCCCTACCAAAACCTATGTCTTCGAGCGAAGACAATGAGAGCAAATCTTATCTAGAGCTGGATGAGTCAGCTTGGCTTGTAGCCCAAGCTAAGCTGCCACGTGTGTTTGAAATCTGACTGTTGGACACATGTCAGTTCCTTAGTGACCCAGGGTCATTTTGGACAAATCAGGTCGGGTTGCCTCCTGGCTATAAATAGCCCACCCCCTACACCATAAAATTGGTGGCTGCTCAGAGTTTGTGCATGGCTTTTGTCGTTTGAGAGCAACCCACCTCCGAAGCCTTTGAGAGAAAATCCTTGCGAGAACAAAGACCAAAACACCCAAAGCCAAAGAGTGTTAGGCATCACTGAAGTCTTTCTGTCTGCGTGATCTGAAGAATTATTATACTTGAGGACTGTGAATCCTCCAGCCGGTTAGGTGTCGTGTTCTGAGCATCCAAAAGTCATTGTGGATTGCCAGTGAACGAAGTCTGTGAAGGTTTGGAAGTATCCTTTGAAGACTTACCAGTGTGATTGGGCGAGGACTAAGTGTTCTTAGCTCAAGGGGAATAAGGTGAAGACATGGTCTTCTGAGTTGAATCTCAGCCTCCCTAACCAGACGTACAGTTGTCACAACAACTAGAACTGGTCAAACAAATCCCTTTTCCTCTTCGAGCAACTGGTTCTATCCTACCTCTCTCACCTTACTTATAGTTTATCTTCGTGAAGTCTTTGCCTACTTGCCTGATCTGTTTGACTTCACTGTGTGAAGACTGTTGTCTGTTTGGCTTCATACCATCCTCCATCCTGATCCATTCTACCTAGCCGCTTATAGTCTTCGTGCTTTCACTACATTGCTTACTTGACTATGGCTTGTCTAGTGTAGTCTACCTTCCGCTGCATATCAATAGGGTCATTTCTACCGTTTGTCTTCAAAACACCCTTGTTTTGAAGACTTCCATAAAAATTGCCTATTCACCCCCCCCCCGCTCTAGTCGAATACTAGGACTTTCACTTCCACACTTTGTCCTCAAGTGAAGTGTTGGATGAGTTTGTGGCAATGAGGATCTTGGACAAGACCGCCGACAATGCGGTGTTGCAGTCTCAAAGAGTAAAGAAGCCCAACCTTGCCTTGAAGGCCAAGGTTTGTGTGGGAGAAGAGGATGATGAAGAAGAGGAGGAGAGCAAACCCGAAGATACTAAGTATGATTATCATGAGCACATGGCTCTTGCTTCAAGGCAATTTTGGCGCAAGAAGAACACAAGGCCAAACTTCAACAAGAATAACTCAAGTAGCTTCAAGGGCAAGCAACATGTGAGAACATGTTACAATTGTGGCAATGTGAGCCATTTTGTTGCGGAGTGCCCTTATGAGAAGAGGGAAGACAATGGTGGAAATATCATCCGAAAAGACAAAGCCAAGTCTTTCCCCAACAAGAACAACTTCACCAAGAAGACTCCAACTAGAGGGTTGGTGGTTCAAGAAGAATACCATGAGGATGATGATGATGATGATGATAGTGAAGCCATGGCCATGGCCTCCGTTGCCATTGCCACAACTCCACGGGTGTCCCTCTTCGACTCACCCAACAAGAACATCACCGCCAAGTGCCTCACGGCTAAAGCCACCAAGAAGGTAACACCCAACATCAAAACCACCATCATTACTAATCCCTCCTTGACGGATTGCATTGATGAAAGTGAGGGGTATAATGAGGAATTAAATTAATTTGAGTCTTTTATGAGTAAGCTCAAGGGCAAATCCAAGGAGCACTTCGTTGCTCTCTTGGAACAACTTGGTGAAGCCAATGACATGATCGAGGCTCATGAAGAAACCATCTCTAAGATGGAAGGTCATAGTCGTGACTATGCCGATGAGATATCAGATCTCTCTAATGCTCTTGAGGAAGAGTGTGGGCATCGTTTGTCTCTTGAGGAGTCACACAACGATGACCATGCTAAATTAAAGAAAGATCTTGATCATGCTCTTGTTGTATCTCGTGTGCTAAATTCCAAGAAGGCTAAACTTGGAGTTGACCATGCTAGACTCAAGGAGGAGTTTGATATACTCGACAAGGCCCACAAGGTCTTGAAGGGTGCTCATGCTAGCCTCAAGGAGTCTCATGATCAACTCCAAGTGAAGCTAACCAAGGAGAAAGCCACCTTTCCTCATATGGTATTAATTGATAATGCAAATGCTACTAACCCGTGTTGTCAGCATGTGCATCTTGTGGAGGAGAATGCCAAGTTGAAGGAGCAACTTGAGAAAGGCCTTGTGACGTGTATACAAGGTGAGAAGAACCTCAATGACCTTTTGAGCAATCAAAAGAAAGTTGTGGCTAAGGAGGGAGTTGGGTTCGCACCCAAGTCCAAGAACAAGAAGAAGAACGACAAGACCAAACGACCTCCCCCTCTCAAGCAAACTTTTGTGAAGGAGGGAGAGGGTGCTCCTAAGGAGAAAAAGAACAATGTGAAGGGTGGTGATGTCAAAAAGGGCAATGCCACCCCTTCCAACAAAGCCGGCGACTTTAACCCTTCTTATGTGTTGTGCCGTGCTAGTCATGGGCATGTTTATGCTAAATTTGTTGGTTCTCCTTATGAGTACATTGAATGGTCTATTTGGGTTCCTAAGGCCCTTGTCACTAACATCAAAGCACCCATTACAAAATGAGTACTGTTGAGGATATAACTACTGAGTGTAAACTGCCCAGGAGGGGCCAGTTCACGCTCATCTATATTAAAGCCCACGAAGACAAAGAAGACAACGCTCTACTATTAAAGCTTAGAGGCCCAGAGCCCAAAGGCGGATTAGGGCCCATACTTGTAAACCGCCATAGTCATATAACTTGTATTGTAAGTTAGGGAAAGGAAGAGACCGAGCCGGACACTTGTATGAGCCGGCCTCGTGACTCTGTAAACCGGCCGGGCGTCAACCTGTGTATATAAAGGGACGACCTGGCGGCGGTTCAGGGACAAGAAACAATAACTCGAGACTCAGGCAAAGCGTATTCGCTCCCTGGTCATCGAAACCCCAGTAATTCCATCACAACTAGACGTAGGCTTTTACCTTCATCGTAAGGGGCCGAACTAGTATAAAACTCTCGAGTCCCTTGTCTGGTTTAACCTCTTTAAGCTAATCTTGTTGCAATGGCTCCACGACTAAGGATGTGTTTGGTTTAGGGGACATGCTAGGGTGGTTGTGGGTATCCCCAACCAGGTGGCTAGGGATAGCCCTTTTTTCTGTTTGGTTGGAAGGGTGAGGTTATCTCATGTTTTGTTTGGTTCAAAGGATGAAGCGTGGTTGAGGATAGCCATCAGAGTGTTTGGTTCGAGGGATGAATGAAGGATAATGGTTGTGGTAACCTTTTTTACTTGAAATGGTAAGATTACCCTCATAATTTGCACCTTTTAATGGAAGGAAGGAAATACAGTATGTATAAACATAATTTCGAAAATCTTAACTTTTTCACATCAAACAAAACAAAACAATACTAGAAATTTCAGAGTTCATCACATATAATAGTTCAACATTTCATACATAAGTCAAGTGCATAGAACTCACAGTTCAGCATTCCATAGAGTACTAGTAGAACTTAATAGTTATACAACCCATAGTTACTGTCTTGGTTGTCAAAAGAGCTAATCCATACAACCCATAGTTACTGTTTTGGTTGCATCAAAAGCACAAGTCAATCACCAGTTCACCACATATGCACTCACCGTCCTTACGCTTCAGGAAAGGTATTCTTGACATACCTAGAAACCCAAACCTTCTTTTGATCCTCTTCCAACACCTTGAATGCCATAGAAACACGAGGATTGTCAACCAAATATGCGTAGTAATGAGCAAGGTAATCCAAACTGAACCCAGGAAGTACTTTCATGCTCTCCCAAAGACCATCTATGGCATTGTTCTCGGTGCTAGAACTCTTCTCTATGGCAATAGCAATTCTTTCACTGGATGCAAGTATGGTGGCATGCAACCTGTCTTCCACACAAGGATTTGGTTTGGCCTTTTTTGGTTTGGGACCGGATGAACCTGCATTGGTTGATTGTGCAACCTCTTCATGTGGCGTAGTGGGTTTCTTGGTTGTCTCTTCTTCAAGATTAACCACTTCTGTAGCAAGAGGGTCACTTGAGTCTTTTGCACATTGCCCTGTAGCCATGCTCCCTCCAGCTATATTCATCATCTCCTTATAATGAATAATAGTCTTGTTAAGGTACTGTTCGTCCTCTGGATGAGCCTTGTAGAAACAATAAAAGTAATTTCAGTAAGTATTTGGACATAAAGAAACAATTTCAGCAAGTATTTGAGCATATAGGAAGAATTCCAGCAAGAATATTTTCAGCAAGTGTTGGGACTTGTAGATACTAATTTCAGCAAGTACTTGAGCATGAAGAAAGAGGTACAACAAGTGTTTGGACTTGTAGATACTAATTTCAGCAAGTATTTGAGCATTACGGAAGAAGTACAGCAAGTATTTGACTTCACATAATCCATTACAGCAAGTACTTTCACGTAAAGAGGTACAGCAAGTACTCATGAGCATAAACAAATAATTACAACAAGTACGCATGAGCAGAAAAATAGTTACCTTAACATGATTTGTGTAATTCTCATGATCAAGAACAATCATAGACTTGTCCTCATCCCATAGTGCACCACTCAAGTCCTTGAGTTTCACTATTTTCTGCAGTTTTCGCTTCCATGTCCTATTATGATTTTTGATCTGATCTCCATTCAAGCTAAGTTGGAAATGCTCATTCAAAGCAGTGGCACAAGCGTTGAACTGTGATTGCTTGAATGCAGTACTTGTTCTATTGCCACTAGAGACCAAATCACTTAGCCATGTTAGCATGAACTTGGACATGGTAGGTGTCCATGAAACTTGCTTAGCCATTTCCTACATTTTTCAGCAAGTGTTTGGACATTGAGAAAGTAATTTCAGCAAGAATTTGGACATAACAAAATGATTTTAGCAACTTAAATAGTCATTACAAATACAATATTTCATTACAAATAAGTTCCAGCACACAAACTAGTTCAACAAAGTACAATAATTCATCACGACGAGCTAAATGACATAGTAGTTACTACATATTTTGACCTTGCAAATGGTTTTGTCGGTCTTCCCACATTTGATCAGCAACTCCTTGCCTAAAATTAACCATGTATGCATGTTCATGTGCTTGACCACTTGATGATGAAGCATGAGTAATATTTGGCACCCATTCATCCTCAGGTATGATATATTCATCTATCCCATCATTTATAACCCAATTGTGAATAATGCAACAAGCCACAACAATGTCAACTTGTGTTGGAAATAGAAAGAATGGAGTGGCATCATCAAGTATCTTGAATCTTCTCTTCAATGACCCAAATGCATGTTCTACAGTCACACGAAGAGAAGAATGCCTAAGGTTGAACAGCTCCCTCTCATTTTGCACAGGGTTGTTTCCCCACTCATTCAAGTGGTACCTCACACCACGAAAAGGAGGCAAAAAACCATGTTTGGCTCCATATCCAGCATCAACTAGATAAAATTTCCCTAAATAAGGAGCATTTGGGTTACTTGGTTATATATATATATGAATACCCCATTGATATGACAAATGTATATAGTTCATCTATTACCTTGTGGGACACGCAGACCATTTTCACGTTCTAAAGCGTCACGTAAAACTAGAGCATCATGTGCTGTCCCCTCCCACCCGGCCAACACATATGTGAATCGAAGATCAAAATCTACAGCCGCCATCACATTTTGAGTGGCATAAGTCTTTCTACCACGAAAGGAAGCCTCCATATCCGGTGTAACAGAGGCTCGCACATGTGTACCATCAATAGCTCCAATACAATCCTATATGGTGAAAACAAAAACCCAAAAATTAGGATCTAAACAAATTCATGCCTACAATGACAAAATGTAGTTGTCACTTGGTCTCATACCTTAAAGTATGGATCCCACCGGTAGTTTCCTTCTATTTTGGTTTGGGTCTCCAATGAAGGCTTCCTAATAAGGTCATCTCGAAGCTCGCCAATGGCATGGAGTACCCTTTGGAAGTAACGGCTCACAACTTCACCGGAGCTACCAAAATTGGCGCCAATTACCCTATTTCTAATGTTGTGCCCGACGGTGTGCAAGAACATTGCTACTTGTTGCTCAATAGTCAAATGTATTGTGTCCTTTAGCAAGTTGCGATCCCTAAAGAGTTGAAAAAACCTAAAGAAAGGTTCTCTCCGAAGCCTAATCATGTTCACACAGGTTGTGTCATTCTTCCATATTTTGTTGTCAAAATACTCTCTTCTCATCCTATCTCTCTCATCAATTGGGGCATACGTAATTGCTTCTCTCCTTTTTCTTTTTCTGGATTGAACAACCAATGTTATCATGTTGATAAACCATTGTGCCGCAGCCGCATAAATTAACATCTTTGTCTTTCTGTCCATCTACAATGCATTATAGGATTCAGCTATAATATGCAGTACAAGGTTTAGAGGTAAAATATGCAGTATAGGATTGACAGCTAAAATACTAGTTGTGCTGCTATTGCTAGATGTACAAGTGGCCAAATGCTTAGAACCAAAATCAACATTCTGTTTCCACTGTCAAACATTTTAGTAAAGAACAGAGTAGGATTTCATGGTAAAAAAACAGAGTAGGATTTCGGGGAGAAATAACCTCAGGTTGTAGTTGTGCTGCTGCTGCTAGATGTACTGACGATGGCCTTCAACTTTCCTGTACCAGAAAATTACATCAATCAGTGAACTACACATGAACAGAGACGAGCCGGACACTAGCACAAATCAGCACCGAACACTAGCAGGCATCTAGAACACGCAGCCGTGTGCACGTGGACGAGTTGTTCGGCCGCATACAGGCACCCGTGCGCACGCATGTCACCGGCCGCCCGCGCCTTGTGAAGCCCCCAGCCGCCGGCCGTGAGATCCAGCGGCACCGCCGCCAGGCTTGAGATCCAGCCGCGCGCGCGCCTCCTGAAGGCGCCAGCCACCGCCGGCCTTGAGATCCTGCCGCATCGCCGCCGGACTTGAGATCCAGTCGCGCCGCCACCTCAAACCCTTGCCCGCATCGCCCGGGAACACCCTCCGCAACGGCAGGCCAGCACAAGCGAGGCGAAGCAGAGGAGATATCAGATAGGGAACGAGTAGAGAAGGAACTCACCTCCCATCGGCCTCTCTGCTATCTGCTAGATGCGTCGCCGCCGCGCACAGGGAAGAGAGAGGTGAGTAATGGGGGAAAGTGAGGGTTCACTAGTAAGTGGGAGGCAATGTAGCCGAAAAAACGTTTCGCGCATGAGCACAATGACGCGTGCGCGGGGTGGTTGCCGCCACCCGCTCATTTTTCGCGGGTCGCCACATCCCTCTTTTGGAGGAATATTCCAAGCATCTGGCTGACCCTATCCCTCCTCGTCTCAGATCCAAACGGGCGGCAGCCATCGAAAAAAGGGCTATCCCTGTCCCTGGGAGGATAGCCCTCAAACCAAACACATCCTAAGTCCTTCTGCTAGGACATCTGACGTGTTAATTCCACGACAGTTGGCGCTCACTGTGGGGCTAACGCATGATGGTTTCGAGTTCTTAAAGGGCAACTTTGAAGGACTCAAAGGGTACGCAGTTGGCCGGATGACCAAGAGTCGTCGCGGCAAGCTCTACATCGACGACACAGGCTGGGGCCCCGAGGCCGGCTCAATCGAGTATGGGTATCGGGTCCCCTTTGGCGGAATTCACGTTTTCATCGGCAAGATCGGCGAACCGGGCCCTGAGCCGGACATCTCCACCGACCTCGTTGAAACGGCTCAGCGTGCAAGTCCTGCCCGGGTTCAGCCTGCCATGAAGCGTGCGTTCGTAGGGTTCATCCATGGTGCGGAATCTGAAACGGTGTCCGACGGTGAGACGGCCATCTACTCAGATGGTGAATCATCCACTGGCGAAACCGAGTCACTATACCAATTGCAAGATGGCCGGATGGGGGGATATTCCGATGGCGACAGTATTCCGGGCCCCTTTGAACCGTCAAACCGGGTTGCAGTCTTCATGGACGGTACGCAGCCCATCGTGCAATCTTCATCTACAGCAGCAATGATCTCCGGATCGGTAGCCGCGGTAGGAGGCCTGGCGTGCCAGCCGGCTCAAGTTCTTGCCAGTCTGTTGGACACCTTGACGACACTGTTAACCACGGCAGTCACCCCGGAGACCCAAGATCAGTATAATGCGGATGTTGCAAAGCTAAAGGATCAGATAACTCTGGCCAAGGCAGACTTGGCGGCTGAGGAGGCCAGGACGGCTGAAGAGCAGGCCACTTTAGATGCCCAATCACAACAAATCTAGGCATGGAATTACCGGCTTATGTTGGATCAAAACGCGTCAAATGAAGTAATGAGAAGGAAGTACCGGTCTCGTCTGCCGCCGATTTACGAGGGTATGAATCTCTTCAATATGCCAGGATCCGGGCCCAGTAATCCGGCAGCAGTAAACCGGGCCGAGGCACCTGGGGCGGCGCCGGATCAGCCACGGGTAATGGACCCGCCTCAACGGACAGACAACACACCACAATACGTAACAACGCCACCAGGTCACTTCTTTAGCCCTTTGCATAACATGATTGCTGCGGCTTCGCATTTGGCAGCTATTCCGATGGAGGGTGACTCACTGCCGGCGGTTGAGACACGACGGGCCAGGGATCTTCTTCAAACCGCTGTCGTGCAGCAGCAGGCTTACTCCTACAGCCGAGACAGAATACATTCAACCCCCCATCCGAGCAAGAGTTATAGCAGGCACATGGACGAACCGGCCTTGTCAAGCAGTGCGCGGTGTCGTGATGCCCCTTGAGGGCCTAATCCGGCGCACGGCAGTTTGAATGCTCAGGATGTAGTGAACAACGGCAGAGCACGGCGCGAGGCAGAGTTAGCAGCATAGTTGGCAGCGCAGTACCAGAATCAACCCGCTCCGGTTCAGCCAGCGGCATCAGTTGAACGTGGTTTGGCCTTTAGCTCTTGGGGAGTACCGTGCCTCACCCCGGCTCTGCGTAATGTGTGACTTCCCAAGGAATTCAAGGGTCCGCGTAAAGTGCCTAATTATACCGCCGATCAACCCCCCGAGGCGTGGGTTGAAAGTTATGAGATGGCGATGGAGATGCTAAATGTGGATGAGGCAGCGTGCGCAAAATACTTCACCATGATGTTAGAAGGAACGGCTCGTAACTGGGTGAAGAGCATGCCCGTTAACTCGATCAGTTCATGGGATGAGTTGAAGGCCAAATTATAGCAAACTTCAAGGATACATGCAAGCAACCTATGTCCATTGTAGATCTGGTGGCTTGTGTCCAAGGAGAGAATGAATCAACAACTCATTGGGTGCGCCGGGTTTCAAAAAATTTGCACTCGTCAGGCCGCATCAATCCTGACACGGCAATTGTGACCCTAGAAGGTAATTGCCGGTGTAAGTCACTGAAGATGAAGTTGGGACGGCTCAAGCGTCACTGCAATGATATGGGAACACTCATGGAGGCTTTGGTTAATTATGCTGATTCTGATAATACCAAGGACCCCGATTCTGATGAGGAAAAGCAGGAGAAGGGAAAGAAGACTGCTGGTACAAAAGGACAGCATAACCAGGCAAGCCACGGGAACAATGGTAAGCGTAGAGCGGACAATTCAGATTTTGTGGCTAACACCAATACACAAGGCAATATGCAGCGCCGTAAGGGAAAACCGCCCCAGCACGGTGGACGCATGAATCTGGAATGCTTGTTAAACCAGCCCTGCCCAAAGCACGGGACAAAGGAGGTTCCAGCCACGCACCTCTGGAAGGATTGTCACATAATGAGGGAATTCAAAAACTCTGATCTCTTCCGGTACAATCAGGGTCCATTCGGCGGTTCTAGTCCAGGGTTTCACGGGCCAGGTTATGGTGGTGGCGGTTCAAACTCAGGATTTCAGAATAATCAGGGCAATCAGAACAACCAAGGTGGTCACAATCAGCAGAGTAATCAGGGGAATAAGCAGCAGTCGGGTTATCAGAGCAACCCGAAGCAGTTAAACGGTGTACAGTACCATGTCTTCACTACTAGTTTGTGCAAGCGCGATTAGAAGCTCCATAAAAGGGCAGTAAACTCTGTTGAACCGGCAGTGCCCCGTTATCTACACTGGTCTGAACAGCCTATTGTTTGGAGCCGGGAGGATCATCCGCCCCGGGTTGACAATCCGGGCCACCTAGCTTTGGTTGTTGCACTGCAGGTTGGAGGTTATAAGTTTACCAAGGTGCTCATGGACGGAGGGAGCAGTATCAATATTTTGTATTATGAAACCTTCCGACGTATGGGGTTAACAGATAAGAATCTTAGACCGTCCAACACCGTTTTCCACGGTGTGGTACCTGGTAAATCGGCTTACCCAGTTAGTAAGATATATTTGGAGGTGGTTTTTGGTGATGATCATGATTCAAGATCAGAAATGGTGACCTTTGAAATGGTCAAAATTAGAAGTCTGTACCATGCCTTGTTTGGACGGCTGGTTTACGCTAAATTCATGGCAAGGTCGTGTTATGTTTATCTGCAGCTTAAGATGCCGGGTCATAAGGGGACCATCACGGTTCATGGTAGCCGTAAGGTTGTGCTGGAGTGCGAGGAAGGTGATGCGGCTTATGCTGAATTGGTTTGTGCAACGGAGGAGTTGAAGTTTTATAAGGACAATGTCGATCCAGCAGATATGAATTCTCTAAAGAAGCCAACTACAGAGCATGATCTGGCTTTGAAATTTAAATCGGCTGATGAGACTAAATTGGTTGATTTTGTTCCTAGCAATTCATCCAAGCAGTTCAGCATCAACGTCAACTTGGATCCGAAATAGGAAAGCGCGCTCATTGAGTTCATCCGTGAGAACCGGGACATCTTTGCATGGAAACCTTCTAACATACCAGGTGTACCGAGGGAACTCGCTGAGCACACTCTTAATATTGATCCGAAGTTCAAACCGGTCAAACAGTTTCTTCGTCGTTTTAGTAAAGAGCGGTGCAAGGCCATTGGTGAAGAGGTAGCCCGGCTGTTGGCAGCAGGGTTTATTGTGGAAGTGTTTCACCCAGACTGGTTGGCTAATCTGGTGCTGGTACTTAAGAAAAATGGCACTTGGCGGATGTGTGTGGATTACACAGATTTGAACAAAGCTTGCCCAGCTGATCCCTTTGCCCTCCCTCGTATTGATCAAATCATTGATGCTACAGCGGGTTGTGAGTGTTTGAGTTTCTTGGATGCTTATTCTGGTTATCATCAGATCAAAATGGCAGTTAAGGACCAGGAGAAGACATCTTTCATCACTCCCTTTGGAAACTTCTGTTATGTGTCTATGCCCTTTGGGCTCAAGAGTGCCCAGGCAACTTATCAGCATTGTGTGAAGAATTGTCTTCATAATCAGATTGGGTGCAATGTTCATGCCTATGTGGATGATATTGTGGTGAAGTCCAGGAAAGCAGAGACACTCATCATTGATTTGCAAGAAACCTTTGATAATCTGAGAGTTTATAAAATGATGCTCAATCCGACTAAGTGTGTCTTTGGTGCACCGGCTGGCAAACTCTTGGGTTTTCTGGTGTCCAATCGGGGCATTGAGGCTAATCCAGAAAAGATCAAGGCTATCACATCCCTGGCTAAACCGGCATGTATCAATGATGTCCAACATTTGGCGGGTCGTATTGCGGCTTTGAGCCAGTTTATCAGCAGGTTGGGAGAAAAGGCGATCCCACTGTATCAGATGTTGAAGAAGACAGACAGTTTTGTCTGGAGCGATGCTGCTGATGCGGCGTTTGAGGACTTGAAGAAGCAGTTGGCTGAACCCCCGGTTCTTGCTGCTCCAATTGATAAGGAGCCACTGTTGTTATATGTGGTTGCTAATGCCCGAGTGTAGCTATTGTGGTGGAGCGCAAGGAGCCTGGAAAGGAATACCCGGTTCAAAGGCCGGTTTATTACATCAGCGAAGTGCTCATTGAGTCAAAGCAGAGATACCCGCATTGGCAGAAGCTGGTATATGGGGTTTTCATGGCAAGTCGGAAGCTTAAACAGTATTTTCAAGGTCATCCCATCACAGTGGTCAGTTCTGCTCCTTTGGGGGATATAATCCAGAACAGGGAAGCAACTGGCCGGGTTGCTAAGTGGGCTATTGAGCTGGGACCACACGGTTTGAAGTATATGCCTCGAACAGCTATCAAGTCCCAGGCTCTTGTGGATTTCATCAATGATTGGACAGAGTTGCAAGCACCGGAAGACAAACCGGATAGCACATATTGGACTATCCACTTTGATGGGTCCAGGCAATTGGAGGGCTCGGGGGCTAGAGTTGTCCTTACTTCCCCTCGAGGTGATAAAATTCATTATGTTCTTCACTTAATGTTCCCTTTTACTAACAATGCAGCTGAGTATGAAGCCTTACTCCATGGTCTTCGGGTGGCTAAGGAAATGAACTTAAGCCAGGTACGATGCTTTGGAGACTTGGATCTGGTAGCCCAGCAAGTTTCAGGTACTTGGGATTCCAAGGATCCACTCATGGCGGCTTACCGACAAGAGGTGGATATTGTCGCTGGTCACTTCAAGGGTTATCAAGTGGAGCACATTGATCAACACAAAAATGAGGCAGCTGATGCTTTAAGCCGGCTGGGATCTCAGCGTAAACCGGTGCCACCCAATACCTTTCTGGATGTCTTGCACAACCCGTCAGTTCAGCTGCCTACAGGGGAGGACCTTGCTATTCCTGATCCGGAGGCATAGTTGGTGGCCGCTTTACACATTATTCCGGATTGGACGGTTCCATACTTGGCATATATGAACCGGGGCGAGTTACCAGAAGATGCAGTTTTGGCCAGACAGATAGTCCGGTGGTCCAAGTCCATGGTTGTTCACAATGGTGAGTTACACCGTTGCAGTGTCTCTGGTGTGTTCCAGCACTGTGTTTCTCCTGAAGAAGGCCGTGAGATTCTATGAGAGATCCACAAAGGAGACTGTGTTCATCACGCCGGTTCAAAATCCTTGGTTGCTAAAGTTTTTCGTCATGGTTTGTATTGGCTGACGGCTCATGTGGATGCTGAGGACTTGGTGAGGCGGTGCGACGGTTGTCAGAAATTCTCACGACGAATTCATGTTATGGCTTAGGAGCTATGGATGATTCCCATCACCTGGAAATTTGCTACTTGGGGGCTTGACATGGTAGGGCCTTTCAAGTGATCCAAAGAAAGAAGACCCACCTATTGGTGGCGCTTGACAAGTTCACTAAATGGGTTGAAGCGGAGCCAGTAAGCAAGTGTGACGCAGCCACGACGGTTCAATTCATCAAAAAAGGTGATCTTCCGTTTTGGTTTTCCACACCGCATTATCACAGATAATGGCACGAACCTCTCCAAGGGCGAGATGGAGGACTTTTATCAACGAGAGCACATCCGGCTTGATGTGTCATCTGTGGCTCATCCCCAATCTAATGGTCAAGCTGAGAGAGCCAATCAGGAAATCTTGAAGGGTATCAAGCCCCGGCTTATGGTTCCTTTGAATAGGACGTCGGGTTGTTGGGTGGAGGAGCTACCATATGTGTTATGGAGCATAAACACCACCCCAAACCGATCTATAGGTTATACACCTTTCTTCATGGTTTACGGGGCAGAGGCGGTACTCCCAAGCGATATTCGTCATGACTTGCCCCGGGTTGCCAATTATGTTGAAGCGGACAACGAGCAAGCACATCAAGAAGCACTGGACCTGTTAGATGAAAAACAGGACATGGCGTTGGCTCGTTCGGCGGTTTATCAACAAGACCTGCGGCGTTATCACAGCCGCCGGGTTAAAACAAGAACCTTTCAAGAAGGGGACTTAGTGCTCCGGCTCATCCAGGATCAGACCGATATGCACAAGTTATCCCCACCTTGGGAAGGGCCCTTTGTGATCAGCAAGAATCTGCATAACGGATCATACTACCTCATCGATGTTCGCAAGCACAAAGACTCAAGCAAATCGGAGGAGGAGACCCATCGGCCGTGGAATATTGCTCTTCTACGGCCTTACTACGCCTGAGCCATAGGCTCTCATTATGTACATATTTTGACAATGTATATATTATGATCAATATAATAAACCGACATCCTAGCTACAAGCAGGGCCTCTGCCGTTCTTCCAATATTTCTTGGTTACAAGGGGGCTTCTGCTTACAAAGCGACGTCCTGCTTGTCCATTAAACTGGCTATCATGCCACAATAAAGCTTGGGAGCTTCACACCCAAGGGGCCAAAGAGAGTATTGTTGCTAAAAGCACAACTCAAACATAGGCACCCATTGAGAACCACTCACAAAGTTACTCGGGGGCTCTTTGTGCAAAGCAACAAAGAGTTTGAAAGGACCCTTGTAATTGTCTCTCGAGCCACGGCTTGGAAGCCTGGTGTATTCACCTAAAACCCCGGGTTAACCTGCCTTCATCAAGTAAGCCACTCCTATCCAGGTAATCCTGGCATGAGCCGCCGAACGTTTGACAAGTCAATCTTATACAGACCCTGAACTCGTCAAAGTTAAAATGACGATTGGTTAGTTGGAGGCCCATCTTAAAAGGCTTTGGCAAATGGTTTAACTCAGCGGCCTGGCAGCCCACGAAAAGCCTCGAATTTGGGCCTGGCAGCCCTCGAAAAGCCTCGACTACAAGTTTTATTTGATTTTGTTTTTGCAAAGTTTCATCTCTTTTGATAAAGTTCTAAGTTAAACTGGTGTCTATTGACCCGGCCAGACTATATGTCTTCACATCGACCCGGTGTTTCATAACCCGGCGTGGCTTACAGTTATCAGTTGTTAGCACATAATCACTTATGAACCGACATCTCTTAATCCGGTCTGGCATTGACTATAAGTCGCTAGGATGATCATCCGGTGTTTATCATAACCCGGCATGGCTTATTATGCACCAGCATAATGCGATGGGTGTTTTCAAACACTCAAGGTTTGGATTATCACCCTTACTGTATCAAGTTGGTAAACCAACAAAAGTAATTTCATATCACAGGTATGATATATTTCATATTTCATTACTTTATAACCATGGTTATGAGAATTCTGGTTTTGGATAGGGTATCATAACCCGTCCGGCGGTAAACCACCAGGACATGTTTAAGTTTTTCAAATGCAGAAGGCAGGATTTCATCAATACCAAGGCAAATAAAGCAAACATAGCAACAATCATGCCGGATTACAATATCAGGTAGCAGTGCACGATGGCAGAAGGTTAAAGTATTTCAACTATCCTATTACAAGGCGCTTTGATGCCCAAAAATAATAATTATTTGTTGCCCACAATGCTATCTGGAAAAATCAAACCGGCTGCCGGATTATGATTCGTCACTAGGCTGACGTAAAGTTGAAGGATCATCTCGCGTCCGTTCAACCTCCTCCTCCTCACCCAGTGGCTGGAAGTCAAGGGTGGTCCAATCAATCCTGGTTAAGGCTTGAAAGATAGCTTCGTTGCTTATAAGATTGGACGGTTCAACATCAGGGGCATAGGTGTGCTTACGGATTGGAGGGATTAGATTCTGTGCTTCTTTCATAGCTGCGTCAACCCGTTTGTTGTCTACATCATAGCTGGACCGATAGACAGACAAGTCAACCTCTTCGGCCAATTGGCTTGCCAGTGGGCGCCTCTCTTTTGTCAAGACTTTGAGGGCTTCATTATCAAAGTCTGGTCCGTCTTCTTGTTGACCAGGATAGCCCTTTGCGATGTCTGCCGGATCAAGATCAGCAATGCACGCTTTGGCCCGAGTCAGTGCTGTTAAAGCGCCAACCCTTGCAACAGATCGCTTTACCTCTTCCATCTGGGCCGGGGTCATAGATAATTTGGTCAATGTATCTTTGATCAACGTTGGTGCCGCTTTGTTGAAGGAGGCCGCACAGATGACTCGTTGAGCACCAGTATACAATTGTCTATCAACGTGTAGGCTGCTTTCAACTTCATCCGCATATCCGAGCCCAGATGAGCGATGCGACTACCTGCAACGGTTTAAGAATTTGTTGTTAAACCGACAATTTCCAAGATGTTTAAGAAAGATTCTTACAAAGGGTACTTACCAAATATTGTTGAAGTCATAGCATTGACTTGATGCTTTAACCCAGTTAGCTCATCTGCCACCAGTTTAAGAGCTACTTCGGCATCTTCAGCCCGCTTTAATAAAGCAGCCTTCTCTGTTTCCTAATCCACCCGCTCACTTTTGAAATCATCCTTTAGTTGTTCCATGGCAGTCAAAGCGCCCTTCAGCTCATCTTTGGCCTTGGAGGTTTCTGCTTGCTGGGACTTGATGTTTTCTTGAAGATCGGCAATCTGGGAATCTTTGTTGCCCAAGTCAGCCTGCAAAAGACAGATGATGAAGATGTTAAGGTTTTTTCTCAAAGTCCCAAGCACATAAACAAGTTATACACTTGGCACTTGGGGGCTAATGCGAATTGTTTCTTTTTTGACTATTATTCAAAGTCCCAAGGCTCAATAAAAGCATTAATCTTGGCACTTGGGGGCTAATGTGTAATTGATCAGACAAATCAAAGGTAAAACAATTCAACAAGGACATGTTTTCAACAGAAAGTCCCGGTTCATCTTACAGAGGTAAATCGGCCCTTGGGGGCTACAATGGAGTTGATATACAGTACAAGAAATTTAAAGTGTTTGGAAGTTACCTCATAGCGCTCCTTCATCATGTTGACTAAACCGGCCTCATAATCACGACTTGTATATAGGCAGTTTAGGTATCCAGAGTGAAGTTCTTGAGCGGGGAGATGAGCATAGCTTGAAAGATCAGTCTTCCATTTGCCTTTCCCTTCAGTAGCAGATTCCACTTTGGCATTGTGCTTTGATAAAGCGACAGGATTACCAGGAGAAGTATGGCCAGACCCAGTAATTACAACATCATCAGTTGCTTGTGGGCTAGCTGGTTTATCTGAGGCTTTGGTCGGGCTAGGTGGATCAGCAGTTGGACTTGGAGGATTGGCATGCGGGCTTGATGGATCGACATGAGGACTAGCCGGGTTAACTTCAGGCGGATCAACATCAGTGTTCTGACCTTGTGGGACAGGATCATCCATCGTGATATTAGCATCTCCACTAGCACCTTCTGGGGTCCTCTCTGGTTCAATCCCATCAGTGGGGGCATTGGTTTTTGCTTTCTTGCTAAGTCGGGCTTTGGCGCTACAAAATGGCAAACAGAGGTTAATATGGTAAACTGGCACAAGAAGGCAAAGCTAAAATTACTATACTTACCCAGGGACGGTCTTGAGGGGAGGCATCTGTGTAGTTAACGAATCGCCATAGGATGAATTGGAAGTTACCTGATAATTTGAGTCAGACGGATTAAGAGGATATCGGAAGTAACCCGCCAAGGGATATGACTTGTAAGAATTACAAGAAACCTCTGCACAGCGCTTTCGGATTGGGGTATCTGGTAAACCGGAAGAAGTGACTTGCTGGCCACTATGTCGGGTTGTGCGACGAGCTTTAGGATGCTGTGGATCCAAATGAGTGAAAGGATGTAAATGCTTCACTTTCCGGACTGCGCGACGGATTTTTCTTACTGGCACAAGATCGGAATTGGAGGAAAGGGAGATTACCTCTACATAGTCAGCATGGCTAGCTTCCGCATCATCCTGGTAATGGTCGTTGTCAATAAGATGTGTGAAAAATGAACCAAGGGAGTTAAGTTCTACCTCTTGTTCCGAATCATCAACATCTTCGGGCGGGTCAGAGGACTCAGCGGTTTTCTTCTTGGCTGACCTCTTTGTGGCCTTGCTCTTGGCACGAGGAGCCCTCGCCGGTTTGTCTTGAGCTTTTGCCGGTTTGTCTTAAGTTTTCCTCTTCCAGAAAGGATCTTTGGTCTGTAAGAATAAACAAAGGGCTATCAGACAAATGTTAAAGCAGAGACGGATTAAAAGGCAGAAAGATAAAGTCTTACAGCTGGCGGTTTGTTGGGGGCATAAAAGGGACGCAGCCTAGTCTTGCTGCACTCAGCGATCGGTTCATCTAGCATCTTTTTGACAGACTTAGTGACTTCATCATCAGTCATCTGTATTTCATGGTGCCGTTGAGGGTCCTTGATGTCCCCGGTATACTCATGCATCAACCTGGTGCGGCGGCTTAAGGGCAGGATACCCCATGAAACCCAGCAATGGGCGAGATCAATGCTTGTTAAGCCGTTTGCTAGAAGAGCCCGGAGCTTAGCAAGTTGAGGCGCATATGTTTGTCATTCTTTAGCAGTGAGCCGCTGAGGCAGTGGATGTCCATTGCTGAGCCGGTGAGCACGGTAACCCAGCAGAGGGTTTTCATCAGCAGGAGTGGTGTTCTGACAGTAGAACCATGTTTGATTCCAATCTTTGGGGTGGCTGTGATGTTTGGCATGAGGAAAATTGACTTCTTTCCTTTTCTCAATCGACACTCCGCCAAGTTCAATATTGGGGCCGTCAAAAAATTCAGTGCGGCGGTTCAAGTGGAAGAAGTCCCTGAAGAGTTCAACAGTTGGTTCCTCTTGAAGGTAAACTTCACAGAACACTTGGAAATTGCAGATGTTGCACACACAGTTCGATCCAATATCTTGAGGATGGAGTTGGAAGCTGGCAAGTACATCCCGAAATTTTTTTGATCCGGGAGGGCTAAACCCTCGGTCCAAATGCTACATAAACACAACCACTTCTCCATCTTGAGGTTCAGGAGGGTTTCCACCACCAGGGACTCTCCAATGAATGACTTCCTTCTTTGCCAAAGCGTCAGTTAAAACATATCCATTGAGTTGTGTTTCTGTGATCTGGGAAGGAACCCAGTTGCAAGAGGAGAATTGCTTGGCCATTTTGGAGGACAAACTGTAAAGGAAGTGCAAAACGCCGATTCAAGATTGATATGCACAAACTGGTACCAAACCAGAGAATTTAATCAAAGCGTGTGTGTACATTAAACCGGAGATAGATGTTCAAGGACAGATGGCGGTTTACGAGAGGGCTAATGGTACCTGCCAGATTGTCGTTTTCTACAAGTTAAACTGCCTACAGTGGCACGAAGGGCAACAGATCTGAAAATTACTAAGTGCTACACAAACAGGATTCACAAGCTAAGGATTATTACTTTGGATCTAACACAGTTTAGTAAAAGGAAAAAATATCAAGGTCCTAAAACAGCGACAGTAGAACAGAAAGGAGCCAGATGAGGTTTGTTCGTGGTCCTAAAGATATTATGCAGAGGCGAAATAAACTAAAAGCTTCGACCGCAGAAGAAAAAGGTCAAGTTGGTCTAGATTCAATGAGAACAGTAAGGGCGAGACAATGCGCATGGACGAACACTGATGAACATAGATGAGCACCGAAAACCCTAACACAGATCTAGGGTTGAGGGGAAAAGACTTACCGGATTCACAAGAGTAGCGAAGGAGAGCCGCGGATCTCTGGTGCGTTCAGGTTGATGCAGCGGCCAGGGATGATGCAGAGCTTCAAGGTCGACGGCGGCGGCGGCGGAGCTGTCGGGCTTGAGCATCGAGAGGAAGAAGAAGAAGTACGGAAGGTGAAAAGGGAAGGACCTCTGGGCCTATTTATAAGGCGAATGGATAAAGGTGGGCATGCGCGAGAATCGAGGAGCCCGAAGCGGCAAAATGGGGCGCAACTGTCGCCTCGATCTTCGGAAGTTAATTAATGAAGGGAATCTTTATAACCTTTTTATACAGAGATGATGGCATGACGATTTACTGCAATTTCAGAAGATGACATCATGGTGGTTTACCAAATTGTATGGGGGGAAGACATCATGGCGGTTTACGAGGATCGTAAGAAGATGTTCACGAAATTTTTCTAAGTATTGAAGATTGACATGATATAACTACTGAGTGTAAACCGCCCAGGAGGGACCGGTTCACGCTCATATATATTAAAGCCCATGAAGACAAAGAAGACGGTGCTCTACTATTAAAGCTTAGAGGCCCAGAGCCCAAAGGCGGATTAGGGCCCATAATTGTAAACCGCCATAGTCATATAGCTTGTATTGTAAGTTAGGGAAAGGAAGAGACCGAGCCAGACACTTGTATGAGCCGGCCTCGGGACTCTGTAAACCGGCCGGGCGTCAACCTGTGTATATAAAGGGACGACCCGGCGGCGGTTCAGGGACAAGAAACAACAGCTCGAGACTCAGGCAAAGCGTATTCGCTCCCTGGTCATCGAAACCCCAGTACTTCCATCACAACTAGACGTAGGCTTTTACCTTCATCGTAAGGGGCCGAACTAGTATAAAACTCTCCTGTCCCTTGTCCGGTTTAACCCCTTTAAGCTAATCTCATTGCGATGGCTCCACGACTAAGTCCTTCTGCTAGGACATCTGACGTGTTAATTCCACGACAGGTACCTAAAACCAAGCATTGATCTCTTGTAGGTGTTTGCTTCCGGTGGGGGATCATGGTTGCTCGATAGTGGAGCGACAAATCATATGACCGGAAGCAAGGACTTGGTGGTGGGCGTGCACAAGATCCCTTCTATGCCCACCAATGTCGAGTGGGGTGATGCCTCGTCTTCTAAGGTATTGTGTCCTGGCAAGGTTGTCATTTCTCAAGATCTCACGATCGAGAAAGTCATGCTTGTTGAGTCCCTCGCTTACAATCTACTTTCTGTTCGTCAACTTGCACTCATGGGCTTCGCCTCATTCTTTGATATTGATAATGTGGCCCTCTTTTGGAGCAAGACTCTTAAAGTAGCCTTTGTTGGGCATGTCGAGAACGGTCTTTATGTGATTAACTTTTCAGAGCGACCCACTAAGACCGCGACATGCCTAATGGCTAAAGTTGATGTGGGATGGCTTTGGCATCGCCGTTTAGCCCATGTTAATATGAGATCTTTGCAAAGTCTTCTCAAGGGGGACGATGTCCGTGGACTAACAAATGTTAGTTTTGCCAAAGATCGTGCTTGCAGTGCTTGTATCGAAGGAAAGCTACATGAGAAGGCTCACCCTCCCCCGACTATCATCTACTCAAAGAAACCCTTGGAGCTCCTTCACATGGATCTCTTTGGGCCTCCATCCTTTGATAGTCTTGGGGGTAGAAAGTATTGCTTGGTGATTGTGGATGATTATTCAACATACACTTGGGTATATTTCTTCAAGAGGAATAGTGAGACTCAACAAACTGTCATCGACTTTGCAGATGAAGCTCAACATCAACATGATGCAAATATCTTGACAATAAGGAGTGACAACAACACCGAGTTCAAGAACTACACCTTGGATGAGTTTCGTAGTGATGAGGGGATCAAGCATCAATATTCTGCACCATACACTCCTCAACAAAATGGTGTCGCAGAGAGGAAGAACCGGACGTTGATGGATGCGGCAAGGACCATGATGGCGGAGTTCAAGTCTCCTTACAACTTTTGGGCCGAAGCCATCAACACAACATGTCATGCATCCAATCGGCTCTATCTCCGCAAAGGCTTGAACAAGACTCCTTATGAAATACTCACCGGTAACAAGCCCAACCTCAAGTACTTCTGGGTGTTCGGGTGTAAGTGTTTCATTCTTAAGAAAGGTGTTCGTTTGTCTAAATTTGAGGCTAGAGCTCATGAGGGCATAATTGTTGGTTATGCTACAAACTCTCATGCTTACCGTGTCCTCAACAAGTCCACCGGACTCATTGAGGAGACTTGTAACGTGGAGTTTGATGAGAATAACGGCTCCCAAGTGGAGCAAAGTGGTACTTGTGATGTAGGTGATGAAATTCCTCCGCAAGCCATAAGAATAATGGGTGTTGGTCATATCCTACCCATTGAGGAACCCCTTGTGGCTGAAGGAGAAGGACAATGCTCCACTCAAGTGGAGCCATCACCAACCCAAGACCCACATGCTTCCGAAGAACAAAGTGAAGGCCCTCAACCTCGTGAACAAGATCAAGGGCAAGATCAACCTCAAGATGGTGGTGAACCACCAAGTGATGCCCAAGGTCAAGTTCTCCCTTTCAAGCAAGTTCAAGATCAAGAGCAAGCTCAAGATCAAGAACAAGCTCAAGACGACGCTCAAGATGATCAAGTTACCCCTCCTCTTTTCACACCTGAGGAGGAATTAGAGCGTCGTGCTGCGAAGATTGCTTGCAAGCTCACTACCAAAGGTCATCTCATGGAGAATGTGGTTGGAAGCCTAAGAAAGGGGGTAAGCACTTGTAGAAAATTAGCAAACTATTGTGAACATCACTCGTTTGTTTCTTGTGTTGAACCCCAAAAGGTTTATGAGGCGCTCGAGGATCCGGATTGGCTCAATGTCATGCATGAAGAACTCAAGAACTTCGAGCACAACCAAGTGTGGAAATTAGTGCCAAGGCCGACCGGGAATCATAATGTCATTGGAACCAAGTGGATATTCAAGAACAAGCAAGATGCTCATGGGATCATTGTTCGCAACAAGGCTCGTTTGGTGGCACAAGGCTACTCCCAAGTCGAGGGTATCGACTATGGTGAAACCTTTGCTCCTGTTGCTCGCTTGAATCTATTCGTTTGTTGATTGCTTATGCTTCTCATCATAATTTCAAGTTGCAACAAATGGATGTGAAGAGTGCTTTTCTTAATGGTCCCATTAATGAGTTGGTGTATGTTAAACAACCCCTAGGGTTCGAGGATTCCTATTTCCCTGATCATGTGTACCAACTCAACAAAGCGCTCTATGGCCTTAAACAAGCCCCACGTGCGTGGTATGAGCATCTTACTGAGTTGTTACAAGATCGTGGGTTCAAAATTGGGAAAATCGACCCCACTTTTTTTACTAAGAAGGTTAAAGGGGAGTTTTTTGTGTGCCAACTATATGTTGATGATATTATCTTTGGTTCCCCTAACAAAGCTTTCAATGAAGAATTTGCCACTCTCATGACCTCAAAGTTCAAGATGTCTATGATGGGAGAGTTAAAGTTCTTTATCGGGTTCGAAATCAAGCAAAGAAGAGAAGGAACCTTCATCAACCAAGCCAAATACACTCAAGACATGCTCAAGAGATTCAAGCTAAGTGATGTCAAGCCGGCCTCCACTCCAATGCCCGTCAAATGCCAACTTGACATTGATCCCAATGGTAAAGTGGTGGATTAAAAGGTATATCGCTCCATGATTGGATCCTTGCTTTACCTTTGTGCATCTAGACCGGATATCATGTTGAGTGTGGGAATTTGTGCACGATTTCAAGCCGCACCTAAGGAAAGCCACTTTGTTGCGGTCAAGCGAATCTTTCGATATTTGGCTCATACCCAAAACTTTGGCTTATGGTACCCAGGAGGAGCCAACTTTGATCTTTTGGGCTATACAGACTCAGATTGGGCGGGAGACAAAGTGGATAGGAAGTCCACCTCCGGAGGGTGCCAATTGCTTGGTTACTCTTTAGTGAGTTGGTCTTCTAAGAAGCAAAGTTGTGTATCTCTCTCGTCCATCGAAGCGGAGTATGTGGCTGCCGGTAGTTGTTGTGCCCAACTTCTATGGATGAGGCAAACTTTGAAGGATTACGGTGTCACTTGTGACGAAGTGCCTCTTTGGTGTGACAATGAAAGTGCCATCAAGATCTCTCTCAACCCGGTGCAACACTTCAAGACGAAGCATATTGAAATTAGGTATCACTTCATCCGGGATCACATTAGGCAAGGGGAGATCAAGCTCAAGTATGTCAACACTCATGATAACCTTGCAGATATTTTCACGAAGCCCTTGGATGAAGCAAGATTTCGCTAGTTAAGGCATGAGCTAAATATCATTGATTCGAGCAATGTGGTTTGAACCCTTGGACACCCCACCATACTCATCATGTTATCTTGTTTAGGTGTAGGCATGGACATAGGGGGAGTGTTGTTCTCTCAATGAACTTTACCTCCCCCCATTATGCATAAATTGCTCAACTCTTTCACATTAGCCATTTTTGATGGTACTTGTGCTTCAAAGACGAGTCTTGGTCATGGGCCCAAGGATAATTCTTCGCGGTGCCATACCAAGTGACTCATACATAGGTGGCTCCGGCCACCGCCCTCTCTTCCTGAGAGTTGTGGTTCGTGTTTTAGTCTTTGTTGTCTTTTGCCTTCTCTCTTTTCCGTGCGTGTGTCGTTGTTGGGGCTTGCCTCGTGGTTGTTCGGTGTCTTGAAGGTTGATTTGCAAATGCCGTTTCCCTCTCTCGTGCGAAACTTGCATTTTCTTGGGGGTATGGTACTACCGTGGCAAGCCACGGTACTACCACAGGAGTTGCTTGCCCTGTGCGTGCACAATTGCAGCCCTGGCGCATGGTACTACCGCTTCCTTCGCAGCAGTAATTTTACTGCCGCTGGAAGAGCGGTACTTCCGCCCGGGTGATACTACCGCGATGACTTGCGGTACTACCGCACCGTCGCGAGCGGGTGGGGGTTAAGAGCGGGACAGGGGGAGTTCCAACTCCCCCATACCCATTCATCTCTTTTCCCCACCCTGTCTCTCTCTCTCTCTCTCCTACCCAAGAACGACGCTGGAGGCCCTCGCCGGATCTCCATCTCCGGCCACTCTCCTTGGATTTCGACCGGTGGGATCGTTCCCACCTCGCCCCCTTGCCATGGACCAAGGTTTTTCCCCAAGTTCCTCTTCTTTTCTTCCATTCTTGTGCTTCTAGGTCTTGGGGAGATGCATGTGGTGTTCATGAGATTTTTGGCTAAATCTGTGCAAGAGGGATTTGTAGGAGAGTGGTAGTGTAGTAAGCATGCTTTTCGGATTGACACAATAGTTCAGTTTGATCAACGGTAGTACCAATCTAGTTTTGCAGATGTTTTAGATCCAGATTCGTGGTTACTGTGGCATCCTTGATCCGTGCGGTACTACCGCTCCTCCTGGAGCGGTACTACCGCATCCACGCTCGTAGCCTGCTCTGCACGGTACTACTGGTCCCTTATGCGGCACTACCGCTCGGAGCACGGAAGTAAAAAATTACTTCCGCTCCAGGCGCGGTACTACCATGCCACCCCGGCTCGGTACTACTGCGGCTGGCGCGGATGTAATTTTATACATCCGTACGCTGGTCCGGTACTACCGCAGAGGCAAATTTTGCTATTTTGTCTCTCCAAATCTCTTGCTTACTTGTTTCTTTTGGCTTTGGCCTTGGCATTTGCATTGATCCTTCTTGTTTTTTGTGCATGTTCTTTTGTTTTGTGTCTAGGTGGTGGCTCCGGTTCCCATGTTCATCGCTCGAATCCCAGCCGTGACACAGGGTCAAAGCGGCTGCGCAACCAAGATGAAGCTCCAGAGGGCTCCAATGCCTCCCAACGCAGAACCAAGCACACCGCCACCAAGCAGAGGGAGCCCACCATGGGCATGGATGAGATGCCACTGGCCGAGTTAATTGTTCAAAGGAAGATCAGCCCCTATGTGAATCCCCGTGCTAACCTCAGAGGGAATGATCTATTCCGGACCAAGCAGCAGAACCTTATCTATCTGGATGTGATCAAGGCCAAGCAGAACGTCTACATGGTAGTTCACTGGATTGACATGAATCACATGAGGCAGGACAAGCACCGTGGCTATTTTGGAGAGGCTTTGGATCTGGTGGAGCAGTTCGGCATTGAGCACATGCTTACCTTTCACCTGGATTTTGACCCAGACATTGTGGCTCGGTTCTTTGCTTCGGTCCACTTCGATTTCAATGAAGCAAGGACCATGACATGGATGACCAATGGTCAACTGATGACTGCTAAGTGGAAGGATTTCATGGAGTTGCTTCACGTTCCAGATGCGGGGCTCGACACGCCCGTTGGAGTTCGCCCTCATGCCAACTCTGAGTATGCCAACAAGAACAAGCTCCTGCCCTTCCTTGTTGAGAAGACACTTCCTAGCATGAAGAAGGTGTGGGTGCTGAACTCCTTCCTTGACATCATGCATTGGCTCTTCGCAACACCCTCTTCCCGCGCATTGGTGAGATGGGCCAGGTGCATGCCTATCTTGTGGATATGATGCTCATTTGTGAGGATGCGCGTCAGGCTCAAAGCGTCAGGCTCAGACTCAACCACTTGATGCTTACATATCATGTGGTGCGAGCTTTAGTTTGCGGTGTTCAACCATAAGGTCCCCATCTATGGGCCTTACCTGTTTCACTTGATCTCCAAGTCTTGGGAGAAGCTCTATCCCAATGATGAGTTCGTTGCCCCAGATGGATTCGTCATGAGCCCATCAAGCTCAGCATCAAGAGCCAATGGGCTAACACCACCACTGCAGCCGACGCTGCCAAGATGGTTGTGGCTGAGGAGGAGATAGAGGAGGAGGACGCTGCTGAGGACTGTTCTGCTGGTTACACTCCTTCCTGTACTGAGCCCTCTTGGGCGAACAAGCTGAAGACGAAGATGAAGAAGTTGTTCTACATGCAGACCCAGGGTCCGTACAGGGCCCATGTTTCTCAGAAGGAGAGTTGCCGTCGTGACAAGAGGATCTTGAGGGCGTGTGGCGAGGAGGTGTGTCTAGCGGATCCGAGAAGCACATCACCCCCGAGGATGCCTGGATGGCTAAGTAGGGCTACAAGTGGACTGATTCTGAGGAGGAGACCATTCCCGCTGCTGAGTCCGAGGAGGAGTCGTTTTCAGCCTGAGCTACCACCTATGTCGTAGGTGACCTCTCTGCCTTTTTGGTGTCTCGATGCCAAAGGGGGAGAGAGTGTAGGATTTGCGTGTCGTGTCTCATGTGTTTTAGCCTCGTTGAACCTCGTTTGCTTTGGTTTAGTTTGTTCGGTTTGTGCTCGTAAAACCAAGTTATCTATCATGTGGTGTAAGACATATGCACTCCTGCTTATGTTTCTGTCTTCGTTACTTAGTTATATCCATCATCTTGCCTACTTGCTTAGTGTTGATTATACTGTTGCAAGAGATGCCTTGTCTGTAAAATATAGGGGGAGTGTTGATCCTAATATGTGTGCCATGCAGTCCAAAGCACATCTCCAGAGTGCACACATCTAGGGGGAGCCCGTCTATATTTTATAGATTATGGGTTTGCCATTGCCTCACTTTATATCCCTATGTGCAAATCCCGTATTGTCATCAATCCTCCAAAAAGGGGGAGATTGCAAGGGCACATTTATCCCTTAGTAGTTTTGGTGATTGATGACAATGCGTTTGCGGACTAATCGTGTGCATTGAGCTTTTCAGATATATCATGTCTGAACACAAGATGATTTGATGCCCCTCGAAGACTATTGAAGACGGCGTTTCTCTATGTTTCTTTTTGGTGGATTTGAGTCGTAGGAAAGCCGTACTATTAAGAGGGGGTCCGTGTTGGAAAGGTTTGGGTGGAATCTCACGTACACATGTTCCTTTTGCACCTCCTTTCCTTTGGCTCTTTGGAGCTTCCTCTGTCTCACCGTGTCTATGCAGAATGAAGGACTCCTAGTGTTGCTGTTCAAAGGCTGGCGGTAGTACTGCTCCCAGAGCAGTACTACCGCAGGCACCAACGGTAGTACCGGGCCCCGGCACGGTAGTACCGCAGGCGCCCACGGTAGTACCGCTCCTCCTGAGTGGTAGTACCGTGAGCTCTGGCCAGGTGCTGTTGTGCGAGCGGTAGTAGGGGCGGATGTAATTTTTAAGATCTGCGCCCTACGCGGTAGTACCGTACTTCGGCGTGGTAGTACTGTGAAGCTTGGACAGGCACAGCGGCATGAGCGGAAGTAGGGCAGATGCAATTTTTTACATCCGCGCCCTACACGGTAGTACCACACCTGGTTTGCGGTAGTACCGTGTCGTACTTTTGCATAGAAAAAAACTCAACGGATGTAGTCACGGATGTAATTTTTTATATCCGTGCCTACCGTGCCTGGACGGTGCCTGCCTTGCAGTAGTACCGCATGGGGTCGCACTAGTACCTCGTCAGCGGTTCTACCCCCACTGTCTGTGCTCATCAGGACGAGTCTAGGCCCCGCCGCACCCACGGTAGTACCGCGGACCTCCGCGGTAGTACCGCAGGTCCATGCGATAGTACTGCTCCTGTTGTCCGGTAGTACCGCGGGTCGCGGGCTGAGTTGGTGGGTAACAGTTGGAATTGTCCCGTGACTATAAAGGGGTGTCTTCTTCCTCTAGTTGACCACCTCTTCCACCCCTAAGCTCCATTTTCGCCCGATCTCTCTCACTAGCATATCAAACTTGTTGATTTTCTAGGGATTGGTTGAGAAGGCCCCGATCTACACTTCCACCAACAGAAATTTGATTCCACCCACTAATCCCTTGCGGATCTTGTTACTCCTGGGTGTTTGAGCACCCTAGACGGTTGAGGTCACCGCGGATCCATAGTCCATTGTGGTGAAGCTTCGTGGTGTCGTTGGGAGCCTCCAATTAAGTTGTGGAGATTGCCGCAACCTTGTTTGTAAAGGTTCGGTTGCCGCCTTCAAGGGCACCAATAGTGGAATCACGGCATCTCGCATTGTGTGAGAGGGCGTGAGGAGAATACGGTGGCCCTAGTGGCTTCTTGGGGAGCATTGTGCCTCCACACCGCTCCAACGGAGACGTACTTCCCCTCAAAGGGAAGGAACTTCGGTAACACATCCTCGTTTTCATTTGTCCCACTCTTGGTTATCTCTTACCTTTACTTGTGCAAAATATATTGTGTTCTATCCTTTGCTTGCTTGTGTGCTTATTGTTGTTGCATCATATAGGTTGCTCACCTAGTTGCATATCTAGACAACCTACTTTGATGCAAAGTTTAATTTGGTGAAGAAGAGCTAAAAATTGTTAGTTGCCTATTCACCCCCCCTCTAGTCAACTATATCGATCCTTTCACCGGTCCTTGTTGAAGGTTAAAACAACAAACTTGATAAATCACCATCGTGGTTTTTGTGCCGTAGGTAAGATCAGTTCTTGCTAGAAGCCCGTAGCAGCCACGTAAAACTTGCAACTACAAAGTAGAGGACGTCTAACTTGTTTTTGCAAGGCATTCTTGTGATGTGATATCGTCAATACATGATGTGATATACGTTATTGTATGAGATGATCATGTTTTGTAAAAGTTATCTGGAACTGGCAGGAGCCTTATGGTTGTCGCTTTATTGTATGAAATGCAAACGCCATATAATTTCTTTACTTTATCACTATGTGTTAGCGATAGTTGTAGGAGCAATAGTTGGCGAGACGACCACGACGCTATGATGGAGATCAAGGTGTCAAGCCAGTGACAATGGAGATCATGACGATGCTTTGGAGATGGAGATCAAAAGCACAAGATGATGATAGCCATATCACGTCACATTTTGATTGCATGTGATGTTTATCTTTATGCGTCTTATTGTGCTTAGTATGGTGGTAGCATTATAAGATGATCCCTTAAGTAAATTTCAAGGTATAAGTGTTCTCCCTGAGTATGCACCGTTGCGACAGTTCTTCGTGCTGAGACACCACGTGATGATCGGGTGTGATAGGCTCTACATTCACATACAACGGGTGCAAGACAGTTTTGCACATGTGGAATACTCGGGTTAAACTTGACAAGACTAGCATGTAAAAACATGGCCTCGGAACACTAGAGACCGAAAGGTCGAACGTGAATCATATAGTAGATATGATCGACATAGAGATGTTCACCATTCATGACTACTCCATCTCACGTGATAATCGAACATGGCTTAGTTGATTTGGATCATGTATCATTTGGATGACTTGAGGGATGTCTATCTAAGTGGGAGTTCTTAAGTAATATGATTAATTGAACTTAATTTATCATGAACTTAGTCCTGATAGTTTTTGCGTATCTATGTTGTAGATCAATGTCCTGTGCTACCGTTCCCTTAAATTTTAATGTGTTCCTAGAAGAAAGCTAAGTTGAAAGATGATGGTAGCAACTACACAAACTGGGTCCATAACTTGAGGATTATCCTCATTGATGCACACAAGAATTATGTCATTGATGCACCGCTAGGTGAAAGGCGTGCCGCTGGAGCAGATGCTGATGTTATGAACGTATGGCAAGCTCGATCTTATGACTACTCAATAGTTCAGTGTGCCATGCTTTACGGCTTAGAATCGGGACCTCAAAGACGTTTTGAACGTCATGGACCATATGAGATGTTCCAGGGGTTGAAGTTAATATTTCAAGCAAATGCCCGAGTTGAGAGATATGAAGTCTCCAACAAGTTCTATAGCTACAAGATGGAGGAAAACAGTTCTGTCAGTGAATACATACTCAGAATGTCTGGATATCATAATCACTTGACTCAGCTGGGAGTTAATCTTCCAGATGATTGTATCATTGATAGAGTTCTCCAATCACTGCCACCAAGCTACAAAGGCTTCGTGATGAACTATAATATGCAAGGGATGGAAAAGACTATTCCCAAGCTCTTCACAATGCTCAAAGCTTCAAAGGTAGAAATCAAGAAGGAGCATCAAGTGTTGATGGTTAGCAAGACCACTAGTTTCAAGAAAAAGGGCGAGGGAAAGAAGGGGAACTTCAAGAAGAATTGCAAGTAAGTTGCCACTCCTGGGAAGAAGCCCAAAGCTGGACCCAAGCTTGAAATTGAGTGCTTCTATTTCAAAGGGACTGATCACTGGAAGCAGAACTGCCCCAAGTATTTGGCAAATAAGAAGGATGGCAAAGTGAACAAAGGTATATCTGATATACATGTTATTGATGTGTACCTTACTAATGCTCGTAGTAGTACGTGGGTATTTGATACCGGTTCGGTTGCTCATATTTGTAAATCGAAACAGGAACTACGGATTAAACAAAGATTGGATAAGGACGAGGTAACGATGCGCGTCGGGAACGGTTCCAAGGTTGATGTGATCGTCGTTGGCACGCTACCTCTACATCTACGTTCGGGATTAGTTTTAGACCAAAATAATTGTTATTTGGTGCCAGCATTGAGCATGAAGATTATATCTGGATCTTGTTTAGTGTGAGACGGTTATTCATTTAAATCAGAGAATAATGGTTGTTCTATTTATATGAGTAATTTCTTTCATGGTCATGCACCCTTGAAGAGCGGTCTATTTCTGTTGAATCTCGATTGTGGTGATACACATATTGATAATATTGATGCCAAAAGATGCAACATTGATAATGATAGTGCAACATACTAGTGGCACTTCTGTTTAGGTCATATTGGTATAAAGTGCATGAAGAAACTCCATGCAGATGGACTTTTTAAATCACTTGATTATGAATCATTTGATACTTGCGAACCATGCCTCATGAAGATGACTAAAACTACGCTCTCTGGAACAATGGAGCGAGCCAATGACTTATTGGAAATAATAGATACCGAAAGTGCAACTAATCCTTGGGTGGTTTTGGTAATTCCTAACAACATATAGCTCATTGAACTAATACTCTTTCAAGATGATCATTTCAGAAAGTTCATTGATTGGCATGGCATGGACTAGAGATGTGGACCCCTCAGAATGATAAGGACACATATTGGCAAAAAGCTCAAGACTCTACATTTTCATTTAAGTGATCTAGGATCACATTGAGTCCATAGGAAAGCCAATACTATTAAAAGGGGATGAGATGTTGCTTAATGTCTTACTTGCTCAAAATGCTTAGTTATATGATCCAAAAATCCTCAACCACTTTTTCATATCCACATATGTCCTAAACCTAAAGTCAAACTTGGTCCCACCGATTTGATCTATCCGACGCCACCGAGTTCATTTAACATAGCCACTGCCACAAACCCTAATCACTTCGGTCTCACCGATAGGGATCTCGGTCTCACCGAGATGGGATTGCAAACTCTCTGTTTCCCTTCATAATGTTTCTGTCTAACTGAAATGAGAGATTGGTCCCACCGAGTTCGCAATGCAAACTCTTTGTTTCCTTTTCGTAACGTTTCAGTCTTATTGAAATGAGCGATTGGTCCCACCGAGTTTGCCTGACCAACTCTCTGTTTTCCTATTGCTGAAATCGGTCCCACCAAGTTCATGTGATCGGTCTCACCGAGATCAAGTTATGCCCTAACCATAGCACATCGGCCCCACGGAGTTGATCATGTCGGTCCTATCGAAAAGCCTAACGTTCACATTTTGAACTAAATCGGTCTGACCGAGTTTCACTATTCGGTCTCACCGAGTTTGGGAATCTATGTGTAATGGTTAGATTTTGTGTGGAGGCTATATATACCCCTCCACCCATTCTCCACTCGTGGAGAGAGCCATCATAACGTGCCTACACTTCCAGCATTCATTTTTTGAGAGAGAACCACCTACTCAAGTGTTGAGACCAAGACATTTCAATCCAACCACAAGAATCTTGATCTCTAGCCTTCCCCAAGTTGCTTTCCACTCAAATCATCTTTCCACCATAGCCAAATCTGTGACAGAGAGAGTTGAATGTTGAGGAGACTATCATTTGAAGCACAAGAGCAAGGATTTCATCATCAACACACCATCTATTACCTTTTGGAGAGTGGTGTCTCCTAGATTGGTTAGGTGTCACTTGGGAGCCTCCGTCAAGATTGTGGAGTTGAACCAAGGAGTTTGTAAGGGCAAGGAGACCACCTACTTCGTGAAGATCTACCCAAGTGAGGCAAGTCCTTCGTGGGCGATGGCCATGGTGGGATAGAAAAGTTTTGTTCTTCGTGGACCCTTTGTGGGTGGAACCCTCCGTGGACTCGTGCAGCTGCTACCCTTTGTGGGTTGAGGTCTCCATCAACGTGAATGTACGATAGCACCACCTATCGGAACCACGCCAAAAATCTTCATGTCTACATTGCATTTGCTCCCTCCAAACTCCTCCCCTTTACCTTCATATGCAATGATTTACATTCCGCTGCTATATTCTTAGAATTGCATGTGTAGGTTGATTTCTTGACTAGTGCTAAGTTTCTAAAATCTGCCAAAACATAAAATTGGGAAAAGGCTAGATTTTTATTTGGTCAAGTAGTCTAATCACCCCCTCTAGACATACTTTCGATCCTACAAGTGGTATCAGAGCTTTGATATCCATTTGCCTTGATTTCCATAGCTTTGGTGATCATAGCCTTGGTTTCATAACCTAGGTGTGTATGGCGTCTAGCGAGGGAAATTACCACCGTAGAGGTCCTTACTTTGATGGTACTAATTTTGCTAGTTGGAAACATAAGATGAAAATGCATATTCTTGGACATAACCCGCCATTTGGGTCATTGTGTGTATTGGTTTGCAAGGTGAATTCTTCGATGGGAGAGAACCAAATCGTGAAGATACCGTGGAAGAATCGAAGATGTTGCAATACGATGCTCAAGCTTGCGATATCCTCTTCAACGGATTGTGCCCCGAAGAATTCAACAAAATTAGCCGCCTTGAGAATGCAAAGGAAATTTGGGATACTTTGATTGATATGCACGAAGGTACCGACTCCGTAAAGGAATCCAAGTTGGATGTGCTTCAAAGTCAGCTTGACATGTTCAAAATGAAGGATGGTGAAGCTGTCGCTGAAATGTACTCTAGGCTTGCTCTCATCACAAATGAGATTGCCAGCTTAGGAAGTGAAGAGATGACCGACAAATTCATCATCAAGAAGATCCTAAGAGCCTTGGATGGAAAATATGATACCCTGTGCACTTTGGTCCAAATGATGCCAAATTACAAAGATCTCAAGCCAACCGAAGTCATTGGAAGAATTGTTTCTCATGAGATGTCACTCAAGGATAAAGAAGGGCTTCACAACAAGTCTAGTGTTGCTTACAAAGCCTCATGTGATGCTCCTACATCATCAAGTGAGAAACAAGCCTTCAATGAAGAATTGATCATAATGGTGAAGAACTTCAACAAGTTCTACAAGAGTAGAAGCAAGGAAAGGAGTTCCAAGTCAAGGTCCTACAATGACAAAAGATCTTCTAGTCATGAGCAAAATTGCTACAATTGTGGAAGACCCTAACACTACTCCAATCAGTGTATGACTCCCAACAAAAGAAGAGAAGACTCACCTAAAAGGAGAAGCAAATGGGAAGAATCACCTCCAAGAGAGAGAAGGAGTAGAAATGATCGCTACGAACAAAGAACCTCTCAAAGAAGCAAGGATTCGGAAAGGAAGGACAAGTCATCAAGGAGCTACACAAAACGAAGACATCAAGCTCATGTTGGTGAATGGGTATCCGCTCCAATTCCGACCACCACTCCGAGAGAAGTTATCATTCCAACTCCGAATATACTCAAGATGAAGGTGTTGTCAGTCTAGCACTTGTGTCAACCAACTCCTATGACATATTTGAGTCACCAAATGAAGGAATTGGAAGATTCTTTATTGATAAAGGTCCCAAGAGAAAGGTGTTTACAAGAGCCTTTCCGGAAGTAAGCAATTTCAGAAATTGTACGGAAGCAAGGAAGGCACCGTAAGAATCAAGGTGTTGGTTTTGAACGAAAGTTCAATGCCAATGGAGTTGAGTGGGAAGAAGATCAATACCCCAAGACGAAGTTTGTCCCTCAACAAGAGAAGTATTATTCTACTTCCTTCATGGGGACACAAGCTCAAGATGATCTTCCACCACAAGACCACAAACAAAAAGGCAAGGACAAGCTTCAAGAAGAGATTGATGCATTTGAAGAAGTTCCTAAGGCCTTGGTCAAGTGGGTCCCCAAGTCTACATCAAGTTCTACTTCATCTACTACATCTACAACCCCAAGGATTCCCATCAAGATGATGTGTATCCTGAAGAAGAAGAACTAGATAGTTCTTGAGGGTGACTCCACCAACATACTTCACTCATATTCATTTTGGCAAGGACAAGTGCAAACAACTTCCACATCTTGCACTAGTTCAAGGAGTCACAAACTCTCTTGTTGGTAAGAAAAGGGACAAGGTAATCTAATGCTTTCATGGACATCATCTTGTGTGTGCTTCACTCTATGTCTATGGATATTCTTGTTTGTTCCTTGTGGGACTAACCCATGTAGGTATTGAAAGTGCAACTCACTCCAATGGGTTGCTCCAAATGATCTACATAAACAATGAGCATCCACATCTTCAACACCTACATGAAGTCATCATCGGCAAAACCCAAGGTTAGTTCATCCCTCTTAGGGGGGATATCACATCTAGGGGGAGCTTTACTCTAAGAATTGGGCTAAAGCAACTCTAATGGTGTGAACACAACAATGCTTTATGTAAAAGTGGTAACCCCATTTGTGCTTAAATGATGAGTGTGACCTATGATCAAATGTTCTCATTTGACTTCTAAGTCAATATACTCATACATAGATGACCTAGTCATCGCCAATTGCTTATAGATGCTAGAGTGATTGTGCATGCTTTTCCACATATTTCATTTGCCATTTTATTGTGTGAGCATGTTGATTGCACATTTTTCTCATTCGAGGACATCCATTTGTTGCCATGATTGTTTGTCTCTTTTTCTTTTGCCAAATGGATGGACAAGAATGCCTAAGGAATCCATCTAGCTATCTATGCTTTTCTCGTCTCAAACTCTATTCATGCTACATCACAAAGTTTGGTCAAGTCAGATTCGAACCCTCTAGGTGAGGAGCACTCCGAGTCACCGATTCGTCATAGACTTAATCTTCCAAAACATCTCTACGCATTTCGGTCTGACCGATTCATTCCTCTCGGTCAAACCGAGTTCATTGAGTTGATCTAGGTTTTCAATCTTGGTGCAACGGATTTGAACAATTTGGTCACACCAAGTTGCAGTACTGCTTGCAATTCTGCATCTTGGTGCCACCGAGTCGTTCCACTCGGTCACACCGACAGGGTCGAGATATAAATACCCATAGGTCAAATTTTGGAAATTCCTCCGAAACCTTTTCACCCGCGCGTATCCTGCTCTATCGACTCAGGTCTCCAGATTGTCTCCTCATCGCCAGCAACCTCCCGCCACTGGTCTCCGTCGCCGTCAACAGAAATCTCCACCGTCGTTGCCGTCATAGCGAGCTCATCGCCAAATTAGGGTATGAGTTTGACCCTCTATCTTTTCTCACTCCGATTCTTAGCACAGAGACAATGCTATGATTCTTGACAACTTTGAGATTATCCTATCCAGCGAAAACTCCCTTTGGTTTAGATTCGATTCGAAAATTGAGGGTTAGCACTACAAAAAAAAGACACATATGTGACATTTTGGGCCGAACAAAAATTTTTTCTGTCATACATACGACACTTCTATGACGATAATTGTGACAAAACCCGGTATCATCATAGATGTGGTGGGCTCCTACTTCTATAACAAAAAATCATGACAGAAAATGGGCTTTTCGTCCTGGGCGGGCCGGAGAAGCAGCTGCATGACATTCTTTGGGCTGTCCATGACGGAAAAAACCGTGGTAGAAGCGAGGCGGAGGAAAATTTTGGGGAGTTGCCAGTTACGGTGGGAGGTCGGGGGCCGAGCGATGCGCGTTTCTCTCATACACGTACGCGCGTGTGTGCGAGGCGTTGGCTCTAACTGAACACGAGCGAGGCGTTGGGCTCTAACTGAAGCCGAGCGATTGCACTGCAGGCTACGCGTTACTGAACCCGAGCGATCGATCGATGGCTATTAACTGAACCCGATGGAGCGATTCCTTCGCTACTGCTGCTAACTGAAGCCGATCGATTGGATGAACAGTGAGCGTTGCAGGGGGGGTGCATGAACAGTGAGCGGTGGCGTTGCCTCTGGATGAACAGGACCCCGTGGTGTGGAGGGCTGGATGAACAGTAGATGGTGGAGGGGTGGCCGTGGAGGGGTGGTTGAACAGGACCCCGTGGTGTGGAGGGCGGGATGAACAGTAGACAGTGGAGGGCTGGATGAACAGTAGGTGGTGGAGTGGTGGTTGAACAGTAGCCGGTTGAGTAGCGCGCGGTGGAGGCTAGATGAACAGGAGCCCATGGAGGCTGGAGCCCGTGGAGGCTGGAGGGGGTCGACGGTGGAGATGAACAGTATCCCGTGGAGTCCCGTTTTGCGGTACGCCACACCCCTCCCGATGAACAGGACCCCCGTTTCGACCGTAGCGCTCCAACACAAGTCCGTTTCGTCCGTTTTGCGGTACGCCACACCCCTTCCGATCAACAGGACCCCCGTTTCGACTATAGGAGGTCCATTTCCTCCGTTTTGCGGTACGCCACACCCCTCCCGATCAACAGGACCCCCGTTTCGACCGTAGGAGGTCCGTTTCCTCTGTTTTGCGGTACGCCACACCCCCCCGATCAACAGGACCCCCATTCCGAACGTAGGAGGTCCGTTTCCTCCGTTGTGCGGTACGCCAGGCCTTGTTTCCATCGTCTGTTCCGTCCAAGCCCTCCCGATGAACACGACCACGCATTCCGTTCCGACCTAGCCGGTTGGCTCCCACGCGTTCCGTTGCCTCCCAATGAACACGACGCATTCTGTTGCCTCCCCATGAACATGACGCATTCCGTTGCCTCCCCATGAACACAACGACGACATTGTTTCTCCATTCCGACCTAGCCACGTACGTATGCGCGAGTAGGCATTCGAGACGCTACCCGTATGTACGTACGTGGCCGTATTTTCTTTCTTGCACCCTCGCCGTTGTACGTACGTGTACATGCTACGTGCGCGCCACTACTACGACACGTGCGCGCCTCTACTACAACACGTGCGTGACTCTACATCGACCAGTATGTACGTACACTTTCGCGACCAGAATGACAACGCTGCGTACGCTTCGACCAGGTGGGTCCCGACTGTCAGGCACTTCCTTGCCTGCAAAGATGTAGCTGGTGGATCCCAGAAGTCAGGGGCGAATCATTTTTTTTGCCCGGACACACTTCCTTGCGTGTAAAGATGTAGCTGGTGGGTCCCAGCAGTCAGGGGGGCGAATCATTTTTTTTCTCGGACGCACTTCCTTGCGTGCGAAGATGTAGCTGGTGGGTCCCAGCAGTCAGGGGTGCGAATTGTTTTTTTTGCCCGGACACACTTCCTTGCGTGCGAAGGTGTAGTGGTTCAAAAAAAAGAAGGTGTAGCTGGTGGGTCCCAGCAGTCAGGGGGAAACATTTTTTTCACGAAATATGGTGGCTTGTCTGGTGGGTCCCCGCTGTCAGGTGGAGGAATAATTCTTTTGCGTGTAATAAGGAGGCACTTCCTTGCTGCGGTTGTGGACCCAGCTGTCAGCCTCTCCACGTACAGTCCACGTCCAATGGAAGCCGTTCCTTGACCATGTTGACCACGCCGTGCCGAGAGCACCAGGGCGATGGACGACGATGAGGCCTAGGAAGGGGACGACGCGGAGCCGGGGAAGACGCGGAAGTGGATGCCCACGCGTAGAGGAGTACGAGGGTTCACTGGTTCGCTGTGGTGTGAGGCTGTCGTCGCTGCAGAATAACAGAGGGTGTGGGTGAGTAGAGGGATGGCCTGGCCAGCGGTGGGAGTAGTAGGGGGCGGTGAGGCCTCCGCGACATCACAGCCGACCACGGGAGGCAGGAGCACGCGGTACGACCGGCGCTGGTTTGGGCGGCTGGAGCAAGAAGACCAGAGGTTGAAGAAGCACTAGGCCGTTGGATGGACATAGTACGGTCACTATTGCTAGAATCGTGCATATTGACTAAGTTGACAAAGCCCTCCATCCCCGTCAACTTAGTAGGCCCACAAGTCAGCCAGCCACTATACTGGGTCCCAGCTAATAGGGGGAGTATTCATTTTTTTGTGCGTAATAAGGAGGCACTTCCTTGCGTACGAAGATATAGCTGGTGGGTCCGAGCTGTCAGAGCCGGCCGCGGGGAGGAGGGAGCAGGCAGTCCCGCCGGCGCTTGTTTGAGCGGCTGGAGCAGGAAGAGCAGAGATTGAAGAAGCACGACGGCCGTTGGATGGCCATCCAACAGTCACTGCTTGTGCGTCAACCTTTTTTTAGGAAAGCCTCAAATCTATGAAAAATAGCATACAACCCATCTGCCATTATTTTTAATAATTTACATCCCATTTGCTAATTCTTAAGGGTTTTTTTGGAGCCCATTTTCTTTTTGTTAGCATTACAGCCCATATTGTGGCCACGGTTAAAAACTTATACGAAATTTTGCATATTTCGGTGCGGTCCGAACTGTTTTTAATCCCGAAATTTCGACTCACATTCAAACTGATTTTAAAAATAAATGTATATCAATATAAAATCCAACAAATTCTCTACGCATAATAATTAATGTAATTTAAAATCTCGAAATGAAAAAAAAAGATATTTGAAACTAATTGCCGGTTTGATGTGTTTTAAAAATGTACAGCGCATTTCTCATTACTGATGGGCCATTTTCTCGGCCAGCCGAATGAAAGCTCTCCTCGTCTTGAAAGATTTGCATCCCAACAGGCCTGACAAAGCGACTTACTTGGCAAATCACAAAAAAACTGGGATGTGGCAGTGGACCCAGCTGTCAGCCTCTCCACATACAGTACTCTTCCGATGGAATGTCCTTGACCACATTGACCACGCCGTGCTGAGAGCACCAAGGCGGTGGACGACGGCGAGGCCTAGGAAGGGGACGACACGGAGCCGGGGAAGACGAGGCAGTGGATGCCCATGTGGAGAGGAGTACGAGGGTTCACTGGTTCGGCTGCAGTGTGAGGTTGCGTCGCTGCAGGGCCTGGCTAGCGGTGGGAGTAGTAGGGGGCGATGAGGCCTCAACGGCAGCACAGCTGGCCACTGGAGGCAGGAGCAGGCGGTCTCCTCGGCGCTGGTTTGGGCGGCTGGTGCAAGAAGAGCAGCGATTGAAGAAGCAGCAGGACCGTTCGATTCAAATCCAATGGTTACTGCTACTAGAATCATTTGTTGACTAAGTTGACAAGCCCTGCATACGCGTCAACGTAGTAGGCCCACAGGTCAGCCTCCCAACCGGTGCGCCCCAGATGTCAGTGGGAGGAATCATTTTTTTCGCGTAATAAGGAGGCAGTTGATTGCGTGCGGCCAGGCCAGCGGAGGGAGAAGGGTGGGCCGGGGAAGCCTGCGCGGCATCACAGCGGGCCAAAAGAGGAGGGAGCAGGCAGTCCCGCCGGCGCTAGTTTAGGCGGCTGGAGTAGGAAGATTAGAGATTGAAGAAGCACGGCGGCTAGAATCGTGTGTTCACTGACAAAGCCTTGCCTAAACAAGTCATCCTCGAAATTTGTGGCGTGTACAGCCCATTTGCTATTATTTTTATAAAATTTACTCATTTTCTAATTCAGATGGAATTTATTGCAGCCCGTTTTCCATTTTTAGAATTGCCGGCCATTTTCTGGTCAGTACCAGGGTCAAAAATTTAACTAAATATGTGGGAATTTTTTGCTGGGGAACAAAATATTCTTAATCCAAAAATTAATAGCCATACTAAAACAAATTTAAAAATAAATTAGTACTATGTCATGTTAAATCCATTGAAATACGTATAAGATATCAGTGAAGAACAAAATTCAAAAAAAAGTAATATCCCATTTGCTCGTCTTGAAAGATTTGCAGCCCAGTAATTCGGAGAAAACAAATAGGCCTAGCTTGGGTATTCTTCAAAAAGAAATACTGGGCTATTTTCCCTAAGAACTGGTGCATGAGCATTTAGCTTTATTTATTTATTTACTTATTTATGTTTAGGGGACCATGAGCACGTACCTGGGCCGGATTCATGTGAGAGCCTCCCTTCCAGTTAATTATGGGCTTCTCTATTGGGCCTTCATCAGTGGGCTGCATGTTATCAACAAATGGAAAATGTGTTCTGTACGAAAAATAGTATGAGCTACATACGGTACGGGGCACTAAAGGATCGAACCGTGCAACGACTTCCAAAACATTGTGTTTGTCGTTCTAACAACACATTTATTCAACCAACAGACGAAATATACTACTGATTGTACATTGAAAACAGCAGCAGCAGCAACCAGGGCTGGGGGTGCAACAGAAGCAGTAAGCAGGCTAGAAGAGTGAAGACGCAGCTCTCTCTTCCAAACCAAACATCACCCATCATTACAAAAGGGCTACCAAAAAAGAACAAGTGTATGCATCAAACTAAATAAAGATCCTACTACACCAAGTGTACGCATCTAACTAACTGGCTCACTTAGACGTTACTATTCATTAAGCTATGGAGATTGGCTGACGGCTTGAACCAGATGGGTGCCTGACGGGGGAAACTCCAGCTAGCAGGTCGAAGTCTGATACTTGCGACCCTCTCTCCTACTTTGGGCTGCAGAGCGTGGCGGCACATATCAGGGTATGGTGCATGCAGAGACGCATGGTACGCTGTGTACACACAGTTTTGCCTGATGAACGAAACCGCGCTGCCATCATGATCCTTGTCGTTGGTTATCTCCTGGTTAATCGGATAATTCAGTCCAACAAACAGAGAGCGTGTACCAAGGCTACTTACCAGCCTCCAATCAAATACCTTGCAGTGACTGTGATTGTATTTCGCGAAACAACACGTCCGGTACGTGCGAACGACCATCAATCTTTCGTCGTCGTCTGATCGAGCCAGGAACCACCTGCAACTGCCATGCCACTTTTCTTTGAAAGGTTCTGGGATTAGGAAGGGTAGGGACACCAGGCGGCCTACAACATCATATCAAGTTGGAGTCAAATAAAAAAGGGCTCTTGATTTAGTCAATCTTAAGAACAGCATGTTATGAGCATGAATATTTTTTCAGTAAATGTTGACAGTAATATAAGCAAGCCATCATGATATCATAGGAAAGTAACATACTACTATAACAGCCGTTTATAGCGATGACTGGAGTAGGCCAGCAATACGTCCAGCCATAGAAGGAGTCGACAGCGTAAATGAAGCCCTTGTGTTCAATGGCATCAGAGAACCATGGAGGATGTATTATCCTGCGATGGACGTGCGGATTTATCCACTTACCACAGTGACTAGTCAGATAGGCGAGACCGCGGTTGAAGAACGCAATTATCCTGAAATCTTTATAATTCACAGATCTTGTGGGCACTTGGCAGATTATAACCTTGAGCAAATCAAACTTGGTATCATGTTGGCTACTGTTAGATACCGAGTATTCTGGGCCGCGGTGCCAAAGTAGTGCAGTGTTAATCGAAGGAAGGGGGATCAATCGCCGGGTGTAGACCTCCATGAGCATCCAGCTGCCGCGACCGTCGACGAGCACCATCCAAGACGTGTTCATGCCGACCCAGTACATACCATTAATGTAGTTGAGGCTGACCGGGATCGGATTGCAGTGAAGGGGGTTGATGATTGCCACCCTACGATCGTTATGCTGCGTGACATGCCATTTCTAAAGATCAGGCGGCATCAGCAAGCAAGGAGTTGGCTTAAAAAGCTCCGGCCTGAGGGCTTTGAGTAAACGGTACAACCCCGACGAGCACGCGGCGAGCGGCATGGTACTGAGATTGTCCACACGCGAAACAATGAGCTTGATTACCTCTGTGGGGAGCGAATTCCAGCCACTCTTTCGACGGATGCTGCTCGGTTCTGCCATTGTTAGTGCTTGGGTTTCGGACGAGGGGGGGGGAGGCGCCTTAGCGGGGATGGAAGCTTGGACGAGATTATGTGCGGACAAAGATGGAGAAGCGAATATGTGCTGCGGGAAGTGGATAGGTGATGATGACTACAACATGCCGCTTGACTTACGAGACACATACCAGCAGCGTAGGGTCATATCGATGCCAGACAACTTGCTTGAGTGATCACAGTACTAGTACTCCCTACAGTACCTACTACAGTACTATGCCCTAGCTTGCTAGAGTAGAGTAGTAGAGCAGGACTCTGCTCTACTACTAGCACCGTAGGAGTAGTATATTCTAATTTAAAATAGTTACAAACTTCGATGCCCGATCGTGGAACGACTATGAACCGTGCTCAAAGACCGTGTCTACGTGGTGTTTGGACTTATAAGCAAAAAAAATAGCAAGATGCCCGTGCATTGCACGACACACCATCATCACCAACTCGGTTTTTTCTCTACTCCTACTCCTATAAAAGACTCAGTTGGTGATGATGGAGGCGAGGAGGCGTGTTCAGCCGGGCGTGCAGCGGACGGCGCAGCACTATTCGATTTGTTATAAAAAACGTAGTAGAGATAGAGACATAGGGAGGAGCACGAGGTAAGGCCTTATCTGTAAATGTGGAGAGAGGTGCAGGTATCTTTTGTAAAATTGTCATAGTTGGCTTTCTATCCGTCAGATATAGATCGGACGGTCTATATTACAAGATGGCAGGCATACCATCATCACCAACTCGGTTTCTATAAGAGTGTATATATATATATATATATATATATATAGAGAGAGAGAGAGAGACTAGGGAGTACTAGTAAGGACACCATCTACTGCTTCGTGTGCTACTCCTACGCTCCATTCGGTGGCCGCAACGTCCCCTATAGCCACTCCCTCCTGCGCTCCATTCGGCGGGCGCTGTTGAAATCTGGGGAGCGCACTCTCGCGACTGCTGGCAGCCACGACTTCACCGACGACGACTTCTTCCCCGACCTCGGCAACCTCTTCCTCAACGACATGGGCGACAACCTCAACGCCAACGGTGCTGCTCCCATTGCACCGTATGTGTTTCTGTCCTTCCTGTTCGAAATCGTGGTAGAATTCATGTTTCCACTCTGTATCCTAGTACTATACTAGTCCACATGATTAGTTTCATCTCTATTATAGTCGTCATGATTTATTTTGTGCTTATTTGGATTAAATCTCGTAGTAACTTGCTCATATATTCAACTGGCGCAACGTCCCCTACAGCCACTCCCGTTTCATGGACGGCCTGGTCGATGCCTCCAAGGAGCCCTTCGTCCACTGCTATGAGTGCCCGATGCCGTTTTGTGGCTCGCCGGCAGACATGGTGCATCACTGCTGGCCCTTGGCGGAGAACATCAAGTACGACACGTGCTACCAGTTCACCATGTCGGAGTCGATGGAGGATCACCGCCGCCTGCTAGTCTCGGAGGAGGACGGCGGCGTCTTCCTCTTGATCATGGGCACCGGCGAGGCCCGCAAAGGCCGCCGCCCCGTCTCTATAATGTGCATCAGGGGCGTCACCGCTGACGCTGACACTGACATGAGGCAGATGTACGGGTGCGTGGTCAATGTTACTACCCCTCCGGGTCACGTGGGCGGCGACACCGGCCTCATCGGACAGACTTGGACTCTGGGGAGCTGGGACTATCCCGCCAATGTGGACTTGGAAAACCCATGGCATCCGTTCCATCATTTACCCACTGACTCGGTGCACGAGGACTCCAAGGAGGTTCACCTGGACATACGCATTATCAAGTGCACTTAGAAAACATGTGTGTGTGTGTGTGAGCGGTTATGGCCCGTGTCTTTGCCGCTTTTGATTCTGTTAACTTGTTGTTAAACTTGAGTGGCTCTCGCCGCAGCCCTTCCTTTGAACTGCTCCTCTCAGTGAGCTGATGTAAGACACTTTGGGTTTCATTTGATAATGGAACCGGGGAGGAGCCTCCCTGTTCTTCTAAAAAAAGTATGCATTATCAAGTTAAATGTTGATCATTAGTCTTCGCTCAATGTAATCCGCTGTCTAAGCATGTGGAGACTTCCATGCATGATCTTGCTCTATTGGAGTATCGCGCATGAATAAAAGTGTATCCATTTATGGTTTAGTCTAGAATCTTCCATGTATGAATTTTTACTACAGTACTGGTGAAAGACTTACGATGAACCATTTCTTACATCTCCTCTGCCCCCTTGCAAGTCATCCTGATTTAATCCCTCAGTCTAGGTGTATAAGGGCATGGTTAATATTACTTAATAGTATAGCCAACTATTGACTACAAGAAAGTGCCATGTCATCTGTAGCCAACATGTATAACAATCGATAGTCAAAAACTAATTCTTAAAGATCATTTATTGCAAAGCACAATAAGTGTTATTTCTTCACAAGTTTTGGATGCAGGTTGAATAGTTGAACGCTTTTTGTCGGTGTCAAAACCGGCGGATCTCGGGTAGGGGGTCCCGAACTATGCGTCTAAGGCGGATGGTGACAGGAGACAGGGGACACGATGTTTATCCAGGTTCGGGCCCTCTCTATGGAGGTAATACCCTACTTCCTGCTTGATTGATCTTGATGATATGAGTATTACAAGAGTTGATCTACCACGAGATCGTAGAGGCTAAACACTAGAAGCTAGCCTATGGTATGATTGTTGTTGTTGGCTCCCTATCGACTAGCCTGGCCTCGGTTTATATAATGCACCAGAGGCCTAGGATAACAAGAGTCCTAGCCGAATACGCCAATGGGGGAGGAGTCCTTGTCTTGATCGCCAAGTCTTGTGGAATCTTCCTTGTATGCGGCAGCTGTCCGAACTGGCCCATGAGTATACGGCCATGAGGGTCCTTGTCCCAATCTAATAGATCAGGAGATGACGTGGTGAGTACCCCCTAGTCCAGGACACTGTCAGTAGCCCCCTGAACCGGTCTTCAAGTTAGGGACGCTCCTTGATTCTTTTGAACCGTTCTTCATCTTCAGTCGTCGGTCTTGAAAACTGGTTCAACAAATCTTCTCATCTTCGATCTTGAGGATCCCCGAAATGCATTCGACGAGTTTACACGCCGGGTATCCGAGGAGCCCCTTTAAGTTTCCGGCCTTTATCAATGCCTTGTTATTTTTATGCCACACCTCGGGTTTGAAGTTGTTCTCGGGCAGCAGCGTCCTCTTGCGTCTGAGCTCCAACGCCAGACTGCATTTGAGGTATCTTTTGCAGCCGAGCACCAATGCCGGACTGCTTCCCAGCTCTAATGCCGGAATGTATCCGAGCTCCAACGCTGGGCTATGTATCCGAGCTCCAACGCCGGACTGTATCCGAGCTCCAACGCCGGACTATGTATCCGAGCTCCAACGCCAGACTGTACCCGAGGTGTCATAAATCACCTTGGTTCAAAGAAGTTTGAAGGAGTTTAGCCGAGCTTAATGCCGGAAATGCCCTCTATGGAGCCAGCCACTAGCGCCCGAGCTTTATGCCGGACTGCTTCCGAGGTGGTGCACCACCCCGAATGTGGGTCGATTTTTGTCAATATTTTTGATTGGCGCAATTTATTCTCTGCCGAGATACATAGCCAGTAGCCCTCAAGGTGGGTATCGGTCTAAAAACCGAGATGCACATGAAGGATGACATAAGACCGCTGATCCCCGTAGCCGTTGAGACTCAGGTTGATTTGCAAAATCGGTCTGAGGATCAAGTCGTAGCTCGGCAGAATACTTCGGGACACAAAAAGCGGCGTTCTCAGTCCTCAAGACTCAGGTTGGGTGCGGCCGACCAACCTGAGGATCAAAATCTCCTCGGAGACTGTATTACACTTAATTTTTTTTGCATTGGACAGGCAATGCAGTAGCCCCCGAGACACTGGTCGGGTGGCAACACCAGATCAGGGGATCAATGGGCCCCTTTAATATTTGTAAATAATAAGCCCGAAGCCCAGTAGCCCCCGAGCCTTAATGCGGGCACGGGAGGCCGAATTAAGGATTGATATCCATAGTAAAATCACAAATTATGTGTAATGACTCTATGTATCCGAGTACTTTACGTCATTAATGCTCGGATCCGCATTGTACAAAACTTTGTTGACCGACCATCGGCTTCCACCTCCTCGGCCAATAGCCGAGGAGTGTTTGTCCTACTTTATAAAGCCTTTATGAGGGCAAAGATTTACAACAAACAAGGCAATCTGGCCATACGGTTTTATAAACAAACGTACGCGGCGAGATATGTTATATTACTGTTTAACAAAAGAAATGTCTTCCAAAGAAAATAGTCCCGCTATCGGTTCCTTTCTTTGGGTTGTCATGCTAAGCATGATCATGAAACCTCAGCTCCAATGTAAGAGCAAAATATCGAGGATTTAGTTTGGGAGGCCAGTTAATAGCCACCGGTAGTGTTCAGCGACAGTCGAGGTCAAGCCGTAAACACTTCGGCCATTGTTATGAATGGCCCGTCGTTTAACACCGTCATCGGATCGCTGACCAGTTTACACTTATTGTGACAGTCAGTTTTCGGCTTTCTCCACTGAGGTGCTTAACCATGTGAGCTGGGAGCACAATCGCAGTGGTTCTCCCTTTGCACACCTAGCCGAACAAAGCAGAACGTAGGAGGCAAGCGCAGGAGCCGGGCAACCCAACTATTGACCAAAGACACAATTCGAAACCGATGCATATATAGCAATATCCGAGAATGTTTTTGCCGAATCTCTAAAGGTGTCCGGCGCTGCACTGCGAGACTTGTGCTGAAAACACACAAATAGTTTAAAAAGTGCCATAAGCTTGGAAAACCAAAAAACGTCAGTAAAAACTTGACGTCTGAACGAGATCAAGTGTTCGGTGCCAATCCGAAAATTGGCCTTAGCAAAAGAAGTGCTTCTGTCGTGCTTTAACATGATACATCCTATCTCAAGACTTCAAGCGGGTCAGCTTACGGCTTCAACCTCCTATCCCGAGGGTGGAGTACTTCTCATTAGGCCAGTTTAGCAAACTAAACTCTAGCGGCTTTGAGAGAGAAATTAGGCTCCCCGGCTAGTGACCACACGCTCGTGTCGAAAAAAGGAGTGATAGATAATAATAATAATAAATCTTTGCAACGACTAAGAAGAAGAACACTTATCATAAAATGGCTCATATAAATTTAAGAGCCCCCAAGTGACTTGGGTAAAAGAATGATTGCATGTACCAAAGTACATATATCATATCTATGTTCAACCAAACTTTAAACGCGTCTTAACCGACCGTCGGCTTCTCCCTCTTTGGTCAAGGACCGAAAAGTGTTATGTACTCCATCTGTCGAAAATATCGATGGTGTTTCCAATAACCAGGCAATCAGGCCATAAGGCTGTAACAGACAAAGCGCGCTCAGGGAACTTATGCTATATTACTGCGAAGTGTAAGAAGCATCTTCGAAGAAAATAGTACCCCCACCGATACCTTTCTTCGGTGCTCAATGTTATTATGAGACTTGTGCAATAGATTTTTTGTACTCATGAGTTCCGTTGTGTGCCGACCATCATTGAAAACTATAAGAGCGCTAGCTTTCAGCTTCACCCAGTCTGAGGTCCGGCTCGGATGACCCGATCGTGACAATCGTAGAGGTGCTCCCTTTACTCCCTAGCCGAACAATCGGGAACGTAGGGGTAAACACAAGAGCGAGGCAACCCAGCTTGCAAATCGCTTAAGTCAATATGGTGCATATTGTGGCGTAATACACGAACAAGGAACGAAGCCGTACAAGTATAATCATATGCAAGAGGAAAAGCTTCATGAAGGAAGCCCCCAAATGAATTGGGTATTTGAATTTATGCTCACAAACAAAGTTTGGACAAGAAAAAATTTTACAAGCAACATTTTTCCAAAAAAGTATAATGCTTGGTCGAACCGAACACAAGTTAGAAATTAAAGCTTTAAGCATGAAAGCGACTTAGCTGGTTAATGTGTTCGGTATTGATGATGCAATCCGAGATTGATACGGGACAAGGTTCCATCCCCCAAGCCGGTCCCGAGGTGGCGGAGCGGAGAGCTCGACACGCCGAAGTGGTGACATAGCACGGTCAATGCAGACCGGCAGAGTGAAGCCGAAGTCCCCGGATCATTTTCCTGTGCACAAAAAATGGTGCAAACCGGAGATAATAATAATAATGATAAAAAAATCGTTGCATAATAAATAATTTATGCAAAGTGAGTAATAAAAAAAATATGGCCTGGCGCCGAAGTCAATGTCAATGCAGAGCGTCGGCGTGATGCGGTAAAGGCGTGGCAAAGCCTAAGTTCACAGGTCGGTCCGAGCTCCGGATGCAGCGTTCACCGGACTATGTACGGAAACTGACCAAACCACCATGCGACTGTCGTTCATGCGGCCACCATTTGATAGACCTGTGTACATATGATGGACAAACCAGAGTAATAATTCCTTGGAAAAAATGAACCCAAACAAGCAAAAAATACTGGGATTAATAGCACCTGGTTTGTTTGTTGTAGCAATCCAAAGGAAGATGATTCCCATATTGGGACTCGATCCGTGCACCCATTGCCTGGTGGGCGACAAAACGACAGCATGGCAATGCTGGCAAAGGTTGGCTCGTCGAGGCAAAGCCCTCGGTCCAGCTAACATGACGGAGCTGGTCGGCTAGTGACACCGAAGTGTCCGGAGTAGGTTGATGAAGAGATGGCGAAGCCCCCGGTCCAGCCGAGATGTCGAAGTAGGTCGGCGTGATGGACACCAGCTTGAAGAAGCAATAGGTGCAGCCCTGCCGATGCAGGTCATGACGTGGTCGATGCCCGCTTGGTGAAGCGACCGTGCGGCGATGCCGGTATGCCCGCTCCGTGTAATCCGCAGGGCGGCAATGTTGGTGATGATTTATCCTTCGCGATGCCGGACTCTTGTTCGGCTTGCCGAGATGATGATCCGAAGAAGTTGAGCTCGGCTCAACAAAGTGACGACGTGTCTAGCGCAGGTCGGCAGCCGTGGAGCAATATTGCCGGAATGGTTTGACACTAGCATGATATTGAAGATCATGTTCAAAAGATTTTAAAGTTAGTGGGATGTGTTCGGAAACGAAACACAATACCCCATACAAAACTTCCTTCAGAAAGGATGTCTAAAATCCTGTTCGTAAAAAGGACGAACTCGGGTCGGATTTGTTTTCGCGCAGAAAACAGATCCTAAAAGTGATGCACTAATCGGAAGGTTCCCGGAGTTTGGACGGTCGGATCGAGCTAAAATTTTGAGGGGTGGTAGATATAGGAATTCCGCAGTCGATCAACGATTGGATCTTCCAAAGGAGGTCCGAGCTAGAAGCTGGACACCACGCCCTAAACTCGTCCAGATTCTCGTCCAGATTCTCGTCCAAAGGAGGTCGGAACTTGAAGAAATTTAGCGTGGCTGTTGTAGACGTAATTCCGCACTATTCCACCGAAGCAATCGTCAAACCGACGCTCGAGGAGGCGGTGACGGCGGATACAAATTCGCTGTCCAGAAAAATAGCACGGTCGCCCGAGGGCAATGTTGACGTTGAGCCCCCGGGCTCCCTGGATGATTCATCCATGATCTTGATAGAGATCGGAGCTGATGTTGATGAAGGCCCTCATCCGAACATGACGATCGGAGGTAGGGCGCAGTCCTTGGACGAACCAAGGTGACCAGTCGAGCTGGTGACGAAGATGCCGAAGTCGCAGTTGATCTGCAGGCGAGCCATCGACCTTTTGCCGAACACATAACGGAACTCTCAATGAAAGCACCAATGTCGGTGTCAAAACCGGCGGATCTCGGGTAGGGGGTCCCGAACTGTGCGTCTAAGGCGGATGGTAACAGGAGACAGGGGACACGATGTTTACCCAGGTTCGGGCCCTCTCTATGGAGGGAATACCCTACTTCCTGCTTGATTGATCTTGATGATATGAGTATTACAAGAGTTGATCTACCACGAGGTCGTAGAGGCTAAACCCTAGAAGCTAGCCAATGGTATGATTGTTGTTGTTGGCTCCCTATCGACTAGCCTGGCCTCGGTTTATATAATGCACCAGAGGCCTAGGATAACAAAAGTCCTAGCCGAATACGCCGGTGGGGGAGGAGTCCTTATCTTGATCGCCAAGTCTTGTGGAATCTTCCTTGTATGCGGCAGCTGTCCGAACTGGCCCATGAGTATACGGCCATGGGGGTCCTTGACCCAATCTAATAGATCGGGAGATGACATGGTGAGTACCCCCTAGTCCAGGACACCGTCACTTTTGTTTGCAAAAGATACCTTTTTATCTATTTCACCCGGATGTTTGTGAGCTCTAGAGATGAGATAATATCCGAAGAAACCTATCGATACCCGTTACACATGAGATGACCCCCACATCCTTTGTCAAAATAAACAACTCTCCGATCAATGCATTTCACTCTTCGGTGCAACGCACGGGCACCTTACTACTATAGATTAGTATGACCAAAAATTGAACTAACATTATATATAGTACGATAAATACTGATGCATGTCACCTAAAATTATATCATTCAAAACTATGTTCAAATACGAGTCCAACGATATAGTTTTTGTTGACATGCACTAACATTTTGTCAGTTAAATCTTCAGTCAAATTCAATGGGGGACTAATAAACCACGACCGATGTAATACAAGTGTAGAGGGCGGCGCTGCACGGGAGTCTCACCTCTCACCCCGCTCGTGGCGCGGCAGTAAAGCCGTCATATCACAAAACCCAACCACTCCCAGTAATAAATGGCCTGGTAAAATGAACAGACAAGCAACCATCACATCCCTCCGTCTTTTTTGCATTTCATCTCTCTGCATTTACTTTCTCCAGTTCATCTTCCACACTCGATCCCCAGCTACTACTCCTAGGGCCAGTTACCATCATAGCCTTCGGAACAGGCCTACGGACGACGCTTGGTAGGGGGTTGTTTTCGAACTTCAGGTTCACCCTACCCAGCCAGCCCGACCCCGGCACCCAGAGTAGTACACCTGAATACTCCCCATTTTCTATCCCCACCGCAAAATAGATTTCTCCACGGCACCACAGCCTTCGTGCTCCTCCCCTTTACATTGGCGCACTCGTCCACCGCAGCGCATCTGCCTCATCGACAACCTCGTACGCCGCACTGGAGCCGGTCCACCGTCGTCGTCGTAGACAGAGCCTCTTCCCCGGCATCGTCTTCCACGGTCTCGGATCTGCTTCCCGGAAGCCGACACCAAGCGCAGAAGTACCACCGTCGTGGACAATGAACTGACTCCCGTTGCCGACCATGACTCACAGAGGCCGCCGCGACCATCGTTCTCCTCCTCGATTGGTAATGTGTGTATTGAATCACTTAGCAGTACATGTGCAGTTCCAATTTTGTTCATACCTACCCTTCAATTTTCCTGGGTGCTATTGTTCCCGTAAAAGTAATTGGTTATAGCCTCCATTATCCAACAGAATATCAGCTTGTAATTGTGCGTCGCTCCTGTATCACGCTGTGCTTGGGTAGGTTTTTCATCTGCAACTAGCAGTGTGGCAAATGATGGAAAGGTTTTTAGAACTAGCAAGATGCCCATGCGTTGCACGCATCAAGATGCATTTGTATGAGTAGTTTATCTTGTGGGAGAAAAGGATGAATGAGGGAAGGCCTTATTTGCAAATCTGGAGAGGGGTATGGGTATCTTTTTGCAAACTTCCCATTTGTTTCCTTCCTATCTGTCAGATATAAATCGGAAGGCCTATATTGCAAGAAAAAAAGTATAGAGAAAAAAAGTAGATAGTAAAGGAAGTAGAGATAAATATAAAATATAAAATATAAAATAAATATAACCGTAGAGAAGAGAGTAGAGATAGCAGAGACATCGGGAAAGGATCGCGCGCGCGCGGGAAAAAGCGGCCGGGCGTGCGCTAGTTTTGGCGCGCGGAGTCCGGCGTGCTTTATAAAATCCAATGCCCTCCCACCGCTCTATGCCTTGCCACCGCTCTGTGCCTCGCCACCGCTCTCTCCTCACTCTTTTTCGTCTCGCCACCGCCGCGCCACCATGCCGCCGCGTAGCCAGGAAACTTGGGGATAACGCGGCGTCCGCGCGCGCCCCTCCGGCGGCTTCTCCGCCGAGATCCGGTTCCGCGGGATGCGCCTCGGCCTTGGCAATTTTGACACTGCCACCGAGGCTGCCCGCGTGTATGACGCGGCGGCGTGGCGCCTCCGGTGGCCTCATACAACATTGAACTTCCCCAACGTGCCGACGCGGGAGCGGGCGCGGGAGCTCGCGCCTCTGCCATGGCTTAGCACCGACAAGGATCGTCGCGACAACCGGAGGCGGGAGCACCGTCTTGGCATCGCCGAGATGGATGAGGAAGCCATTGCGTTGTGGTGCCAACACTTCCCATAGGACATCATCAACGAGCGCGAGTTCTACGCGCAAAGGAGGGCGGAGAGGGATAAGAGGAGGGCGCAGCGAGCCGCCTACCGCGAGGACAAGCGTAGGCGAAAAGCAGATGCTCAATTCAACATGAGGCTAGGAGCAGCGTCGCCCTGGGAATCCGACGATGATCGGTATCTTCACGCCTACAGTCAGACGTTGGAGGAGGACATCACCGAGGAGGAGTCGGACGACGAGGAGTAGTTGAATTATCTTTTTTTATCTATCTATGCTGAGAACTATCCTCTACTCTCTAGTATCTACTTCTCGATCTCAGCACTGTAAACGCTTTTTTAAAGCGTCGCGCATTGCAATTCTGTTGGAGATGCTCTAACATGGCAGACGAGTGCTTTAATGTTGCCCACAAGATGCGCGAGTATTACTAATATATTTTTCTTGCCATGTTGAGATTTTAAAACCACGAGTGTGAACATGTAGAGGAGCAATGAAGACCAAACACGGGATATTCGGGACATCTTCAAGGAGCGTGGCAAGTTAAAGAGGAGCTGCACCGAACCTGTAAAATGAGCTTTGGTAAGTAACACCCTTTCAATTACTTTCGTTTAGCCTCGTGTTCTTCGATGTGTATATGTTGTAGTTTCTGTTTCTCTTAAGTGTGGTGTTCTTCGATGTGTAATAAGAAGAGTCTTAATCGTCCTAATGCTTTCGTTTTTAACTTGATGTAGGAAGTGGGTGTTCTCACCTTGTAGTCTGTTTTTATATTTCTTTTCCTTTTGAATTCACTTCTCTGAGTTTTGTTTATCTAGCTTCTACTAAATGGATCTAGGTTTCTCTGAGTATTGATCTAAAAAACAAGTAACTTCATGTCAGGATGCAGTTCCTGCGAGGAGGGAAGTATGGTCAACCTCGAAATCATGTTTCCAAAATGAGGCTGGATTACACACAAGGTGACAGTTCCCTAATGATGCTGGATTAGACACAAGGTGCAAATTCCCAGATAATGCTGGATTACACACAAGCTAGGTGGAGTCGTCAGTTGTTCGTTTCCTCGTGGCATTAGTAAAGGCTGAAAGAAAGCGTGCAGCAGCCCTTGAGAATGTAGCTGAGTTCTTGAAGAAGCAAAAAGAGCAATCAGATGCTCTCTTCACCCAAGCCAAAGAAGAGATGGAAGAAGCCAGAAATAAGCTAGCAGAGGTAGAGCAGGCTAGGCGTCTCCTGCTATCTAAAACTGTTGTCAATACAAAATTTCCTTCATAATAGCTAGGTTCAAATGTTTATCCAGTCAGCATGCCTGTTGTGATGTCTGTGCATCTACTGATGTGGCACAAAATGTTTTTTTGGGTCATGTAATAACAGCAATTACTTTCCAAACAATAACAGACGAAGCATTGGACATGGTATAGTTCACGCGCAAGCCCGACATTCCAAGTTCAACTTCCACATCAAACTCTTGTTCACAGATATCTGCACATTCATACATAATGTCCACAACCATGATTCACTTCAAAGCCAGAAAAAATGTGAGGAGAGTTATAAATAAAGAAAAACCTCTACTAGTTCCTGCTACTAGTGCGAGCACAACAAGTCAAGACCATGCGTAAATTAATTATATTTTAGTCATTTTTTGTGTTCTAAAATGCCTGCCAGCTCGCGGAAGGACGTGTTGCCGGAACACGTGCGGATTCAATGAAGGCAGGCGGGGCAGTCTTAAGCTGTTTGCACGCAGCGAGGAGGCGTGCTCAGTCGGGCCTGTAGCGAGTGTGGCCCTCTTGGTCGGCGTGCCGGTTCAATGCCTGCGCTATGAGAGGTCGTGTCTGTGTTAGAGCAATCACTCCCTCCAGTCCTTTTTTGTTTGGGTATAACAAAATCTCATTTTCCATTCACATTTTACAAGTAAAATTCTTGGACAAACTTTGACCCAAAGTACGATGGGGACTAGTAAACCAGAATGGAGGTAGTAGTTTTTTTAATCAAAGAAGGGTTTCCCCTTCCGATTACTGAAAACCAGCATCTAAATCTAAAGCATAGTATTTTCCCTAGAACTACCAGGTTCAACATCTCGTAACATAAACCCATAAAACCAAACGCCAAGGAGGTACGTAGTACTATGAATTCCATTTTCGCTCCATACCAATCGTTCTAAAAACTACTCCCTCCGTCCCAAAATAAGTGTCTCAACTTTGTACTAGCTCTAGTACAAATTTGTACTAAGCTCAAGACACTTATTTTGGGACGGAGGGAGTACTTACTAATTATAACATGCCATTGAAAATTGGAACTCTTAACCCCACTAAAAAATGATATTTTAAATGTGGCTACTCGATCTCTGTCAACTGGCGAGCCACCGCGCTCCAAGTCGTTCACCTGTGGTCCCGACCATCAACTCCTACAAAGGTGCTCCACCACGTACCCAGTACCCGCGAATGCAGCAATCGTGCACCTAGGGTTTTAGGGTTTATTTGTTAACGTCGCCTTTACGTAACACTCATGTGTGCAAGACAGCGAGAGGCCGACTGCGTGCGTGCACCTCTTCTCTTCGTATATGTACTCCACCGTTTGTCTGGTGTCCAAAAAATTATAATAATTACTAGCAATGTGCCAATGCGTTGCCACACGATCAAAGTAGATTAATACATATTCACCGATTTGATAGAAAAAAAATCTAGTTTTGAAATACGTATATCACTAAAAATATGTTATGTTTCACTCAAAATATATTCCTTTGGCGGTTTTGATGAGATAAGGGAGGCATGTTGTTAGTTTCAAGATTCAAGAAGTGGTATATGTCTAATTTCTACTCTTACTAGCAAGATGCCCGTGCGTTGCATGGAACATCAAGATCTTGTGGGAGAAAAGGATGAACGAGGGAAGGCCTTATCTGCAAATGTGGTGAAGAGTGTGGGTAAATTGCCATATTTTCCTTCCTATCCGTCAGATATAAATCGGACAACCTACATTGCAGGATGGCAGGCCCACCATCATCACCAACTCTATTTTTTATCCCTACTCTTATAAAAAGCATTGTCGGTGATGATCGTGTGCCTGCCATCCTGCAATATAGGTCGTCCGATCTATATCTGACGGATAGGAAGGAAACTATGGCAATTTTGCAAAAAGATACCCACACCCCTCTCCACATTTGCAAATAAGGTCTTCCCTCGTTCATCCTTTTCCCCCACAAGATAAACTACTCATACAAATGCATCTTGATGTTTCGTGCAACGCATGGGCATCTTGCTAGTTGTTGCAAAAAGCCCATGTGTGTGTGAGAGAGAGGGAGAGTGGAGGAGGATGGAGTGCATGTGTAACAAAGACACAAGTAGTGTGTGTGCGATAGGTATCAGCTTAAAATGAGGCGATAGTGTGTGTGTGCACGATCGAGACGGCGTGTCTCAAGAAGGGAAGAAAAATCTACATAGATACAATGAGCGGGAGAGAGACATGTATGCGATGGTGGAAGCATGAGTGTGCGGGTGTATAAACCTATCTAGAGGCTAGCTAGTCGATAAATGTTTGTGAGAGAAATACGAGTCGGGGTGCGAAAGCAAGAGTTTTTTGTGTGAGAGAGAGAGACGGTAGTCGGGAAGGGGAGTGGAAGCAGGAGTTGTGTGTGTGTGTCTGTGAGAGAGAGAGAGGAGATGGTAGTCGGGGTTGTCTGATTGGTGTCAGTCTGGGATGGAGACGAAAAGAAGACCGCAACAAATGCTGTGTCTACAGGAGAGAGAGAGAGAGTAATTTTAGTGGTATGAGTCATATGTAGAGACATATAGGGTGTGTGAGAGAATCCCATAGAGAGAAAGACAAAGTGAAAGACGAGTGGAGACTGTGTGTGTGGCGGTGAAAAAGAAAGCTTAGGTACCGAGTGATACCAGAGAACAGTAGAGACGTGAGAGATAATGAAAACCATGTAATGTATAATGATAGGGAGAGTGTGACACTTCTCAAGGGAGACATCGAGAGACCATGTTTGCGAGGATAGGAGAAACATGAAGTGAGCGTGCGGGTGAGCTGGAGAAAAGAGAGTGATGGCTACCTGAAGGAGCATACATGCGAGAGAGATGGGCGTCAAAGGAGTGAACAAAAAAGGGATTCAAATATTTGAATTCGAGATGATGATACATGTAATCCATACTCGAACCAAAATTGATCTATCAAACATGCATACTCATATGAATTCGCGCACATCTATGTTATTTAATATGTAGATATTGCAGATCCATAAATTTTAGTAGAACATAATTTGGTTAAAAAAATCGAATTCAACCTTAAGATTTCCAGATCGTTGTATTTGTAAATCATATTATACATATAAAGGAGAAAAATTCTTTGTTGTGCTTTTGAAAGTATATGTAAAAAAATGATGTATATAGAATGTAATTCCAATTGAAAATGGATCGGGCCCGAAAAAAAATAGTAGAATACAAACAGGATTCGAATTGAGTTGGCACGGTAAACGTGCACTGTGCAAAATTTGAACGAAGCGGGGAAAGTCGCAGTAACCGCCCGAAACCAAAATCTGCGAGATGGAAATCACTACTGCCTATCCCTGCCGCGCAAAGCCTATCTGCTGGATTTCTATAGGTTTCGATAGGGGTAGGTTTGTAATTTCACCCAAACGTGACGTAACCGCCTCTCACCCGGATTCATACACGGTGGGCGCCAAAACACAGTGTGCCCTTGGCCAAAATCGACTCCCTCCCCGATTCATATTCATACACGGTGGGCGCCAAAAACAAACTCTCGTCGGCAATTTATTCGGTGTATGTGAGATTACCGTCCTATCCCCAACCGACTAATGTTGTTGTGATGTAGTAGAAATTTGAAACGGGGGCTAAGTTTGTAAATTTCCTCGCATTTGAGACAAGCGCGCCCTGAATACATGGTTCCCCCCTTCCTCTCTACCACCCTTTTCCCCATTCGTACTCCGTGGGCGCCAAAACACCCTCTCCACCCCACCCTCCTCCGTCCGCTGCCGTCTGCCACCCCATCCACCGCCGTCCTCCTCCACCATGTCAGAGCTGATACCCCGATGCCGCCATCCATTACAAGAGATCGACCTCTCTCATCCACGCCTTCGGACCGGGATCCTTGCATCCCGTCCTCTCGCTTCATCCTCGTCGTCGTCCACCTTGCCGGCGCCGCTCCTACGACCATCTCGTCCACCGCGCCCTGCAGCCACCGTCTACCCTCCTAGATCTGCTTCCACACCGCCGACAGCCATCGCTACTGCAGCACCGTCAAATTCTCAGCAGATGCGTACACGGCGCAGCACCAGAGGTGGTACTCTTTCGTATCTGCTCAACTTATTTATTGCAGCAAGAAAATAGATCCCCACTGCTTTACTCTGATTTCTTGTCTTGGTTGCGAAGTTGCCTTTGTCCGGTTTGCACCTTCAGATCCGCCATGGCACGCTCAACACTATACTCCCAATGCTTATGGTTTTCCCCTTTTATATTCCACACTAGTTAAATCACAGTATAGTAAATTTCAAAATTGGGTTAGTCAATTTTTTAGAGCTCGTCGGAGTTCGCCGGTGCGATCCAAGGGGCTTGGGTGGTTGTGGGGCCTCGCCGAACGGAGAAAACTCGACGCGGGTGGGGGGTGGGGGTGGCGGAGGAACACAGGCGGTGGGGGCCGGTGGCCCGTGCAGTGTTCTGTATGGGAAGAATCAGAGACGAGGAAGAAGAAGGGTTAGGAGACGTAGGATCTTCATCCAACCACCTAAAATGGTCGAGAGACAGCTGGGAGTTGCATTCTTAATGCGCTCTGGTTCATCATGTGTGGGCACTACGCAACCAACATTTTATTATCCAAAATCTTCTTGCTCTTCTTTACCATGTTCCTCTTCCGTTCTTCTTTAATATGTACTCTCTCCGTTCCTAAATACAAGTCTTTGTATAGATTCCACCATGGACTACATATGGAGCAAAATGAGTGAATCTACACTCTAAAATGTATCTAGATACATCTGTATGTGATCCATAGTGGAAATCTCTACCAAGACTTATATTTTGGAACGGAGGGAGTATGCTAGTAGTATAGTATGTTCCTTGTACTGAAGATGAGCAGGGATATTTGCAGTGTAGAGGTCTATACGGTCGGTTTTGATGGACACTTTGAGCCTCTTTGATTCGTAGGATCTTGTAAACATAGGAATAGGATTTGTAGTGGCCTGCCCACTTGAATCCTATAAGAATAGCAAGGAAATGCACGGAGCTGTGTCGCCTTTGAGAGTTATACTGATATTAACAGTACCGCACCTTCACTTGAAGAGAGCTGGTATCCGAAGCCTTTCTAGCCGTACCGGCAATACTAGCACATATATTCCAGCAAGTTCCACTTTGCTGATTTTACTCTGATGCTTAAGGTTTTCCCGTTATATCTACACTATGATCTGTGTAGCTGCTTTGTGTTGCACTAGCAGCAGTCCACTCTTGAAGCTAAACACTGCAATGACTTACAAAATTGGCACCAAGGCATTGAGTGCCATTCTGGATGCAATGTAACTCATACGCTCCCCATCTGTTGACTCTTGTTCAGAATATGATCCTAATGACTATTCTAACCTCGAGGAGTCAAAGGCAGATGGCCTATCCTGTTCACCCATCAAGGTGCATGTTCTAATTTGGCAATGTTTTATTGATTGCGGGTATCTTGCATATGTTGTCTTGCATTTCTTCTACTTTGTTGCACCGCCATATTCTTAGTTTACTCATCATATATGTTGAGATGCCATGCCCATCCATTATCAATACATATTCCATCTGTCATCGTACCATGTTTTTTCACTCAAATGTTGTTCGTGTGCATCAGACATCAAAAAGGAAGAGGGTGATTGCCGAACCTGAAGGAGCACTAGCAAAGTCCTTGAAAAACATGGTGGTGCCGGAGAAATCAGACAGCACCCCACTTATATTGGTTGTACAACCAGTGACACAAAATGTAGGACCGACTCTAGCAGACTGTACCCATATTTCACTGGCCACACCACTAGCCCCACCACACAGGACCACGCACTCCAACAAAAGGTATACCGATTTCATTTGTCATAGCACCAGCTGTACCACAGTAAAATCCCACTCCAGCAAAAAGTACAACAAGTCCACCGGCCGAAGACCTATCCCAACTGCAGAGACTGCCAATTCCTGCAGATTGGAACCCCATTCCATTTATTCCCAGTTTAAAAGACAATGCTTTCAATGTTGTTAGGGACTACGTGCATATATTCCCATCATGGGAAGATTATTGTGAAGACAAACACCATTTTCACATCTTCCTGTCCAACTTACGTGTAAGTGCTATTATTCATGGTTATTATTTTCCTGTTTTCTGCTGATTGAACACATCAATGATTTACATTACATTGTTGTAACTAGGCGAGGGTCAATCTGGATAGTCATGACGAGCAAAGCTTGCTTGTGCTTTTCAAGGAAGCATTGCAGCAGTATCGGTGTTACCTGAGGAAATCACACTTTGGTGGCAAATCTATAAACGAATTTCCGGTGAAGTCTCCTGTGCTAAGTTTAGAAGACATTGAATGGAAAAACCTTGTTATGCACTGTTCTCGTTCCCAGGATGAGGTACTGTCTATGAAATCACATGAAAATTTGAACTTCTACTTTTCCACATGTGCCTTATGGATCTTGTTTGCAGGAAATTTGCTCGAAGAAGAATTCTGATTTGAAAAGAACGACCGGATATCGCAAATATGCTGCCTGCTGCTTTGCTCTTGTTAGTACCTGTTGTCCTGTATCACTGTACTTGCATACATACCTGGTTCATTATGTGACAGCAGTATGCATGATAGCTTGCTTATCAATTGTTCGCTCCAAATTATCTGATCTGTATGAATGGTTACATTAGTGCAGAATATATCCAATGCTAATGTTTTTTTAGCTCTGCATTGTTCTTGTAAGTACATGTTGTCCTTTATCAGTGTACTTATAATGACAGGTAGTTGTTCATGTACCATCACTCTGTAGCTTATTTTCCTTTGCCCTCCATTTTCTACACATCAGATCTATATTTACTCTTACCATAAGGTTGGTACTGAAGAAGTTTAGTTGTGCATTGCTCTTGGCTGTACCTTTTGCTTGTATCGCTGCACTTACATTTATAGCTACTTGGTTATGTAGCATCACTCTTCATCTTATCTTAAATATTCTCCATTTTTTCGTATATTATCACATCTATATTTACTCTTAACAAAATGTAGAATAAAGGCAATGCTTATGAAGAAGATTCTGTGGTAAACTTCTTGAATTGCCCCCCCCCCCCATCAGCATGGACAAGGCCTTTATAGAGCCCATCGTCACCAATAATGTAAGTTTGTCCATCTCAAGCCTTCAAACTTTGTTGTATATATTTGGTTAGGCATGACTGCAACAGCTGTTTATTTTTGGTGTTTGCATCAAATTGCATGTTTAAAGTTTATTATGTAGTTCATAAACAAAAGTTTGTCCTTTCTCAATTTAAGTTTTCAGTTGTACAACCAAGTTCCTTATTCATACCATGTAAATTAAACTATACAGAGCAAGTGATCTCCTTTTGCACTGCATGTATGCTTGTGTTCTTCATCCGTAATCCAGTGGTGTGGTGAACCTACCCACGACAGCACAATGTCATATTCTGCAATGTCTTAACTATGAACAATGTCATATCATTCTACTACTCCCTCCGTCCGAAAATACTTGTCATTGAAATGGATGTATCTAGAGGTATTTTAGTTCTAGACACATCCATTTTGATGACAAGTAATTCCGGACGGAGGGAGTATTATTTAAATCGTCTCTTTATTTGCCAATCTGAAATGGGATAAATTGACAGCACACTAACCATTGATACTTATGAGTTCTTGATCTATAATCCAGTGGTGTCGTGAAGCTGGCAACTCCTTCACAATGTCATTTCCTGCCATGTCTTGACCTGAACAATACCATATTGTGTTAATGCAATTTTAAACTGTGTCACTTTATTCGTAAGTAAGAAATGTGATGAATTGTCAACACTGATACTTTTATGTGCAAAACATGTCATCTGTCTGCTTGTTTATCTTTCAGAGTGAGGAAGATTTAAGTGTTGAACAAGCGCAGTCTCATCATCTTGCTCAGCTGCTTGCACTGCAGCTCCCCAGCAGGGCTAACCTTTCTTGAACTCTATTGAAGTGTTGTCGGTTTTGTATATTATTTTGTCGGCGTGTTTATTTGCACTGGTGGCGATCTTTGATGCATAGTGTATGTAATTTGCTGTCTGCTTGTGCTTTATTATCATAGTGGCGAACTTTGATGCCCAGTGGATCTAATATGCTGTAATTTCTTTATTGTATAGTCTAGGTTTTTTCTTATTCACGATGCTGCAGTTATTTTACTGTATATTTATCCTGTCTTCGCAGTAAACCGGCCAAACCGTAAAATTACGGTACATAATCGGGCCGTCATGCAATCACGATGTAGGTTGGGCCTGAAACGTGTCGAACAACTAACGGGCCGGCAGCAGCCCAAAATGAACCCCGGCCCATGATTGTGCGAATCAAATCACGGGCTTTTAACAGGCCAAAATTGTCTCGGACCTTGTTTGGCCCAATCAGATATCGGCTGTGAGCAGGCCGGATGCAAACCAGGCCGTAGTTAGGCCCAACTATATGACGGGCATTTAACAGGCCGAAATTAATATAGGGCCAAAATGTTAAACGGCCCCTTAAGAGGCCAAAACTAATATCAGGCCGAATTACTAAGGGGGCCTTTAGCAAGTGGGCCCAAAAGCATTGTGTCCAGTTGACGGGCCGAATCTGATATGGGCCATAATTGAGCCCATAGCCTCTTAAAGGGTCGTACCTGATCTGGGCTGTAATTTGGCCCAGAACGTGGTAGGCTTTTAACGGGCCAGATCTCATATGGGCCACTATTAGGCCCGGAACGTGGCAGGCCATTAATGGACCGGATCAAATATGGGCCGGCATTTGGCCCAAAACATGACAGCCAGTTAATGGGACGGCCTACTAGGGTCCTCAAATTCTTGTGGGCCTACAGCTGGGCCGGCCCATTAATGTCGGTGAAATCTCATGGGCCTTTAGCCGGGCCGGCCCATTATGATCCGCAAGAATCTTGTGGGCCTTTACCTAGGCCGGCCCATTATGGCACACAAAAATCTTGTGGGCCTTTACCTGGGCCGGCCCATTATGGCCCGCAAAATCTTGTGGGCCGTTAGCTGGGCCAGCCCATTATGGTCTAAAAATCTCGTGGGCCTTTAGCTGGGCCGGCCCATTATGGTCCGCAAAATCTTGTGGGTCTTTAGTTGGGCCGGCCCATTTAAACTTGATGGGCCGGTCCATGTGTCAATATATCATAGGCGCGTCTCACCCATTGGATGAGTGACACCTGTGCCAGCTCGGACCTGACACGTGTCTCCTCTAGCCAATGATGATTTTACACGTGGAAAATCCCCGTTGGTCGGGACTGTTAACGGGTTATCGGATCTAAAACCCGACCCGATAGCTTAACGGCGTTCCGTTACAGTGGATGCCACGTGTTGGTCACCCTTGACGAAATCACTTCTGTGACGCGCGATTTATCGCCATGGAAGTGGACACTTCCGTGATGATAATTTTGGTAATGTCATGGAACACTTCTACGACAACACAGGTATGAGTATCTTGATTCTGTCATAAATTTGTCATGGATGTACATGCATGACAAAAAATGTGACCTACTGTGACAAACATGTATCATCACGGAAGTGTATTTTTTTGTAGTGTAGGTTTCCGGCGAACTCATCTCGGACCGACCGAGTTGTAGAAATCGGTCTCACCGATTTGGCTTAGGCCATTGCACTTGTGATTTTCGGTCCGACCAAAACTTACAAATCGGTGTGACCGAGTTTAGAACTTTGTGAAACCCTAGCAATATCGGTGTCACCAAACTGTGCCTCGGTCTGACCGAGATCACTAGTTTAGACATAGATTGTTGCTTCGGTGTCACCGAGTTTACAATTTGGTAGCTCCAAAATGCTTTTTGTAGAAATCTAGAACTAAGTTTTTGACTCTATTGTTTTGCAAAAACTCTACACTTTGTGATGCTCATCCACTCCACCTCATCTATAACTATTCACAGGGTCAACTTGTAGTGTCAGCCATGTCAGATCACAGTGATAGCCAGAACAAGTCTGAGGAACAAGTCAACATGAGTGAGGGCACTAGTCCCTCTGAAAGCTATGAAGATGGAAGCAGAAGTACTCCTAGCAACCTGCCTAAGGCAGCTACTAGGCAGAGGAAGAAAAGAAACTCAGACTCTGAAGATGAAGACTATGTTGCTACTGAGGAGGAGGTCAGCTCCAAGAAGAAGGTTGTCAAGAGAGAGTTTGGCACAACAGCTTCAACCAAGCCAGGCATGAAGAAGAAAGCTCCTGCCAGAAGAATTCCCATGTCCAAAGCTAGAGCATCAACACAAGGAACTATGGAATTTACTCTTGAGCAAAGAGAAGATGCTGATTGAAAGAAAAGAAAGGAAAGGGTTAGGAAAACCATTGCTAGAGTGATTGGAAAGCCATCTATGGCTAGAGATTCTGAAGAAGAGGAGGAGGAAGAGCAAGATGCACCTCATGCCAAGTCTCAGAAGCTGATGGGGGATTCCATCAAGTTTGGGGTTGCTCCATCAAAGCCCAAGACTGCCCCCAAAGCTTCAACTCAAGCTTCCAAGTCTGCACCAAAGAGAAGCACCAGAAACATTCCTGCTGCAGAAAGGAACAAGGCCCCAGTGCCTGAAATTGAAGAAGAAGAAGAAGAAGAAGAAGAAGAAGAAGAAGAAGAAGAAGAAGAAGAAGAAGAGGAAGCCCAAGTGCTTAGAAAGTTGAAGCCAAAAATTCCTGATCATGATGATAATCATCCAATGGCTGAAAATATGAAGGAGAGAATGGATGCAGGTCTCAGATTGTGGAGACAATCAAATCCTTATGCTGTGAGGAGAAGAACTATTGTGGACTACAGATTTCACACTAAGGAGCAACAGGACTTATATGAGTGTCCTCTTAGATAAGAAGCCCATTGTGTGTGACATGAAGTGGGTGGACTGGAAATATATTCATGCCAATGAAGAGTGCATGAGAGCTTCAGACTCAATGGAGTTGACACTTTTGTGGGTCAGAAATTGACCAAGTGGAATGATGAGCTTATCATGCAGTTCTATTCAACAGCTCACTTCTACCCAGATGGGAAGATTGTTTGGATGTCTGAAGGTACTAGGTACCAGTCTTCTGTTACTGAGTGGGCCAAGCTCATTAATGCCCCTGAAGAAGTTGAGGATGATATTGATGTCTATGCTGAGCACAAGAAAGATCACAACTCCATGGCCAACATGTACAAGGAGATACCTGACAAGGCCTTGGAGACACATAAGCTGGGCTCAGTATACTATATGATGTCAGGACTGGTCACCATGAACACCATTTTGACGCACACCTTGTTGACCAAATCAGGAGATCACAGGAGGATCGTAGGCCACTCCATCAACTTGCTTCAGCTATTTGATTTTCCACAGAAATTCAAGGTGATGAGCTTGATAGTTGAAACCATCAAGAGAACAACAGCAGATTAGAAGAGATCATATGGGTATGCTCCACACATCCAGATGCTCATCAACTCCAAAAATGAGCAAAGGTGTGTATCTGTTGGACAAAGAGCACCTTCCCTTGAGACCTGACCTGGAAGACAACACAGTTGTGATGGATGCTTCAGATCCTACTTCAATAGAGGCTCAGGAGAAGAGAGCAAAAGCAAAAGCTGAGAAGGCAGCCAAGATGCCAAGTGTTGAAGAGGCATCTCAAGTTTTTCTCAAGTCCAAACAAGACCAACTTGGCTATCTCATTCAGGCTACTTTGATGATTGAGAAGGGATTGGCCATCCTGATTAAAAATCAAGAGAGTCTTGAAAGAATTTTTGAGACAAAACTTCATGACTTGGATGTCAAGGTGACAGAGACTCAGACTTCTATGGAGAGATCCAAGAAGATCTTGAGGACAGGAGTGACAAGACCACCACTAATGTTTATCAAAGGGTGTCGAGAAGACAGAGGTCTGCAGCAGTGCTGGTGACAGACACTAGACCTACAACTTTAGCTCTTGCAGCCACAACTTCAGTTGCCCCTCTGGTTGCAACTCCTCCAGCACCTACAACCTCTTTAGAAGCATTTGTTGCAGGACTCATCTCCACTCCACCTCCTGAAGATCAAGCTTAGAGAGCTGCATAGCACTATGCATTTTCAAGCTTTTTAGTAACTTGTTGCCAAAGGGGGAGAAAGTGTATAGATCATACGCTGAGAGAGAGAGAGAGAGAGAAAGAGAGAGCTTTGCTTCTTTTTGGCTCTTTTTCTACTTATTTGCTTGCTTGCTTGGATGATACTTTATGGTTATGTGTGTGAGATACTTGTATGGTCATGTGTTTGATCATATCATACTTAATGTTTGTGCTTGGATAATGATATTCTCTATCTCTTATGTATGATCATTCACACTTTGCCTTGGTGATGAGTGCATGTTCCATATTCTATCATTTTGAGCGCTCCACCAAGATTATGTGACATGGAAGAGTAACCCACGATCCTAATTGATTGTGCATTTGCATTCAAAAGCAAATTTTAAATAATGCACAAATTTAGGGGGAGCTCTTGCTTATCAGATACTTCTCAAAGCGATGATGTATTTCATTCTAATTATCATTTGTAGAAGCTTTGATCTATATGTTTTCATCAATTACCAAAATGGGGGAGATTGAAAGTGCAACTAATCCCTGGGTGGTTTTGGTAACTCCTAACAACATATAGCTCATTGAACTAATACTCTTTCAAGATGATCATTCCAGAAAGTTCAATGATTGGCATGTCATGGACTAGAGATGTGGACCCCTCAAAATGCTAAGGACACATATCGGCAAAAAGCTAAAGACTCTACATTTTCATTTAAGTGATCCAAGATCACATCGAGTCCATAGGAAAGCCAATACTATTAAAAGGGGATGAGGTGTTGCTTAATGGCTTACTTGCTCAAGATGCTTAGTGATATGCTCCAAAAACCCTCAACCACTTTTTCATATCCACATATGTCCTGAACCTAAAGTCAATCTTGGGCCCACCAATTTGATCTATCCGATGCCACCGAATTCATTTGACATAGCCACTGCCACAAACCCTAATCACTTCGATCTCACCGATAGGGATCAAGGTCTCACCGAGATGGGATTGCAAACTCTCTGTTTCCCTTCGTAACACTTCTGTCTAACCAAAATGAGCGATCGGTCCCACCGAGTTTGCAATGCAAACTCTCTGTTTCCTTTTCGTAATGTTTCGGTCTCACCGGAATGAGCGATCGGTCCCACCGAGTTTGCCTGACCAACTCTCTATTTGCCTATTACTGAAATTGGTCCCACCGAGTTCATGTGATCGGTCTCACTGAGATCAAGTTCTGCCCTAACCCTAGCACATCGGTCCCACCGAGTTGATCATGTCGGTCCTACCGAAAAGCCTAACATTCACATTTTGGATTGTATTGGTCTGACCGAGTTTCACTATTCGGTCTCATCGAGTTTGGGAATCTGCGTGTAACGGTTAGATTTTGTGTGGGGGCTATATATACCCCTCCACCCATTCTCCACTCGTGGAGAGAGCCATCAGAACGTGCCTACACTTCCAGCATTCATTTTCTGATAGAGAACCACCTACTCATGTGTTGAGACCAAGACATTCCAATCCAACCACAAGAATCTTGATCTCTAGCCTTCCCCAAGTTGCTTTCCACTCAAATCATCTTTCCACCATAGCCAAATCTGTGAGAGAGAGTTGAGTGTTGGGGAGACTATCATTTGAAGCACAAGAGCAAGGAGTTCATCATCAACACACCATCTATTACCTTTTGGAGAGTGATGTCTCCTAGATTGGCTAGGTGTCACTTGGGAGCCTCCGTCAAGATTGTGGAGTTGAACCAAGGAGTTTGTAAGGGCAAGGAGATTGCCTACTTTGTGAAAATCTACCCAAGTGAGGTAAGTCCTTTGTGGGCGATGGCCATGGTGGGATAGACAAGGTTTCTTCTCCGTGGACCCTTCGTGGGTGGAGCCCTCCGTGGACTCACGCAGTCGCTACCTTCATGGGTTGAAGTCTCCATCAACGTGGATGTACGATAGCACCACCTATCGAAACCACGCCAAAAATTTCCGTGTCTACATTGTGTTTTCTCCCTCCAAACTCCTCCACTTTACCTTCATATGCAATGATTTACATTCCGCTGCTATAATCTTAGAATTGCATGTGTAGGTTGATTGCTTGACTAGTGCTAAGTTGCTAAAATCTGCCAAAACTTAAAATTGGGAAAAGGCTAGATTTTTATTTGGTCAAGTAGTCTAATCACCACCCCCCTCTAGACATAATTTCGATCCTACAAGTGGTATTAGAGCTTTGGTATCCATTTGCCTTGATTTCCATAGCTTTGGTGATCATAGCCTTAGTTTCACAACCTAGGAGTGTATGGCGTCTAGCGAGGGAAATTACCACCGTAGAGGTCCTTAATTTGATGGTACTAATTTTGCTAGTTGGAAACATAAGATGAAAATGCATATTCTTGGACATAACCCCGCTATTTGGGCCATTGTGTGTATTGGTGTGCAAGGTGAATTCTTCGATGGGGAGAACCAAATCTTGAAGCTACCGCGGAAGAATTGAAGATGCTGCAATACAATGCTCAAGCTTGTGATATCCTCTTCAACGGATTGTGCCCCGAAGAATTCAACAAACTCAGTCGTCTTGAGAATGCAAAGGAAATTTGGGATACTTTGATTGATATGTGATACGTCTCCAACGTATCTATAATTTTTGATTGCTCCATGCTACTTTACCTACTGTTTTGGACTATATTGGGCTTTATTTTCCACTTTTATATTACTTTTGGGACTAACCTATTAACCGGAGGCCCAGCCCAGAATTGTTGTTTTTTTTGCCTATTTCAGTGTTTTGAAGAAACGGAATATCAAACGGAGTCCAAACGGAATGAAACCTTCGGGATCGTGATTTTCCAACCGAACGTGATCTAGGACACTTGGACCCTACTCCAAGCAGTGCCCGAGGAGGTAACGAGCATGGAGGGCGCCCCCTGGGTGCGCCCCCTACCTCATGGGCCCCTTGACGCTCCACCGATGTACTCCTTCCTCCTATATATAGCTACGTATCCCCGAACGATCAGAACAGGAGCCAAAACCTAATTCCACCACCGCAACCTTCTGTATCCACGAGATCCCATCTTGGGGCCTGTTCCGAAGCTCCGCCGGAGGGGGCATCCACCATGGAGGGCTTCTACATCATCACCATAGCCCCTCCGATGAAGTGTGAGTAGTTTACTTCAGACCTTCGGGTCCATAGCTAGTAGCTAGATGGCTTCTTCTCTCTTTTTGGATCTCAATACAATGTTCTCCCCCTCTCTCGTGGAGATCTATTCGATGTAATCTTCTTTTTGCGGTGTGTTTGTTGAGAACGATGAATTGTGGGTTTATGATCCAGTATTATCTATGGAAAATATTTGATTCTTCTCTGAATTCTTTTATGTATGATTGAGTTATCTTTGCAAGTCTCTTTGAATTATCCTTTTTGGTTTGGCCAACTAGATTGGTAGTTCTTGCAATGGGAGAAGTGCTTAGCTTTGGGTTCAATCTTGCGGTGTCCTTACCCAGTGACAGAAGGGGCAGCAAGGCACGTATTGTATTGTTGCCATCGAGTATAAAAAGATGGTTTTTTTATCATATTGCATGAATTTATCCCTCTACATCATGTCATCTTGCTTATGGCGTTACTCTGTTTTTAACTTAATACTCTAGATGCATGCTGGATAGCGGTCGATGAGGGGAGTAATAGTGGTAGATGCAGAATCGTTTCGATCTACTTGTTTTGGACGTGATGCCTATATACATGATCATTGCCTAGATATACTCATAACTATGCTCAATTCTGTCAATTGCTCAACAGCAATTTGTTCACCCACTGTAGAATATCTATGCTCTTGAGAGAAGCCACTAGTAAAACCTATGGCCCCCGGGTCTATTCTCATCATATCAATCTCTATCATTTTATTTACTTGCTTTGTTTTTACTTTGCCCTTTACTTCTACTTTGCATCTATCTATCAAAAATACCAAAAATATTATCTCTATCAGATCTCACTCTCGTAAGTGACCGTGAAGGGATTGACAACCCCTAAGCGTTGGTTGCGAGTTGCTATCGTTTTGTGTAGGTACGAGGGACTTGTGCATGGTCTCCTACTGGATTGATACCTTGGTTCTCAAAAACTGAGGGAAATACTTACGCTACTTTGCTGCATCATCCTCTCCTCTTCGAGGAAATCCAACGCAGTGCTCAAGAGGTAGCAAGAAGAATTTCTGGCGCCGTTGCCGGGGAGGCTCACGCAAGCAAGTCAACCATACCAAGTACCCATCGCAATCCCTGTCTCTCTCATTACATTATTTGCCATTTGCCTCTCGGTTTCCTCTCCCCCACTTCACCCTTGCCATTTTATTTGCCCTCTCTTTCCCAATCTCCTCCTCTCTTTCCTGTTTGCCTTTTTCCCTTTGCCTTTCTGTTTGCTTGTGTGTTGGATTACTTGTTGCCATGGCGCAAGATAATACCAAATTGTGTGATTTCTCGAATACCAATAATAATGATTTCCTTAGTACTCCAATTGCTCCTCTTAATAATGATGAGTCTTGTGAAATCAATACCGCTTTGTTGAATCTTGTTATGAAAGATCAATTCGCCGGCCTTCCTAGTGAAGATGCCACTACTCATCTAAACAATTTTGTTGATTTGTGTGATATGCAAAAGAAGAAAGATACGGATAACAATATTGTCAAATTGAAGTTATTTCTGTTTTCACTTAGAGATCGTGCTAAAGTTTGGTTTTCATCTTGGCCTAGAAATAGTATTGATTCTTGGAACAAGTGCAAAGATGCTTTTATCTCTAAGTATTTTCCTCCCGCTAAGATTATCACTCTTAGGAACGACATCATGAATTTTAAACAACTTGATCATGAGCATGTTGCCCAATCTTGGGAAAGAATGAAATTAATGCTTCGCAATTGCCCTACTCATGGTTTGAATTTATGGATGATCATACAAAAAATTTATGCCGGCTTGAATTTTGCTTCTAGAAATCTTTTAGATTCGGCCGCGGGAGGCATGTTTATGGAAATTACGTTAGGAGATGCCACCAAATTGCTTGATAATATTATGGCTAATTATTCTCAATGGCACACCGAAAGATCTTCTAGTAAGAAAGTGCATGCTATAGAACAAATCAATGTTTTGAGTGAAAAGATGGATGAACTTATGAAGATGTTTGCTCCTAAAAATACTCCTCTTGATCCCAATGATATGCCTTTATCTACTTTGCTTGAGAATAATAATGAATCTATGGATGTGAATTTTGTTGGTAGGAATAGTTTTGGAAACAACACTTATAGAGGGAATTTTAATCCTAGGCCTTATCCTAGTAATCCTTCTAATAATTATGGAAATTCCTACAATAACTCTTATGGAAATTTTAATAAGATGCCCTCTGAATTTGAGAGTAGTGTTAAAGAGTTTATGAATTCACAAAAGAATTTTAATGTTTTGCTTGAAGAGAAATTGCTTAAAGTTGATGATTTTGCTAGGAACGTTGATAGAATTTCTCTTGAAATTGGTTCTTTAAAGCTTAGATCTATTCCTCCTAATCATGATATCAATGAGTCTCTCAAATCCATGAGAATTTCCAGTGATGAGTGCAAGGAAAGAACCGCTAGGATGCGTGCTTCCAAAGATGCCTTTATTAAAGCGTGTTCTTCCAATCCCTATGAAAATCAAGATGAAGATCTAAAAGTTATTGATGTGTCCCCCATTAAATCTTTGTTTTGCAATATGAATCTTGATGAATCTGAATATGATCTTCCTTTACCTAGAAGGCGTTCTAAGAATTCGGAGTTTCTAGATCTTGATGATGAATTTGATGAAAGTGGGATTGAAATAAATAAAAACCGTGACGTTGCTAAACCCACTATTTTGGATCTCAAGGAATTTAATTATGAGAATTGCTCTTTCATTGGTTGTATTTCCTTGTTGCAATCCGTGCTAGATTCTCCTCATGCTTTTAGTCAAAATAAGGCCTTTACCGAACATATTGTTGATGCTTTGATGCAATCTTATGAAGAAAAACTTGAGTTGAAAGTTTCTATCCCTAGAAAACTCTATGATGAGTGGGAACCTACTATTAAAATTAAAATTAAAGATTTTGAGTTTCATGCTTTGTGTGATTTGGGTGCTAATGTCTCTACTATTCCCAAAACTTTATGTGATTTGCTAGATTTCCGTGATTTTGATGATTGCTCTCTAAACTTGCATCTTGCGGATTCCACTATTAAAAAACCTATGGGAAGAATTAATGATGTTCTTATTTCTGCAAATAGGAATCATGTGCCCGTAGATTTTATCATTCTTGATATAGATTGCAATCCTTCATGTCCTATTATTCTTGGTAGACCTTTCCTTAGAACGATTGGTGCAATTATTGATATGAAGGAAGGGAATATTAGATTCCAATTTTCCTTAAAGAAGGGTATGGAACACTTCCCTAGAAAGAAAATAAAATTACCATATGAATCTATCATGAGAGCCACTTATGGATTGCCTACCAAAGATGGCAATACCTAGATCTATCCTTGCTTTTATGCCTAGCTAGGGGCGTTAAACGATAGCGCTTGTTGGGAGGCAACCCAATTTTATTTTGTGTTTTTTGTTTTTGCTTATGTTTAGGAATAAATAAACCATCTACCTTCTGTTTGGATGTGGTTTTATGTCTTAATTAGTGTTTGTGCCAAGTAGAACCTATAGGATAACCTACGATGATAGTTGATTTGATTCTGCTGAAAAACAGAAACTTTGCACGCACGAATTTAGTTATGATAACTCACAGGAACGTTCTTTTGCGTTGATTCTTTTTTGATTTTGTTCAAAAGATAAAGTTTCCAGGACTTCCTATTTTGGTAGAATTTTTAGAGTTCCAGAAGTTTGCGTTAGTTACAGATTGCTACAGACTGTTCTGTTTTTGATAGATTCTGTTTTTCATGTGTTGTTTGCTTATTTTGATGAATCTATGGCTAGTAAAATAGTTTATAAACCATAGAGAAGTTGGAATACAGTAGGTTTAACACCAATATAAATAAATAATGAGTTCATTACAGTACCTTGAAGTAGTCTTTTGTTTTCTTTCTCTAACGGAGCTCACGAGATTTCTGTTGAGTTTTGTGTTGTGAAGTTTTCAAGTTTTGGGTGAATTCTTTTGATGGATTATGGAACAAGGAGTGGCAAGAGCCTAAGCTTGGGGATGCCCATGGCACCCCCAAGATAATCCAAGGACACCAAAAAGTCAAAGCTTGGGGATTCCCCGGAAGGCATCCCCTCTTTCATCCACTTCCATCGGTAATTTACTTGGAGCAATATTTTTATTCACCAACATGATATGTGTTTTGCTTGGAGCGTCTTGTATTATTTGTGTCTTTGCTTGTTAGTCTACCACAATCATCCTTGCTGTACACATCTTTTGAGAGAGCCATACATGATTTGGAATTTGTTAGAATACTCTATGTGCTTCACTTATATCTGTTGAGCTTGATAGTTTTGCTCATAGCGCTTCACTTATATCTTTTGAGCGTGATAATTTTTGCTCTAGTGCTTCACTTAGATCTTTTTAGAGAACGGTGGTGGATTTGTTTTAAAGAAACTATTGATCTCTTATGCTTCACTTAGATTAGTCTGAGAGTCATTAATAGCATGGTAATTTGCTTAATGTTAATATACTTGGTGTTCAAGATATGTGAAACTTTCTTTTGAGTGAATTGAATACTAAGATAAGTTTGATGCTTGATAATTGTTTTGAGATATGGAGGTGATAATACCAAAGTCATGCTAGTTGGGTGATTATGAATTTGAGAAATACTTGTGTTGAAGTTTGCAAGTCCCGTAGCATGCAAGTATGGTTAAAGTTATGTAACAAATTTGAAACATGAAGTGTACCTGGCTTGTGCATCCTTATGAGTGGCGGTCGGGGACGAGCGATGGTCTTTTCCTACCAATCTATCCCCCTAGGAGCATGCGTGTAGTACTTGATTTTTGATGACTTCTAAATTTTTGCAATAAGTATATGAGTTATTTTGACTAATGTTGAGTCCATGGATTATACGCACTCTCACGTTTCCGCCTTTGCTAGCCTCTTCGGTACCGTGCATTGCCCTTTCTCACCTTGAGAGTTGGTGCAAACTTCGCCGGTGCATCCAAACCCCGTGATACGATACGCTCTATCACACATAAACCTCCTTATATCTTCCTCAAAACAGCCACCATACCTACCTATCATGGCATCTCCATAGCCATTCCGAGATATATTGCCATGCAACTTCCACCATCATCATCATGACATACATTACTTTTGTCATATTGCCATTGCATGATCATGTAGTTGACATCATATTTGTGGCAAAGCCACCATGCATTATTTTCCATACATGTCACTCTTGATTCATTGCACCATCCCGGTACACCGCCGGAGGCATTCATATAGAGTCATATCTTGTTCTAAGTTTCGAGTTGTAATCCTTATGTTGTAATCAATAGAAGTGTGATGATCATCATTATTAGAGCATTGCCCAAATAAAAAAAAGAGAAAGGCCAAAAAAAAGAAAGGCCCAAATATATATATATAAAGGGCAATGCTACTATCTCTTTTTCCACACTTGTGCTTCAAAGTAGCACCTTGTTCTTCATGTAGTGAGTCTCATATGTTGTGCTTCAAAGTAGCACCTTGTTCTTCATGTAGTGAGTCTCATAAAGTTGTCCTCTTCATACTAGTGGGAATTTTTAATTATAGAACTTGGCTTGTATATTCCTGCGATGGGCTTCCTCAAATGCCCTAGGTCTTCATCAGCAAGCGAGTTGGATGCACACCCACTAGTTTTCTTTTGTTGAGCATTCATATCTCTAGTGCATCCGTTGCATGGCAATCCCTACTCCTCATGTTGACATCAATTTATGGGCATCTCCATAGCCCATTGATTAGCCTCGTCAACGTGAGACTTTCTCCTTTTTTGTCTTCTCCACACAATCCCCATCATCATATTCTATTCCACCCATAGTGCTATATCCATGGCTCACGTTCATGTATTGCGTGGAGGTTGAAAAAGTTTGAGATTATTTAAGTATGAAACAATTGCTTGGCTTGTCATCGGGGGTATAGAAGTTGGGAACATCTTTGTGTGACGAAAATGAAGCATAGCCTAACTATATGATTTTGTAGGGATGAACTTTCTTTTGCCATGTTATTTTGAGAAGACATGATTGCTTTGATTAGTATGCCTGAAGTATTATTATCTTTGTGTCAATATGAACTTTTGTCTTGAATCTTTCGGATCTGAATATTCATATCACAATTAAGAAGATTTACATTGAAATTATGCCAAAGTATCACTCTGCATCAAAAATTCTTTTTTATCATTTACCTACTCGAGGACGAGCAGGAATTAAGCTTGGGGATGCCTGATACGTCTCCAACGTATCTATAATTTTTGATTGCTCCATGCTACTTTACCTACTGTTTTGGACTATATTGGGCTTTATTTTCCACTTTTATATTACTTTTGGGACTAACCTATTAACCAGAGGCCCAGCCCAGAATTGCTGTTTTTTGCCTATTTCAGTATTTCGAAGAAACGGAATATCAAACGGAGTCCAAACGGAATGAAACCTTCGGGATCGTGATTTTCCAACCGAACGTGATCCAGGAGACTTGGACCCTACTCCAAGCAGTGCCCGAGGAGGTCACGAGGATGGAGGGCACCCCCCACCCCCTGGGCGCGCCCCCTACCTCGTGGGCCCCTTGACGCTCCACCGATGTACTCCTTCCTCCTATATATACCTACGTATCCCCGAACGATCAGAACAGGAGTCAAAAACCTAATTCCACCGCCGCAACCTTCTGTATCCACGAGATCCCATCTTGGGCCTATTCCGGAGCTCCGCCGGAGGGGGCATCCACCATGGAGGGCTTCTACATCATCACCATAGCCTCTCCGATGAAGTGTGAGTAGTTTACTTCAGACCTTCGGGTCCATAGCTAGTAGCTAGATGGCTTCTTCTCTCTTTTTGGATCTCAATACAATGTTCTCCCCCTCTCTCGTGGAGATCTATTCGATGTAATCTTCTTTTTGCGGTGTGTTTGTTGAGATCGATAAATTGTGGGTTTATGATCCAGTATTATCTATGGAAAATATTTGATTCTTCTCTGAATTCTTTTATGTATGATTGAGTTATCTTTGCAAGTCTCTTTGAATTATCCTTTTTGGTTTGGCCAACTAGATTGGTAGTTCTTGCAATGGGAGAAGTGCTTAGCTTTGGGTTCAATCTTGCGGTGTCCTTACCCAATGACAGAAGGGGCAGCAAGGCACGTATTGTATTGTTGCTATCGAGGATAACAAGATGGGGTTTTTATCATATTGCATGAATTTATCCCTCTACATCATGTCATCTTGCTTACGGTGTTACTCTGTTTTTAACTTAATACTCTAGATTCATGTTGGATAGCGGTCGATGAGTGGAGTAATAGTAGTAGATGCAAAATCATTTCGATCTACTTGTTTTGGACGTGATGCCTATATACATGATCATTGCCTAGATATACTCATAACTATGCTCAATTCTGTCAATTGCTCAACAGTAATTTGTTCACCCACCGTAGAATATCTATGCTCCTGAGAGAAGCCACTAGTGAAACCTATGGCCCCCGGGTCTATTCTCATCATATCAATCTCTATCATTTTATTTACTTGCTTTGTTTTTACTTTGCCCTTTACTTTTACTTTGCATCTATCTATCAAAAGTACCAAAAAGATTATCTCTATCAGATCTCACTCTCGTAAGTGACCATGAAGGGATTGACAACCCCTAAGCGTTGGTTGCGAGTTGCTATCGTTTTGTGTAGGTACGAGGGACTTGTGCGTGGTCTCCTACTGGATTGATACCTTGGTTCTCAAAAACGGAGGGAAATACTTACGCTACTTTGCTGCATCATCCTCTCCTCTTCGGGGAAATCCAACGCAGTGCTCAAGAGGTAGCAATATGCACGAAGGTACCGACTTCGTCAAGGAATCCAAGTTGGATGTGCTTCAAAGTCAGCTTGACAAATTCAAAATGAAGGATGGTGAAGGTGTTGCTGAAATGTACTCTAGGCTTGCTCTCATCACAAAGAGATTGCCAGCTTAGGAAGTGAAGAGATGACCGACAAATTCATCATCAAGAAGATCCTAAGATCCTTGGATGGAAAATATGATACCGTGTGCACTTTGATCCAAATGATGCCAAATTACAATGATCTCAAGCCAACCGAAGTCACTGGAAGAATTGTTGCTCATTAGATGTCACTCAAGGATAAAGAAGATGTCTCTTATCGATTTACCACTATCGTTTTGGGGTTATGCATTAGAGACAGCTGCATTCATGTTAAATAGGGCATCATCTAAATTCATTGAGATGACACCGTATGAACTGTTGTTTGGCAATAAACCTAAGATGTCGTTTCTTAAAGTTTGGGGATGCGATGCTTATGTCAAAAGGCTTCAGCCTGATAAGCTCAAACCCAAATCATAGAAGTGCATATTCGTAGGATACCCTAAGGAAACAATTGGGTACACCTTCTACCACAGATCCGAAGGCAAGATCTTTGTTGCCAAGAATGGAACCTTTCTAGAGAAGGAGTTTCTCTCGAAAGAAGTGAGTGGGAGGAAAGTAGAACTTGATGAGGTAATTGTACCTTCTCTTGATTTGGAAAGTAGCTCATCCGAGAAATCCGTTCTCGTGATGCCTAGACCAACTAGAGAGGAAGCTAATGATAGTGATCATGAAACTTCAGATCAAGTTACTACTGAACCTCGTAGGTCAACCAGAGTATGATCCACACCAGTGTGGTAAGGTAATCCTATTCTGGAAGTCATGTTACTTAACCATGTCGAACCTAAGAACTATGAAGAAGCTATGATGAACCCAGATTCCGATAAATGGCTTGAGGCCATGAAATCTGAGATAGGATCCATGTATGAAAACAAAGTGTGGACTTTGGTGGATTTGCCAGATGATCAGCAACCCACAGAGAATAAATGGATCTTCAAGAAGAAGACTGATGCTGATGGTAATGTTACTTTCTATAAATCTCGACTTGTCGCAAAAGGTTTTCGACAAGTTCAAGGAGTTGACTACGATGAGACTTCCTCACCTGTAGCGATGCTTAAGTCTGTCCGAATCATGTTAGCAATTGCTGCATTTTATGATTACGAAATCTGGAAAATGGACATCAAAACTGCATTCCTTAATGTATTTCTTAAAGAAGAGTTGTATATGATGCAACCAGAAGGTTTTGTCGATCCTAAAGGTGCTAACAAAGTGTGCAAGCCCCAGCGGTCCATCTATGAACTGGTGGAAGCATCTCGGAGTTGGAATATACGCTTTGATGAGGTGATCAAAGCATATAGTTTTATACAAACTTTCGGAGAAGCCTGTACTTACAACAAAGTGAGTGGGAGCTCTGTAGCATTTCTAATATTATATGTGGATGACATATTGTTGATTGGAAATGATGTAGAATTTCTGGATAGCATAAAAGGATACTTGAATAAAAGTTTTTCCATGAAATACCTCAGTGAAGATGCTTATATATTAGGCATCAATATCTATAAACATAGGTCAAGACGCTTAATAGGACTTTCACAAAGCACATATCTTGATAAAGTTTTGAAGAAGTTCAAAATGGACCAGTCAAAGAAAGGGTTCTTGCCTGTGTTACAAGGTGTGAAGTTGAGTCAGACTCAATGCCCGACCACTACAGAAGATAGAGAGAAAATGAAAGTCATTCCCTATGCCTCAGCCATAGGTTATATCATATATGCTATGCTGTGTACCAGACCTGATGTGTGCCTTGCTATAAGTTTAGCAGGGAGGTACCAAAGTAATTTAGGAGTGGATCACTGGACAGCGATCAAGAATATACTGAAGTACCTGAAGAGGACCAAGGATATGTTTCTCATTTATGGAGGTGACAAAGAGCTCGTCGTAAATGGTTACGTCGATGCTAGTTTTGACACTGATCCGGATGACTCTAAGTCACAAACCAGATACGTATTTATATTGAATGGTGGAGCTGTCAGTTGGTGCAGTTCCAAGAAAAGCGTCGTGGCGGGATCTACGTGTGAAGCGGAGTACATACCTGCTTCGGAAGCAGCAAATGAAGGAGTCTTGATGAAGGAGTTCATATCCGATCTAGGTGTAATACCTAGTGCATCGGGTCCAATGAAAATCTTTTGTGACAATACTGGAGCAATTTCCTTAGCAAAGGAATCCAGGATTCACAAAAAGACCAAACACATCAAGAGACACTTCAACTCCATCCGTGATCTAGTCAAGGAGGGAGACATAGAGATTTGCAAAATACATACGAATCCGAATGTGGCAAACCTATCGACTAAGCCTCTTCCACGAGCAAACCATGATCAGCACCAAGACTCCATGGGTGTTAGAAATCATTACAATGTAATCTATATTATTGACTCTAGTGCAACTGGGAGACTGAAGGAAACATGCCCTAGAGGCAATAATAAAGTTGTTATTTTATATTTCCTTATTCATGATAAATGTTTATTATTCATGTTAGAATTGTATTAACCGTAAACTTGATACATGTGTGGATACATAGACAAAACACTGTGTCCCTAGTAAGCCTCTACTAGACTAGCTCGTTAATCAAAGATGGTTAAGTTTCCTAACCATAGACATGTGTTGTCATTTGATGAACGGGATCACATCATTAGAGAATGATGTGATGGACAAGACCCATCCGTTAGCTTAGCATAATGATCGTTCAGTTTTATTGCTATTGATTTCTTCATGTCAAATACATATTCCTCTGACTATGAGATTATGCAACTCCCGGCTACCGGAGGAATGCCTTTTGTGCTATCAAACGTCACAACATAACTGGGTGATTATAAAGATGCTCTACATGTATCTCCGAAGGTGTTTGTTGGGTTGGCATAGATCGAGATTAGGATTTGTCACTCCGAGTATCGGAGAGGTATCTCTGGGCCCTCTCGGTAATACACATCATAAGAAGCCTTGCAAGCAAAGTGACTAATGAGTTAGTTGAAGGATGTTGTATTATGAAACGAGTAAAGAGACTTGCCGGTAATGAGATTGAACTAGGTATGAAGATACGGACGATCGAATCTCGGGCAAGTAACATACCGATGACAAAGGGAATAATGTATGTTGTCATAATGGTTCGACCGATAAAGATCTTCGTAGAATATGTGGGAGCCAATATGAGCATCCAAGTTTTGCTATTGGTTATTGATCGGAGAGGTGTCTCGGTCATGTCTACATAGTTCTCGAACCCGCATTATATGAGTTATGTGATTTGGTGACCGAATGTTGTTTGGAGTCCCGAGTGAGATCACGGACATGATGAGGAGTCTTGAACTGGTCGAGAGGTAAAGATTGATATATAGGACGATAGTATTCGGACACCAAAAGTGTTTCGGAGGGTACCCTGTACATATCGAGTCACCGGAAGGGGTTCCGAGCACCCCCCGGCAAAGTTATGGGCCTATTGGGCCAAGAGGGAAAACGCAGTAGCCAGCAGGGGCTATTGCACCCCCCATATGGGCCGAACCATAGGAGGAAGGAAAGAGGGGAAGAGAGAAGGAAGGGGAGGGATTCGGCCTCCCCCTTCCTTCCCTCCTCTCTCCTCCTTCCTCCCCCCTCCGAAAAATATGGTTAGGGGGGGCAAATTGATCTAGGCCCCCAAGTAGGATTCCTCCTACTTGGGGCGCCCCAAGGCTGTTTCCCTCCCCCTCCCACCTATATAACGTGGGGAGGGGGCACCTAGAACACACAACAACAGCTGTTAGCCGTGTGCGGAGCCCCCCCTCCATAGATTACACCCTCGGTCATATTATCGCGGTGCTTAGGCGAAGCCCTGCGCGGATCACTTCACCATCACTGTCACCATGCTGTCATGCTGACGGAACTCATCTACTTCCTCGACACTTTGCTGGATCAAGAGTTCGAGGGACGTCACCTTGCTGAACGTGTGCAGAACTCGGAGGTGCCGTACATTCGGTGCTTGATCGGTCGGAACGAGAAGAAGTTCGAGTACATCAACCGCGTTGTCAAACGCTTCCCCTTTCGGTCTACGAGGGTACGTAGACACACTCTCCCCCTCTCGTTGCTATGTATCTCCTAGATAGATCTTGCGTGAGCGTAGTAATTTTTTTGAAATTGCATGCTATGTTTCCCAACACCGCGATACCATCTGGAGGCCTCCCAGGTACTCTGCTGGAGGTGAAATCGATCACGGAGGGACTCTACATTAACCTTGCTGCCCTTCCTATGATGTGTGAGTTGTTCACCACAGACCTACAGGTCCACAGCTGGTAGCTAGATGGCTTCTTCTCACTCTTTGGTCTTCAATACAATGTTCTCCTCGATCTTCTTGGAGTTCTATCCGATGTAGTCTTCTCTTGCAGTGTGTTTGCTGGGATCAGATGAATTGTGGGTTTATTATCAGATTATTCATTGAAAATAATCGAGTCTTTTCTGAACTTTATTATGCACAATTATGATAGCTTTGTATTTCTCTCCTATCTATTCATTTGGTTTGGCCAACTAGATTGATTTATCTTCAGCGGGAGAGGTGCTTTGTAATGGGTTCAATCTTGTGGTCTCCTCACCTCGTGACAGAAGGGGTAGCGAGGATGTATTTGTATTGTTGCCATTAGGAATAAAATGATGTGGTTTATTCATATTGCTTGAGTTTACTTTGTCTACATCATATCATCTTGCTTAAAATGTTACTCTGTTTGTTATGAACTTAATACCATAGATGCATGCTGGATAGCGGTTGATTAGTGGAGTAATAGTAGTAGATGCAGGTAGGAGTTAGTCTACTTATCACGGACGTGATGCCTATATATGTGATTATTGCCATGAATAACATCATAACTATGCGCTTTTCTATTATTGCCCAACAGTAGTTTGTTCACCCACCGTATGCTATTGTTTCAAGAGAGAAGCCCCCTGGTCTACTTTAATCATATTACTAAAACCAAAAATACATTGATGCAATTTTATACTTTTTATTTTACTTTTCTTTTTATCTATCTACCACTACCAGATTTAATCCTTGCAAGTAACGAGTTCAAGGGGATTGACAACCCTCTTGCCCACGTTGGGTGCAAGTATTTGCTTTGTGTGTGTAGGTGCTAGGACGATTTGTGTGGTTCTCCTATTGGTTTGATAACATTGGTTCTCACTGAGGGAAATATTTCTCTGCAACTATATTGCTTCACCCTTCCTCTTCAGGGAATATCCCAACATAGCTCACGAGTAGCACATGGTCATTCACATGTGTGTCTTGGTGGTGAGTTCTTGTTGTATACCATTCATATTCTTTTGTGCGCTCCACCAAGATGTATGTGGCATAAAAGAGTTGCCGCACGATCCTCGACCGTGCATTTGCATTCAAACGCAAATTTTAAATAATGCACAAATTTATGGGGAGCTCTTGCTTATCACATACTTCTCAAAGCAATGATGTTATTCATGATTATATCTTATGTTGAAGCTTTGATCTATATGTTTTCATCAATTACCAAAAAGGGGAAGATTGAAAGTGCAACTAATCCCAGGTGGTTTTGGTAATTCATAACAACATATACATCATTGAACTAATGACTACTCAAAGAATATTTCAGGAAATTTCAAATTTTTGGTTTAGTGATCCAAGATCACACTGAGTCCATAGGAAAGCCAATACTATTAAAAGGGGATGAGGTTTTGATCATGACCTAGATGCTCAAGTGCTTAGAGATATTGCTCCAAAATCCTCAGTCGCACTCTCACATTCATCTATGTCCAACACCCTAAAGTCAATATTGGTCCCACCGATATTCATCTAGCCGAACTCTCCAAGATACACTTGGCATAGCCACTGCCTAAACCCTAGCATCTCAGTCTCATCGAGCTGGCTCTTTAGTCCCATCGAAGAGCACTTGCCAACCTTCTGTTACCAATTGCATACATCTCAGAATTTTTGAATGGTTTCAATCGGTGACTGCAAAGTGCGGAAAGCGCTTAGGTCATCTCATCTTGGTCCCACTGAGAGGTTTCATCCGGTCTCACCAAAATCCTAAAGTTCAGACCTTTCGTACTAATTAGTCTCACCCAGCATTCTCATCCGGTCCCATCAAGTAGTGCATAAAGGTGTGTAATGGTTGGATTTTTTGTGGTTCCTATATATAACCCCACCCATTCCACTAACTCTCAGAGAGAGCAACTAGTTCGAAGCTACCACTTCTCATATCCATTTTCTGAGAGAGAACCACCTACCCTTGTGTTGAGATCAAGATGATTTTACTTCCTTGATCTCTAGCCCCCCTCCCCCCCCCCCAAGTTGCTCTCCACTCCAGTCCCTCTCCTACCACATAGCCCAAATATGTGAGAGAGTGTTTGAGTGTCAATGAGACTATCTTTTGAAGCATGAGAGCAAGGAGTTCATAATCAGTAATAATATCTATTACCTTTTGGAGAGTGGTGTCTCCTAGGTTATGTCACTTGGGAGCCTCCAAGCTTGTGGAGTTGAACCAAGGAGTTTGTAAGGGCAAGAAGATCGCCTACTTCGTGAAGGCCTACCCCAAGTGAGGCTAGTCCTTTGTGGAGTAAGTCATGATGGCATAGACAAGGTTGCTTCTTCATGGACCCTTCGAGGGTGGAGTCCTCAGTGGACTCGCTCAACCGTTACCCCTTATGGGTTGAAATCTCCATCAATGTGGACGTACAATAGCATAACCTATTGGAACCACACCAAAAATCATCGTGTCTTCATTGTGTATGATTATCTCCAAACCCTTTCTCTACTTTCATGTGCAAAGTCTTTACTTTCCGCTGCCACTATATTAGACTTGCATGTATAGGGTGCCAGTAGACTTGCTAGAATTGTTAAAATCTGTCGAGAACAAAAATTGGAAAAAAAATGCTAGGTTTTTATTGGTCAATTAGTCTAATCACCCTCCCCTTTAAACCTACTTTTGATCCTACAAGTATCTTCATTGCATGGCTCTTGAAAACGCGTAATGCAGAGACGATGTGTCGGGGCATTGCTTTGGTCGCTTTGGCACATTCGTAACAAGATTACCATCGAGGGTGTATTCTCGTCGCACCAAGCTGGCAAAATCTTCGAATGTACCCTATTTTTGCAGCAGTCGGCTCCGTTAGGGAGACAGCGGGACACTGATTTCCTGCAGGTGGTGATGGTCAGAGTTCGACATATCAACAACATCGGTAGGTCCCCTCCTGTTGCTTATTAAGGTAGTTGCACCTTTTGCATGTTTTCGAGCCTACGTGCTCAGTTGGGGCAGATTGCCCCGTAAATTATGGTTGGATTTCTAAAACCTTTTTTCGTACTGGTTCGGTCCGTTATGTGCACTATGCATGTTGTGGGATTTATCCAGTTAAAGGCGGACGCTCCTGACGTCTTTGTTCTAAAACGTACGAACCTGCCGGCAGAGACGGGTAAAAATGGTAAAACCTGGAAGAAACTTGCCTAAATGGGGGTATTTTTGAGCAATTTCCGCTAAATGGGGTAAAAAGATTACCACACACGAATCTTAGGGGGTGAAATGTGGAATTTATTCTTTTAGCCAAGTGTAGGTATGGAGGTCTAACTGCACACTCTCTGGGTGAGCACTATGACAGAGGAAAAACTTTCCCCGTCCTAACTGACAACGCCATCAATGTCGATCGTATGGGCATACAGTTATAATTGCAGACGTCTTCCAATTTTTCCAAGGCAGGTAGGTACTTTCTCCGTCTGATTAGACAACAGCAGCTTGTAGGCTACTAGTTGTTGAGATAAAATGGAAACAAAGTGCTCAATTAGCTACAGCACGGCATGGGCGTGTGGTATCTTGACTTGCGACTATTTTGTGAGATGCGGTTCACATTCCATTTTATGATTGGGCGTGCTGTATGGCTAAGCCCTAAGCTAGGATTTAATTTAATAACCTTCTCTCATATCGTTGTCTTCCATACTTATTGTATGCTTGTTTTAAGAGCGTGCTAATTCACGTACGTTTTTCCGCAGCAAGGCAGCAAATGTGCATTTCTTGCCATTAACATCAGCCCCTCGGATCTTTCTTGCTTGTATTGCTTATTATTTCCGCTGGAGAATACCATGGTCAGAGTGAAGGGTAATATGACCCACACAAGAAAAAACTCATTTTACTGGTGGAAACTTTCTTTTTGTAGGATTAGATTGTTTGCGATGATTTGTGGGATAAGTTGATCATATATTAAACAGATTACTGAGAGAACTGTTGGTCTATGCAATTTTATACTCCCTCCGTCCCAAAATAAGAGTCTCAACTTTGTACTGACTCTAGTACAAAGTTGTACTAAGCTTGAGACAGTTATTTTGGGACGGAGGAAGTAGTTAACAAAATGATTAGTGGTTTAATAACGGCATCATTTTCATCTGGTTGTTGATATCTGTTCTTGATCGATGTACTTCTTTCTTTCTGAAATAAGTTTCTTCGTCACAATCGCAAAACCGCACAAGCACATGTGTGCATCTGCAAATATCTGCAGTGAAAGCACCACATGATGCATTTGGAAATATCTGCAGACATCTGCAGGGTCATCTCTGAAGCAGTTGCACATCAGGATTAAGAAGTAGTACTTGGATACTTGGACATCAACAAGGAGCAGTCAATTATGTTTTAATTGTCCCAGCACCGATTTAATAGACCAGATTAATTAACAACTTAGGGTGCAGCTGTAATCTTCAGGACATGAAAGAGAAGTGCAAGAACATGCTCAATAAGATGATTTATTCCATACATTATGTTTCCGCAATGCTAGCTTAATCAGTCATTGTAAAGACAGCGACGGAACCACTTTGGTAATTTACACTGTTGCAGAACCGGAGACGAGAATGAAGAGAAAAACTCGAGAACAAAACACAAACTACAAACTATATGACAAATTTTATCCCCGGTCTGTGGCCTTCTCACGCCAGTGAAGCACCCCCATCAGCTAGCTGATGTGGAACTCGCCGCTGGCACGGACCTCATTCAACTGCTTCTCATACTCATCTTCTTCGTCTTCCTCCTCCGCTTCCTCCTCTGGCTTCTTGCCATCCTCCTGCTCGTCCTCCTCCGCCCACCCGAAACCCGCCACCGGAGTGGTGGAAGGAGGCGGTTTCTGCGCCTCCTCCACGATCTTCATGATCTCCTCCACGGACTGGACCGAGTAGGTCGGGGCGCTGTTGTCTCTCTTGTAGTACATTGCTTGGGCAGCTTCCGTGAGCTCTCTTGGTAAGTTCTTCAAGAACCAAGGGTGGTTCCTGATCTCCCTCATTGTTATTCTCTGAAATGATGGTTGGGAAAATAATAAGCCGACGATGAATCGCTCTAGTGAGCTCACCTGAGTTTAATCCGGAAAGTACCTTTGCAGGGTTTGCGACAAAAATACTGGCAAGGAGTTGCTTGCAGTCTTGGGATACGTGGACATACTCCGGTATTTTGTATTGGATTGACATTATTCTCTGCGATAAGAACAAATGGACCAACCATAAGAAAGTTGAATTCTACGCTGCTTAGCACACAAAAAAAGGTTTGAAATTGCTACCCCAATGGTCTTTCTGAAGTTCTTGGGGTCATCAGGATCCTCAAAAGGGTAACCGCCGACTAGCATCACATAAAGGGTCACTCCACAAGACCACACATCGGCTGTCTGAACCATCAATAGATGCAAATATGTTAGAACACATAACAAACTAACAGACAAATATAGATAAATGAAAGGCAAGAAGGCAAGAACAGCTTGCAGGAAAGCACATTTGGAACATAACCAATTTAAGATGTACAATCATAAACGCGGAATAGTACATAAAGCTTCAAGTGCTCAAAATTCAGCTGTGTTTACAGGTTTGTAAAATTGTACTCCCTCAGTTCCTAAATATTTGTCTTTTTAGAGATTTCAAATGGACTAGCACATACGGATGTATATAGACATATTTTAGAGTGTACATTCATCCATTTTGCTTCGTATGTAGTCACTTGTTGAAATCTCTAGAAAGACAAATATTTAGGAACGGAGGGAGCATTAAACTTAAATCTTTTCCCTGCGAGAAATGATATGCAGTTGTTATTTTGGGAAGTAACACAAAACTATTATATTTACGAGCTTCAAACAAAATGATTTAGATGCAACTTTGGTTCCACAAAGGCAATCAGCGAATTTCAAAACAATCTAACCGAAGATCAGGTAGGTCGAGACAAACACAACAGCATAATTTAATGTGAAAGCAGACAAATGCACATATTTTATTGCAGAAAAAGTGGACGCCATATGTTTAGGGAAATCAATGACACTTTGCAGTCTTAAAAGGGTTGGCCTAGAAACGAACAATAAAGTAGTACTGGTTGCTATGCTATCCATAGAATATCTATGCTGATCTCCAGCGCATCATGCTGTTTCTCTTTGACAAGCAAACACGACTAATTTTGCAGCGCTGGAAGGCCAAGATGTAACCAGTCTGATATGATTTGTTGGACAGTGAGGGAAGAAAAAAACAGTAACCGTCGTACAGAAAATTCTTCACAAGATATCATAGCAGTATCGGACAACGAGAGAAAAAGAGATAGATAATGAAATATTTATAAAGGACCACAAAGCGCCAACGAGAAGTTCAGTCTAACAAGGCTACTTGAAAAGGATTGGGTCAGATGGACCTTTGTGACAACATCAATTAGCTAATCAGTTCGTTTCACAAAAAAAAAGGCTAATCTGTATCTGTAGCACTAGGACCATGATGGTAAAATGTTTTAGACAAGGACATAAAGTATGAAGTGAGCCTAAAAAAATGACACGTCCAACAAAAACCAAATGATTTGTCAAGCTGATGTGCCTATGGGTGTGTCTGCCTCATGGAGCTTGCTTGTCATAAACATGCATTGAACTGACCTATCTCCGTCTGAGCATTTTAATTCCCTAGTGATGTAAAATCACTCCTTTTGACGCATGCTCCTATAGACATAATCACGCTCCCGTCTCTTCACCCACTGAAGTTGCATTTCGCAACTGAAATTACAAACAACCCTACCCCGGTCCCCAGCTCCAAGCTTTCCTAGTATTTTTTTTTTTCGAAACGGAAAGCTTTCCTAGTATCAAGTGCAAAAATAGGGTATCTAATTCTAATATCTGTATCCACAGAATCACATGCTTTCTCCAGGAAATCTAACTTTACTCCAAGGCCACAATAAATTAAACCAAGAGGGCGCACACGAGCTCGCGAACTCTTGATGTTCTCGCGAAGAAACAAAAAGAACTCGTGACCACTAAATCCGGTCTGAATCCGATCAACCTAAACCTTTCCTCCCCTCTTTTCGCATTGGGATGGCGTGCATCAAAAGCAGACATCGCTGGTTGGAGCGAGCATCGCCATCGATCGAGCATGATGTGTGAATTTCGATCATGAGAATGTGAATGTCCAAATCGACGTCATGAGACACAGAAAGAACAACATATCTTTGCATAATCTCTCACCTTTTCGCTTTTTCTACCGAGTTTTTCAACAAAATCCACTGCCTTCCAAAAATAAAAATAAATTTGGAGGAGTGCCACGACAAGGACTGTCCACATTTAACCGGGAATCTAATCACCTGCCACAGGAGCAGCAGCAGCAGCAAGCCAAGCGAGAGACACTATCTCAGAGCCAGCGTGGCGTTGGGCCCACTGCCCAGTGGGAGTGCGCGCGTCTGCCCGGTAACAGGCAGGCAGATCTGTAACTAGGGACAAATTCCGAATCCACGAGTCAGAGATAGCTGGCCCCAAAGGACCCAGCCTATAGACCCACGCCAGAATGAGCCCACGGGCCCACTCGCTGAATGGAGTGGTGTCACCCATGGACCCAGGCCACAAGGGCTACTGGTTGGCGGCCTCGAGAAGCGAGAGTCACGCTACGTGTACGTGTACTGCAGCGGCAGGCGGCACGTGCTCACGGGCCAGGACAAGTGGGTCGCTACCGCCACTGCCTCCGGGACCCACCGCACGGCGGGCCCATGCGCAGAGTCACGAGGCAGAAGAATAGAGAAAACGGCGGAGAGAGACTGAGTGACTGACCTTGCCGTCGTATTCCCGGCGGGAGAGCACCTCCGGGGCGATGTACGCCGGCGTGCCGACCGTCGACTTGGGCTTCGAGTGCAGCAACGACGACTGCAAAAGGAAGAAAAGGGAAGAAGCATGTTCAGTGCACCGCAGCGGGAAAAAAGGCGTTGGCGTGGCGCCGAACTTGTTTGGGTCAACAATGGCAGGGGACGTTGCTTTCGCGAGCAGTTTCGCGCAGGAAGAGGAAACCAATTGCATTTCGGGAGGGCGAGATGAATCCTCCCATCTTTCCGGCCGCAAAGCCAAGCAAAGTGCAGCCTTTGACCCCCGGAAAATGCTTCCTTTTATAATTCTTGTTACTATTTTTATTACCTTTGAATAACCGAAGTCGCAGATCTTGAGGCGGGGCGCCGGGCTGCCGTCCAGCAGAGTGTTCTCCAGCTTCAGGTCCCGGTGGCAAATTTGCTGCAGATCAACGACCATTTTATACCATCTGATGATCTAGGATTTTTTTTTATCAGCGATTGCACCGGTTTGCTTGCTCTTACCATGAAGTGGCAGTAACTCACGCCGCAGATGAGCTGCTGGAAGAAGTACCTGGCCTGCGGGGACAAAGCAACCGTCGGTTACACGAACCGGCGCCGAAAATGGACTCGGGCAATGGACCGATCCTCACCTCGTCCTCGCTGAACCTCCCGGCGTTGCAGATCCGGTCGAAGAGCTCGCCGCCGGCCGCGTACTCCATCACAATCGCCAGGTGCGTCGGCGTGACCACCACCTGCAAAAGAATCAATCCGTTATACTCTTCTCCGGGCAGAGAAGGCGGAAAGGATTGATCCCGGCGCCTTGCCCGTTCCCTCGCCCACCTCCTTGAATCGGATTATGTTGGGGTGCCGCAGCGACCGGTGGTTTATGATCTCCCTCGCCACATTCTCGTCAATCTGCAAACACCAAGAAACGCCCAAAAAAGATACTCCGTTACTAAATTCGCAGCAGGGGGGAAATCGCGACGGGGTAAGGAAAACTCGACCGGGGCGTCCCGTGCCGGAATGAATCACAGGGGAGCCCGAATCACCTTGAGGCCCCGTGGGATGTACTTCATGGCGACGAGCTCCTTGGTCTCCTTGTTGCGCATCAGCCGCGCGACGCCGAAGTTGCCGGCGCCGATGTCCTTGAGCAGCTCGTACCTCTCCATGGATCCCGGGCCGAGCCGCGCGGCAGCCGCTGCTGAGAGCTTGATCGGGCCGGAGGCAGAGGCGAAGATTGGGGGATCCTTTTGGGGGTTTTGGAAGCTTCGTCGCGGAGAGATGAAGTGGGAGGGAGGGAGGGGGAGGGGGGAAGGAAGGATGATTCGAAGCTTAAAGGAGAAGGAGAGCCTTCTTCTTTTCTTCTTCTCCGCTGGGATGGGTTCGATTAATTAATACCACCACTGCTGCAGTGCTGCTGCTCCGAGGAGTAGTACTAGTTTTATTTGGTGATTAGATTATGATGATGATGTGCCATGACATGGCGTGCTCATGATTTGTTTTCTCCGGGAACTAATTGTCGTTTGGACCTTTGGTTTGTTGTAATTGACAGTGAGGTCCTTGTGTGCATTGGGAGCTTCCTTTCTCGCCGTGTTGCTTGATTTGGCGGTTACTGAACCGAGTACAGTCTGGCTCCCGTTGCCTTTGCTTGATTTTCTTTTCTTTTCTTTTGGTTTTGAAGGGAGCCCTGCTTGCTTTTGAAGCACTAGAAACGGCTGCGGTCAAATAATAAATTACCACCCGCAAAATAAGTAAATTAAATCTATCTATTTTACGAGGAGAGTAAGTAGTAACTGACGAGAGTCAAAGCACTGGCCTTACGGGCAGACAGGCAAGATCTGGTTGTCACGCGGAACACAATACCCAACTGTCTGTTACTACTTGAAATGAGTTGCTCACTCGGCGGTATAGCAAGCAGCAACAGGCGGAAATAACGTGCTTGGACTGTGGAAAACGGACGTCATTCTTCACGTTTCTCCTCTCTCGGACTGAAAACTTTCATCGCTGATTATGATGATGATGATGTGGAAGGGGAAGAGAATGATTTTCTCTTTCTTTCAAGAAAAGGATCTGCGGCACACGGGATGTATCCATCTTCTTCTACCGTCTGACCATCGGCGTCATGGGGCCGGGGTGGCTTGTACGTGCTGCGGGTGGGTGGAACTGCGAAATCATCAGCGAACCTACCCGATGGCGGATCGGCGAGCGGAGGGCACATGGGCGCGTCCCGTGGGTGCGCGCGCGGGTGCGGCGTACGAGTACTTCTGTGGATTTCAACACGGGTGCAGCGTACGCGGGCGCGGCTAAATCCGGCACCCAACACGGTCTGTGTCCATGCAGTTGCTGGCGAGGTATAGTAGGACAAGGGACATGGACTGTCCCACATTGGACACGAGGCACCGCCATCTAGCATGCCCTACTTTTTTTTGTCGAAACCTACGGCCTGGGCATCGTCGGTGGAGGTGAGGTCCACGATAGACATGGACGGGCCAACCTCATGGTCGGAGCCCCGCCGCCGCCGCCCTAAGGTTGCGGCACCAGGCGGCGGCGGCGTTCGACTCCGCCTCCGCGGCCTTTCGTGCCCTGTGCCTCACACGGAGGGCATGCCTCACGATAGACGTGGATAGTTTGTGAGGCATGTCGACATTGACCTCCGACTCGGAGCCCGACGGCGCAGGGATGATGCACCAACAAAGGGGTTGCACCGCGAGGCGGTGGTAACCGCTTCCGGCGAGGCCGGAGTCACGCTCCACAAGCCACTAGCCCCAATGAATCCAAGTGCCATTTGAGCAGACACAATGGATTCCCACCGGGTCGAGTCTGGCCGCGGTCGGGGCACTCCTCTCGTGAGCGGCGCAGAGCAATGCACACAGCCATCTCTTCCTCATCCCCCGCATGGGACAAGTTCTCAGACAACGGATTAGGAGATATCGTCATCGGATTCCCTGCCCACCATGCCCGAGCAGGCCGGAGTTTGCAGGACAAAAGTTTGGGGACGGAAGAGTGGAGTGGCTAGGGTTTGGTCCATAGTGTAGATAAGGATGAATATATGTGGGGTCGGGTGGGCCATAATAGGCCGGATCCGACGTGGACGTGTCTGGCCATCCCATATCCGCCCACGTATGGGATGGGTATTGGGTTTGCATGTCAGCTCGAACGCATGGGCTGCGTTTGGGGCAGTCGGTTGGGTGGCTTGCTTCTGTCCGGGCAGGCTGCACGAGCCTTTGCGCGGATATGGGGCGTCCGATTGTAGATACTCTTACACCATGCTCGTATCGACATGAGGCTCTGTTCAATTATAGGGAGTAGGGCAACTCCGACGTGGATCATGAATATTGCCTCTAAATGTTCGAATCAAATGTTGTGGAAGTTTTTTGTCATCCAACCCAAATCGAAACCGGACCTGGGAAGTATTGGGGCGTCTGAATGTCTACCACGTCGAACTCCAACACCCTCGGCCCATCAAAATGCCCCGCCAAAAGCCCTTTTACTCCCTCTCTCCCTCTCGCTATGCTCTGTATCCACACCCTCGGAGACCGATGCGCTATTACCCCCACCATAGCCCAAGTCTTGTTGGACCTCCGGCGTCCCACCCATGCTCCTACCCTCCTTGGGTTACGCCACAATTCCACCCCGAATCCTATTGCAGCCCATGTATCCTTCGCTCACTGCAAACACCATATATGGTGGACACCATGCTTGACAAGTATTCGTCCCAATGCCATCGTCATAAAATTTAATGTTCTCGCTGTTTACTTTGAAGAAAACACAATTACAATGTACTCAATGAATTGTTGTGTGAGGTGTGATTGGACATAAATGTGGAGTTTCAAGGCATGAAGCAAATGTCACGTCATTTTGGCAATGTGTGCATGTTTGATTCCATGAGCACAAGCACTACGCGCCCCTACAACATGGAAGTGATCCATGTTCGCGATGCAAAGTCGCTACTCTATCGATGACACACCACAAAAGACCATCAACATGTTGTGGTGCATATGCACAACTGCATATAAGGTGGCAAAGGGACACGTCACTCGAAGAGGTGGAAATTTTTGCTCCTTGTTGCTCTATGTCTTGGTTATTTCATTAATTTTCTCAATGTTGAAACTCATTGATCACATCATTGTCTAGCTAGAATGTGAGGTTTACCACATGCATGAGGGAAAGCCAGTCACATTGATGCATTGCTGGTTGAAGCTCAATGGGCATTGGAAGTGCGTTATATCGACTAGAGGGGGGGTGAATAGGCGATTTTTATGAATTCTTCACCGAGGAATTTGCCGGTGAGGAAATTCCTTAGCGAAGAACTACTAGCAGCGGAATAAGTACTCAGAAGTAAGCATAACAGGATACAGACATAGTCATCATGATGAAATGAAGACAAGCACAGAGCACAGAAAGCGTATACACAGGATAACACAAGATGAAGACAAACAGACTGAAGAAATTGAACTGAAGAAATTGAGAAAGTCTTCAGTCAAAGTCTTCAAACACAGATATGAACAATCACTCAACACAGTAATGAGGAAATGAAAGAGTTGAGGAAATAGAACCAGTAAGGTTGGTGAAGACAATAATTTGGTAGACCAGTTACAACTGCTGTCTCAGTTGTACGTCTGGTTGGAGCGGCTGAGTATTTAAACTCAAGGACACACAGTCCCGGACACCCAGTCGCTGAGCACACAGCTCAGGACACCAAGTCCTCACCGTATTCTCCTTGAACTAAGGTCACATAGACCTCGTCCAATCACTCGTGGTAAGTCTTCAGGCGACTTCCAAACCTTCACAGACTCGGTCACTCGGCGACCCACAATTCCTCTTGGATGCTCTAGACCATGACGCCTAACCGTCTGGAGGAAGCACATTCTCCAAAGGTAACAGGCGTCGGATCCACGCAGGATCAATCTCTTCAGTGATGCTCAATCACTTTGGGGTTTGTAGGTGTTTGGGTTTGGGTTTTTCCTCACTCGATGATTTTCGCTCAAAGTCCTCGGAGGATGGGTTGCTCTCAAATGACAAGTGTCAGTTTCTCTCGGAGCAGCCAACCAGCTAGTGGTTGTAGGGGGTGGCTATTTATAGCCTAGGGAGCAGCCCGACATGATAAGACATAAATGCCCTTGTCTGATATGACCGTTAGGTGGATAAGATATTTTGGGATAGCTGGCGCGCAGCACAACAACGGTCGGAAATTTGACTCTCAAATTCCTCAGGGCTATCATGTTCCTCACTGTGTAGGCAATCCGCACTGGTGAATTCCTAACTCCTCAGTCAGAACAAATTCCTCAGTGACCAGAAGAACTTCGTCTCTGTCACTGAAGAAATTGACTGAACTATATGAGATTTCCAAAGGCTTCACTCGAAGGGTTTGGTAGGTGTAGGATTTTGAGTTGAGCATCACATGGAAATTTTTCCTTAGTATTTCCTCGCCCCCCTTTAACAGTACGGTGTTTCCTATGACTCAAGAAAGAGAAAAACAAAACTATGAAAATGAAAGTCTTCAAGCTTCATATTCCTTGCATGAATATCAAGTCTTCACGAATACACCAATTTCTTCACTTTCAGAGTCTTCATGAAAGTCTTCAGGAATACCAAAATCTTCAGTCGAAGATATTCATTTTTAGGGGTCGACTTTCTCTGTAAATATCAAACTCTTCATAGACTTATAGACCTGTGTATACTCACAAACACATTAGTCCCTTAACCTATAAGTCTTCAATACATCAAAATCACTAAGGGGCACTAGATGCACTTGCAATCTCCCCCTTTTTGGTGATTGATGACAATATAGGTTAAGTTTTCAACGGGGATAAACTTATGAAGTGTAAGTACTGATATTGAGGAATTTGATTGCAAGATATAGAAGAACTCCCCCTGAAGATGTGCATAGTGAGGAATTTGCTTTTGAAGCAATGCACACTTGAAGAGTTGAATCATGGAGATCTCCCCCTATATCTTGTAATTCATACACGCATTTGACATATAATATGAAGAATTTGAAATGCATGATGAAATATGGTGCCTGATGAAATTCAGCATGTGTGCAATGATATTAAAGAGGAACAAGCATGCAGAATAACGCATCAAGAGTATCAGTTCACAGTGCATCAAAAGTATTAGAGCACCATCGGGTTTAAGATTACAACTCGATCCAATAAAGTTTCAGAAGAACGAGAGTTGTAACTTAGCAAAAACAACGCCCATATAATAGACCCGCTTGAAGACTAACTCAAATTTCTCCCCCTTTGTCATCGAATAACCAAAAGGATCGAAACTGAGGACTAACGCCCCTGAAGAATATCAAGTTGATGGAGGAGCGCCAGCGTTGGGGTCGATAGTCATAGTAGGGCATGCCGCAGTATCGTCCAAATCTTCATTTTCATCAGTGTCGCGTGATGAAGAATATGAGCTGGCCACCAAGGAAGGAACCTTGACCTTCTTGAATTTCTTCGGTGGAGGTGCAGACCAGTCAAATTCTTCCTTGAGACCCATATTCTTCAGATCTGCGGCGCTGTAGACATGTGATAGAATAGCCCAGGTACAGTTGAAGGTTTCATGGAGGTAGTATTGGTTTTTCTTCACTGCATTGTGTGTTGATGTCATGTTGTGAAGAATTGAACCAAACTGGCGCTTGACCCATTTGTGATTGCGATCAACCTTCTGATGAAGACTGAGGAGTAACTCACGATCAGTCATCACCCTGGGAGCTATGGCTTGAGGATTTTGCTTGGCGGCAGAGTCATGTGTGGCAGAGTCATCATTGGTAGAGTAGGATGCAGCCTTGCGAAATTGACCATCCAATGGACGAATGCCTTCATCTATCACAACAGTTTCCTTGCCTTTGTCATCAGGTGAGGAATATGTCTGTTTGAGGACTTCAATCGGAGGCAAGTAGCTGCCATGGTTCAAAGTGTAAGCTTTGTAATTTAGTGAAGCCCTTGTCCTGATGAGTCTCATAATCCATGGTGCATAAGGCTTCAGTTCAAATGGTGACATAGCAATATTCGCCAGAGTCCTCATGAAGAAATCATGGAAGTTGACGGGAATGCCATGAATGATATTGAAAAGCATGTTCTTCATGATGCCAACGACCTCTTCATCATTTGAGTCGTGGCCTTTGATTGGACTCATTGTCTTCGTCAGAATGCGATAGACAGTTCGGGGCACATATAGTAATTCCTTGACGAGGAATTTGGTTCGAGGAGCCTGCCCTGGCTTCAAAGGCTTCATCAGCACTTGCATGAAATGATTTGAAAGTTCAGGTTCACTGTAGACGCAACGAGCACTGTCAAGGGGAGGACTGAGTGGTAGGGCACGAAGCAATTCAGTTGCTCGTGCCTTGTAGTGAGTATTTCCAGACATCCATTCCAGCACCCATGAATTCACATCTTCAGAGTTTCCTGTGATGTGCAGGGTTGCATAGAATTGAAGAATGAGTTCTTCATTCCAGTCACAGATGTCAATGCAGAAATTTAGCAATCCATCATCGTGAAGAACACTGAGGACTGGCTCGAAGCACGACAGAGACTCCATGTCCACATGAGGAATATGTTCATGATCGAAGACTTTGTCTTTGTTGAACAGTACCGAGGAATAGAAATTGGCTTGACTAGCAGTCTAGAAGCGCCTCTTCCTTATGCGAGCAGAGTCATAGGGGTTATAGTCAGTGAAGAACACATGCTCGCTGAAGAAATCTTCAGCCTTGAACTTTTGCTTCTTTGAGAATGGATCCGTTGGCTTGGGCACTGGAGTGTCAGTGAGTTGCATCACAACCTCAGGAATCACAATCTCAGGTTCTTCAGGCTGAGGAATTTCTGGTTCCTCTTCAGTAGCAGTCTGTGTGTTCAAAGGTTCAACAACAACAGCTTCTTCAGCACTAGCGGCTGGAATGTCTTCATGCATAGACGAGGTGGGATGAGTTTCTTCAGAGCCCATTTGAACTGTTGGTGCAGGGGACTGAGGTATTTGTTGTAGTGGGGTGAAGAGTGGAGAATTGGGTGCTGACTTTCCCAAAAGTTATCATTCATCACGGGCGTTGTGCAGCCAATGTCCACGTCTTCATCTTCAGTTTCTTCAACGCCAACCTCTTCAGCTGTGAACTGAGGCATTGGCGAGGAAGCAACAAGCGTTGAAGGGATCATATCCACTTCAATTTCTTCATCAACCTGCTCTGACGAAGCAGCAGATTGAGGTTCTTCATTAGATCCACTAGGGATCACATATTCCTCATCAAAAGGAACAAGGTCCTTTGATGGCATGGTGGAAATCAGAACAGCATCAATTGGATTTTCAATAGAGCTTGTCAGAGGCTTCATCTTCTTTGGAGCTGAAGATTCTAAAGCACTGGATGCTTTCCTTTTCTTCACTGCAGCTCGCTCTGCAGCCTTGGTCTTCTTCACATCAAATGCACATGGAAGAATTGGAGTTGGGTAGGTGCAGATGGAACTGAGGAATCTGGTTGAATTTTCTCAGGCGCAACTGATGCAGTTGCCCTGACTTCTTCAGTTTCTTCAGGCGCACCACTAGTGGATGCCTTGACAATTTCTTCAGCGGCTGGAATGGAGTCATCAACCCTGGAACTAGCATTTTCTTCAGCAGCCTGAATGTCATCAGCGGTGCTGGCATGTTCTTCAGTTGGCTGAGCAGATGCTACAGCATGAGGAATTTCTTGTTGCGATGGGGCTGCAACATTTGTGAATTTCTCAGTCAGTTTCACAAACCTGACTTTGGCTCCTTGCCAATCAGCATAGTAAGCATTGAAATCATCGCTGAGGGCTTTGATTTCAGCTTGGATCTTGAGGATTTCATCAGTTTTCATATTGACAACGTTATTCTTCAGGAACTTCTCCTTTCTGAACTGAGTCTTCTTGATCTGCCTGGCCTTCTCAAATTTCTATTTCTCTTCAGTGATGAAATGGGTCAGCATGTGACTTTGACCAGGAGTCAAATTGAAATCAGGCATAGGAGTATTTGGATCCTTGTGCCAGAGATCAATGTAATCAAGGATCGCCTTTGGATCCAAAAGCAGTGGCACATTTGTGCCTTTGGCTCTAGCGGCCCTTTCTTGTCGGTCTCTGATGATTTCTGCAAGTTCATCATCATCAGCTTCATCGTCAGATAGCACTTGGAAGGCAACCTGTTTCTTCTTCGGACTTGGCCAAGGACCTCGACCAGCCGTTGCCTTAGTCTTCAGCAGAGTGGGGCCTGATGAAGATTTTGGTGCAGCTGAGGAACTTGCTGAGGCACCAGAGGCAATAGAGATGCCTGTTGTCCTTTGGCACATGGCCAGATGTACAGGTGTTGAGGACTTTGTCGGAGCAGCTGATGACTTTGGAGGAGGAACAGTCGTTGGAACTGGCCGTGAGGGCTTTGAAGAATCTGGCCGTGAGGGCATTGCTGAGGAACTTGGCCATGAGGGCATAGTTAGTGAAGCACTTGGCTTGTGAGCGAGCTTCTTTGCCATTGATTTTCTTGGCTTTACAGAGGCCTCAATGGAAGTAGCAGCAGCAGAGTCTTCATTGAATTTCCTCACTGCTTCTTTGGCTTGTCTTGCCAACTTAGCTTGGCCCATTCTTCAGGAAAGTCCTCACCGCGCTTGATGCTGGTGGGGTCAGCTTCTTGGCCAGGTGCCAATGGAGCTCTTGGGCATGGAGGATTAAGTGTGAATTTCTTCATATACTTTGGAGTCACATATCTGTACTCCCTCCATTCTCTTGCCCATCTCCATTCAATCTTCTGTATGCGCACCTTGCGCTGATTTTTAGTTTCTTTTCCGTACTTAGCCTCATCAGGTGTGCAATAATCAGCATAGATGGCCTCAGGTATTTCAAAAGCAGTCATGACCTCAGGTTTCTTTCCTCCTTTCCGCGTCTTCTTACCATCAGCCATATTCTTCAAATGAGGAATTTGAACAATAGAATTTTCTGAAGAAGTATGCAACTTTTCTTCGAGGAACGCTGCAAATGAGTTAAGTTGATGAGAACCTAGTGATTCAGCAGCGGACATGAGTACCTGTGAACAGAGTATAGTTGCGAGGAATTTGGAGAGGTCATATGCGTTCTTAGAAGTTAAAAAAACAAGTTTGAGGAATTTGACCAGATGAGCCTTGAAGAATTTCACTAAGCGTTCTTTGTCTTAGGTTCCAGAGTTGTATAGATCGAGGATCCACACAATTGAGGAATCTTAAAAAAATGATGCTTAGAGAAAACGAATCAAGAACAGATGACTAGTGAGGTATTTTGTGTGTGTGGATTTGAAGAAATAAACACCTTTGAAGATTTTGTTGTGAAATTTCGAATCAAAAGAGGGCAGTAAAAGTAACTTTTAATTACCCTGGATGAAGAACACGACGAACTGAGAAGCAGAACAGTGAATTTCGTCGGTGTAGATCTTCCACGCCCTAACTTGGCGGAGGAAGACAGCTACGGCGGCGGCGGAGTGAAGATTTCCGCGGTCAGCGCGAGTACAACGGCGACGAGGTTGAGGCAGTGAAGCTCTTCCTCACCGGCGACGATGGAGTAGCGGCGGCGCTAGGGTTTCAGGAGCTCGAGCGAGAGAGAGAGAGCGGTCGAGCGGAGTAAAGGAAGTGAGGAAGGGGAGAAGGGGTATTTATAGTGGTAGTGAAAAACTGTTTGCCCGAAGATTTAGGACGAACATGCCCCTGACCCTTCTCCTTCGCTTGACATGTGTCACCCACGTACTGAGAAGTGGAGATCATGTTGGATCGTGGGTGAATAGATAAGTCTATCATGGAATCCGGAACGGATTGAGCGGTAAAACCGAAAATCTGGATAAGATTAATTTTAAAGTTCCGTTCGCAAATTCTTCAGCTGTCAAGGACACAATGAAGATTTTGAACGAGTTTCAAATAGAACGCACACGAAGAATTTGTGAATAGATTGGGTTGAGTATATCATAGAGGTCGAAGGGTCCAATCACACTCACTTAGTAGAAGAAGCAACTTGAAGAAATAGCCATAAGTGAATGTTGTAGAGGACATAAACTCATATATATATATATATATATATATATATATATATATATATATATATATATAGCCAATGAAGAAAAACGACAGAAACATTGAAGATTTTGCAAAGTTGAAGAATTTGAAAAACTGAAGAATTTCAAAAACTGAGGAATTTCAAAAATGAAGTTTTTCAACTTTGGTGGTGGCGTGACCCACCGTATAAGAATGATGATTTCAGACACCGCGTACAATTGTCGTAGGGTTCTAAGAATCAAATTCTTAATTAATTTCTTCACACTTAGAGTGTTTTTCTTCATTGATTGAAGAAAAACGTTTCTTCATGTGTTGCACATCTAAGTCATCAATTTTGCATAAGTGTCAGGATGTGTGTCCTTTTCAGAGAACATTCAAAGATTCTAAGATATTTAGCTCACACCGAAACTTGCTAAATCTCTTCTCATCCAAGGGCTTTGTGAAGGTATCGGCTAGCTGTTCTTCAGTCTTCACGTGCTCGATGGAGATGTCGCCCTTCAACACATGATCACGAAGAAAATGATGACGAATCTGAATGTGCTTTGTCTTCGAGTGCTGAACTGGGTTGTGAGAAATCTTGATGGCACTCTCATTATCACAGAGGAGAGGCACATTCTTCACGTTGACGCCATAGTCCTTGAGGGTTTGCTTCATCCATAGCAATTGAGCACAACAAGAACCAGTAGCAATGTATTTAGCCTCTGCAGTAGACAGTGATATGCAGTTCTGTTTCTTCGAGGACCAACAGACCAAAGATCGTCTGAGGAAATGACAAGTACCAGATGTTGACTTGCGGTCCACACGATCACCAGCATAGTCAGAGTCAGAATATCCAATGAGATCAAAAGTAGAGCCCTTGGGGTACCATAATCCTAGTGTTGGTGTGTGAGCTAGATATCGAAGAATATGCTTCACAGCCTTATGGTGTGATTCCTTCGGTGCAACTTGAAATCGGGCACACATGCAAACACTTAGCATTATATCTGGCCTAGATGCACATAAGTACAATAATGAACCAATCATGGAGCGGTATACCTTGTGATCGAAGTCAATACCATTTTCATCAGTGCATAGATGGCCATTTGTGGGCATAGGAATTTTGACGCCTTTGCAATCTTGCATGCCGAATTTTCTCAGAACGTCCTTGAGGTATTTCTCCTGAGATATGAATATGCCATTGTGTTGTTGACGAATTTGAAGACCTAAAAAGAATTTCAACTCTCCCATCATAGACATTTGATATTCTTCACTCATCATATAGGCAAATTCATCACTATAACATTGGTCAGTACAGCCAAAGATAATATCATCAACGTATATTTGGCACACAAACAGTTCACCATCATAAGATTTAGTAAAGAGAGTAGGATCGAGTGAACCGGGTGTGAAGCCATTCTTCACGAAGAATTCCTTCAAAGTATCATACCACGCCCGAGGGGCCTGCTTGAGGCCATATAGGGCCTTGTTGAGTCTGAAGACTTTGTCAGGATTCTTTGGATCTTCAAAACCTGGGGGTTGAGCAACATATACTTCTTCCTCAAGCTTACCATTGAGGAATGACCTTTTCACATCCATTTGTTGTAAGATAATATTATGATGGTTAGCATAAGCAAGCAATATGCGAATAGACTCAAGTCTAGCAACAGGTGGAAAAGTTTCATCAAAATCAATTCCTTCAACCTGTGTGTAGCCTTGAGCTACAAGTCGTGCCTTATTCCTCACCACAAGGCCATTTTCATCTTGCTTGTTGCGGTAGATCCACTTTGTGCCAATGATATTATGCTTGTGAGGATCTGGACGTTTGACCAGTTCCCAGACATTGTTGAGCTCGAACTGATGTAATTCTTCTTGCATGGCCTGAATCCACTTAGGCTCCAGAAATGCTTCATCTACCTTAGTGAGCTCTGTAATAGAGACAAAAGCATAGTGCCCACAAAAGTTAGATAAATGTGAAGCTTTTGAGTGTGTGAGAGGACCTGGCGCTCGAATGTCATCGATGATCTTTTCCACTTGCACTTCTTTTACAATGCGAGGATGAGCTGGTTGTCATTGAGGAATTTGATCAGCATTTTCTTCAGCACCATTTTCTTCAGTATTTTCATCAGGTGCACCAGCTCGATTTTCTTCATGTTCTAGAATGAATTCTTCAACAAATTCTTCAGTAGGAATAACATCCTCAGTAGCCTTGAACTTGATAGAATCCTCAGGTGCTGGTTCATCTATCATAGAAGGTAGGTGCTCTCTTTGCGAGCCATTAGTTTCATCAAACCGCACATCTACAGTTTCAACAACCTTGTGAAGAACGTTGTTGAAGACTCTGTAGGTGTGCGAGTCCTTTCCGTAACCAAGCATAAAACCTTCATGTGCTTTCGGTGCAAATTTAGCATTGTGATGAGGATCTCTAATCCAACATTTAGCACCGAAGACTTTGAAATAACTCACATTGGGTTTCTTGTCAGTGAGGAGTTCATAGGCAGTCTTCTTGAAGAATTTGTGAAGATATACCCGATTGATGATGTGGCACGCAGTATCAATTGCATCAATCCAAAAACGACAAGGCGTTTTGTATTCATCAAGCATAGTGCGAGCCATTTCAGCGAGAGTTCTGCTCTTGCGCTCCACGACGCCATTCTGCTGAGGAGTATAAGGAGCAGATAACTCATGAGTGATACCAAGTTCATCAAGATAGCCATCAAGACTGGAATTCTTGAACTCGGTCCCATTGTCAGTTCTGATGTGCTTGATCTTCACACTAAAGTTGGTTGAAGCCCTCGAGGAAAATCGTTTGAAGATTTCCTGCACTTCATGTTTGTAAGTGACAATGTGTACCCATGTGTAACGAGAATAGTCATCAACAATAACAAAGCCATATAGAGAAGCATCATTTGAAACAGCAGAATAATGATTAGGACCAAAGAGATCCATGTGAAGCAATTCAAATGGACGATTAGTGGTCATGATAGTCTTTGCTGGATGCTTGGCCTTTGTCATCTTTCCAGCTTCACAAGCTCCGCATAAGTGATCCTTGCGGAATTTGACATTCTCAATGCCAATGACATGCTTCTTCTTCACAAGCGTGTTCAGATTCCTCATGCCAGCATGACCAAGTCGTCGATGCCATAGCCATCCTTCTGAAGCTTTTGCAAGTAAGCACACGGCTGGTTGTGGTCCTGTAGAGAAATCAACAATATACAGATCTCCTCTCCTAAAGCCTTCGAAGACTTTGGAATGGTCAGCTTCCATGATCACAACACATCGATATCTTCCAAAGACAACAACCATATCAAGATCACAAAGCATTGAGACAGACATGAGATTGTATCCTAAGGACTCGACAAGCATGACTTTGTCCATGTGTCGATCCTTTGAGATCGCAACCTTACCTAGACCCAATACCTGATTTTTGCCTTTGTCAGGAAAGATGACGTGCTTCAGATGTGATGGTGTTAAGGGAGCATCCATCAATAGGTTCTTGTCACCAGTCATATGATTGGTACATCCACTATCGAGAACCCACTCGTTGACTTTGGGCTGATCATCCTGCAGATGAATTAGTGCAACTTATGGTCTCATATACTTCATCGGTTAAGAATATGATATCAAGTTCATCAGATGAATTTCATCAAGCAGTAAAATAGATATTTCAGTATGAGGACGTGTGAAATGAAAGTTCATTTCATCATGATTCGCCTGCATCCTTTCAGGCATTTTTGTCAGGCCTCCAGCAAATTCTTCAGACGTTTAAAGCACGTCTGGAGACCTGACCCTGCATAAGGGATTAGTTCTTTTTCTTCACCACCCATATCTGAAGGGGTGGCAAAGAGTTCATCACTCTGCGAGCACCATATGAGAAAGGTGGCATAGAGGCCAATCCATTTCGTTTCACATAAGAGGGGTTAGGGTAAGCATATGAATAAGCAGAGAAGTTCTTCGAGGACTTATGAACATAATGATTTGAAGAATAATGTGCATATTCATAGCCCTTAGCTCTACCCTACAAAACAGAGTTGTTAGCACGGTGATGATCATATGAGGACTTTGATCCATTTGAGGAATTTGATCCACGTGAGGAATTTGGTCCGTATGAGGACTTGGATCCGTATGAAGAATTAGGTTCATATGAAGAGTTTGATCTAGGGTTCCTATTCTTCACAGGTGGTGTCATGAGGACATTCACCTGAAGACTTTCAACATAACTTTTGGGAACCCAAATTTTCTTCATAGGGGAACCGTTCCTGCAGTTAGTCCCAACATATCTAGCAAATACTTCACCATTCTGATTTTTGAACAGTTTATAGTTGGAGTCAAATGACTCATCAGAAGAATGAGGAGATTCACATGTAAAGCCAGAGAAGTTGGATGGATCAACTGGAGGTCCCTTTGCAGCAACCCATGAGGTTTTGGGGTACTGCTCAGGCTTCCAATATGTTCCATCAGCATTGAGTTCCCTCTCAAAGGCAATACCCTCTTTCCTAGGGTTTTTGTTGAGGATCTGCTTTTTGAGCACATCACAAAGAATCTGATGCCCTTTGAGGCTTTTGTACATGCCTATCGTGTACAATTCCTTCAGCCCTGCATCATTAGTAGTACTAGCAATGTCCTCAGATGAGGAATTAGTGATAGCAGAGGTAGGTGAAGAATTTGTAACAGTTGAAGCATTTGAACATTCAGGTGACGAAATTAGCAGATTCACGTTCAATGCACTTTAAGCATGGAGGAACAAATTCTTCTTGAGTAGCGCTGATTTGTTGAGCAAGTAATGAATCACAATCCTTCTTAACATCTTCATAACTCACTCTTAGGTTCTCAAGATCTTGCTTTCTTTGAAGAAATTCATAAGAAAGCTTCTCGTGATCAGATAAGAGAGTGTTATGATGACTTTGAAGATTGTCAAACTTAGACTGAAGTCTCTGAAGATTTTTAGTTAAGTCTTTAGTGCGGTCCATTTCATCACCCAACATATCATCACTTTTGTCTAGCATGTTTTGAAGTTTTTCAATAGCCTTTTGTTGTTTCACAACAATCTTAGCAAGTTTAGAGTAACTAGGCTTAAGATTTTCATCAGATTCAGCCTCACTAGATTCAGAGGAGGGGTATTTTGTTACCTTGGCACCCTTTGCCATGAAGCAATAGGTGGGAGCGTAGTCATCATTGTCTTCATCAGCCTTGTTGGTGCGGTCAATTTCTTCAGAGTTGAAGATAGACTTGCTGACGAAAGCAGTTGCGAGAGCCAGACTCGCCACACCAGACTCTCACTCCTCAGATACCTCCTCTTCCTCATGTTCCTCAGATTCAGCTTCAGAGTCCATTTCCTTGCCAATGAATGCCCGAGCCTTCTTGGAGCTGCTCTTCTTGTGAGATGAAGACTTCGAGGATTTTGATGATGAAGATTTTGAAGATTTCTTCTTCTTCTTAGCGTCATCAGAAATGTAATCCTTGTATTTCTTCTTCTTTAATTCCTTTTCCCACTGAGGACAATCCTGAATATAGTGACCAGGTTTCTTGCATTTGTGGCAAATTCTTCTCTTATAGTCACTTGATGAGGAATCACTGCTCCTTGAGGATTTTCCAAAGCGACCACGTCTTGAGAACTTCTGGAATTTCTTCACGAGCAGTGCTAGCTCCTGGCTCAATTCTTCAGGATCACCAAGGCTACTACCAGAGTCTTCACATTCAGATTCAGACACAGCCTTGGCCTTCAGAGCACGTGGTTTTCCATAGCTTGAACCATAGAGATCTCTTTTTTCAGCAAGCTGGAACTCATGAGTATTTAGCCTCTCGAGGATATCAGCCGGATCTAGTGACTTGTAATCAGCGCGCTCTTGAATCATCAGTGCCAGAGTGTCAAATGAAGAATCAAGTGATCTCAGCAATTTCTTCACCACCTCATGGTCGGTGATATCAGTGGCACCGAGCGCTTGAAGCTCATTTGAGATATCAGTGAGGTGATCGAAGGTTTGCTGAACATTTTCATTGTCGAGTCTTTTGAAGCGGTTGAAGAGATTGCGAAGAACGTCAACACGAGAGTCACGTTGAGTTGAGACTCCTTCGTTTACTTTGGAGAGCCTATCCCAGATAAGCTTAGCAGTTTCCAAAGCACTCACTCTACCATACTGCCCTTTACTCAGATGACCACATATGAGATTCTTCGCTTCAGAGTCAAGTTCCTTCAATCTCTTCACATCAGCAGCATTCATGGAAGGTGTGACTGAGGGAACACCATTTTCCACAACATACCAGAGATCGTTGTCAATTGCTTCAAGATGCATTCGCATCTTATTCTTCCAGTAGGGTAGTCCGTGCCATCGAAGGTTGGACACCCAGCGGAGACCTTGATCATACCTGCGGTCGACATAACTAAACTCCAGGTGGTTAAACCAAAATCACACAGTACAAGGGAGTACCTTGTTCTGATACCAATTGAAAGTGCGTTATATCGACTAGAGGGGGGGTGAATAGGCGATTTTTATGAATTCTTCACTGAGGAATTTGCCGGTGAGGAAATTCCTTAGCGAAGAACTACTAGCAGCAGAATAAGTACTCAGAAGTAAGCATAACAGGACACATACATAGTCATCATGATGAAATGAAGACAAGCACAGAGCACAGGAAGCGTAAACACAGGATAACACAAGATGAAGACAAACAGACTGAAGAAATTGAACTGAGAAAATTGAGAAAGTCTTTAGTCAAAGTCTTCAAACACAGATATGAACAATCACTCAACACAGTAATGAGGAAATGAAAGAGTTGAGGAAATAGAACCAGTAAGGTTGGTGAAGAGAATAATTTGGTAGACCAATTCCAACTGCTGTCTCAGTTGTACGTCTGGTTGGAGCGGCTGAGTATTTAAACTCGAGGACACACAGTCCCGGACACCCAGTCGCTGAGCACGCAGCTCAGGACACCAAGTCCTCACTGTATTCTCATTGAACTAAGGTCACACAGACCTCGTCCAATCACTCGTGGTAAGTCTTCAGGCGACTTCCAAACCTTCACAGACTCGGTCACTCGGCGATCCACAATTCCTCTTGGATGCTCTAGACCATGACGCCTAACTGTCTGGAAGAAGCACAGTCTTCAAAGGTAACAGGCGTCGGATCCACGCAGGATCAATCTCTTAAGTGATGCTCAATCACTTTGGGGTTTGTAGGTGTTTGGGTTTGGGTTTTTCCTCACTCGATGATTTTCGCTCAAAGTCCTCGGAGGATGGGTTGCCCTCAAATGACAAGTGTCAGTTTCTCTCGGAGCAGCCAACCAGCTAGTGGTTGTAGGGGGCGGCTATTTATAGCCTAGGGAGCAACCTGACATGATAAGACATAAATGCCCTTGTCTGATATGACCGTTAGGTGGATAAGATATTTTGGGACAGCTGGCGCGCAACACAGCAATGGTCGGAATTTTGACTCTCAAATTCCTCAGGGCTATCATGTTCCTCACTGTGTAGGCAATCCGCACTGGCGAATTCCTAACTCCTCAGTCAGAACAAATTCCTCAGCGACCAGAAGAACTTCGTCTCTGTCACTGAATAAATTGACTGAACTGTATGAGATTTCCAAAGGCTTCACTCGAAGGGTTTGGTAGGTGTAGGATTTTGAGTTGAGCATCACATGGAATTTTTTCCTTAGTATTTCCTCGACCCCCTTTAACAGTACGGTGTTTCCTATGACTCAAGAAAGAGAAAAACAAAACTATGAAAACGAAAGTCTTCAAGCTTCATATTCCTCGCATGAATATCAAGTCTTCACGGATACACCAATTTCTTCACTTTCAAAGTCTTCATGAAAGTCTTCAGGAATACCAAAATCTTCAGTCGAAGATATTCATTTTTAGGGGTCGACTTTCTCTGTAAATATCAAACTCTTCATAGACTTATAGACCTGTGTATACTCACAAACACATTAGTCCCTTAACCTATAAGTCTTCAATACACCAAAATCACTAAGGGGCACTAGTTGCACTTACATGCATAGAAATTGGATCAACAACATGTGCCTATGAAGAAGTTCAAGCTCGAGAAGAGGAAGCGTTGGATGAAGGCCGCCTTCAAGGGGTTCAAAAATTGTGGTCTTTGGTTCGAACAACCAGTTCTTCTATGGATCGATGAACTTTAGAAACTTGTTGAACATGTCGTAGTTTTGGACTTCAATGTATGGTTGAATTGCTATTGATCTTGATGCATTTGTCAAAGTGACCATAGGAGGACATTTAGTTTTAGTTTTATTCCATTTTTAGGGAAAGGGGCGAACATTTGGTGACTTTGGTTGAATGGCTGGTTCCCCTATCCATATCCACGAAAAGATCTGGAAATATTCATGGACATTTGATGTATTTGTGTTGGTCATCCGCTTTGGATAGGTCCATGAAGGGTTTGGATGAACCGTCTTCTCCACTCTATCACACATGGAATAAATACACATCTACATATATGTTGGAAATATACCCTAGAGGCAATAATAAAATAGTTATTACCATATAATTGTATTGATCGGAAACTTAAATACATGTGTGAATACATAAACTACACCGTGTCCCTAGTAAGCCTCTACTAGACTAGCTCATTGATCAAATATGGTTATGGTTTCCTAACCATACACATGAGTTGTCATTTTATAATGGGATCACATCATTAGGAGAATGATGTGATGGACAAAACCCTACCATAAGCTTAGCAACATATCACATCGCTTAGTTTATTTGCTATAGCCTTCTTCATGTAAGTATCAGTTCCTTAGACCATGAGAACATGCCACTCCCAGATACCGGAGGAATGCCTTGTGTTCTATCAAATGTCATTTCATAATTGGGTGATCATAAAGGAGCTCTACAGGTATCTCCAAAGGTGTCCGTTGGGTTGCATGGATCGAGACTGGAATTTGTCGCTCCGTGTGATGGAGAGATATCTCTGGGCCCCCTCGGTAATACAACATCGTAAAGAGCTTTCAAGCAATGTGCCTAATGAGTTAGTCACGGGATCTTGTATTACAGGACGAGTAAAGAGCCTTGCCAGTAATGAGATTGAACTAGGTATGGAGATACTGACGATCAAATCTCGGGCAAGTAACATATCGCCGGACAAAGGGAATTGCATACGGGGTTGATGATACATCTCCAATGTATCTATAATTTTTTATTGTTCCATGCTGTTATATTATCATTCTTGGATGTTTTACAATCATTTTATAGTCATTTTATATCATTTTTTTGGTACTAACCTATTGACATAGTGCCCAGTGTCAGTTGCTATTTTTTGCATGTTTTTTACATCGCAGGAAATCAATATCAAATGGAGTCCAAACGCAATGAAACTCGTGGAGGATTTTTTGGGCCAGAAGAAAGCCAGTGGGCCAAAGAAGCACCTGGGGGGCTGCTCGAGGGGAGCAACACCCACCAGGGCGCGCCAGGAGGCCCAGGCGCGCCCTGGTGGGTGCTGCCCACCTCGGGTGTCCCCTGAACTGCCTCTTCGCTCTATAAATACCACAATATTCCAGAAACCCTCGAGGAGGAGACAAAAATTAATTCCAGCCGCTGTAGAGTCCAGAACCACCAGATCCAATCTAGACACCGTCATGGAGGGATTCACCACTTCTATTGGAGCCTCTCCTATGATGCGTGAGTAGTTCTTTGTAGACCTACAGGTCCGTAGTTAGTAGCTAGATGGCTTCCTCTCTCTCTCTCTCTTGATTATCAATACAATGGTCTCTTGGAGATCCATATGATGCAAGTCTTTTTGCGTGTGTTTGTTGGGATCCGATGAACTTTGAGTTTATGATCAAATCTATGTTTTTATCCATGAAAGTTATTTGAGTCTTCTTTGATCTCTTATATGCATGATTGCTTATAGCCTCATATTTCTTCTCTGATATTTGTTTTTTGGCCAACTTGATATATTTATCTTGCAATGGGAAGAGGTGCTTTTGTAGTGGGTTCGATCTTACGGTGCTTGATCCCAGTGACAGAAGGGGAACCGAGACGTATGTATCATTGCTACTAAGGATAACAAGATGGGATCTATATCTCCGATAGATAAACGAATCCCGTCTACATCATGTTGTCGTTCTTATTGCATTACTCCGTTTTCTCATGAACTTAATACACTAGATGCATGTTGGATAGCGGTCGATGTGTGGAGTAATAGTAGTAGATGCAGACAGGAGTCGGTCTACTGATCTTGGACGTGATGCGTATATAATGATCATTGTCTGGATATTGGCATGATTATTTGAAGTTCTATCAATTGCCCAACAGTAATTGTTTTCCCACCGTTTGCTATTTTTCTCGAGAGAAGCCACTAATGAAACCTATGGCCCCCGGGTCTCGTTTCATCGTATTTGCCATTGGGATCTATTTTCTCTTGCTATTATTTTCAGATCTATTGAACCAAAAATACAAAAATACCTTGCTGCAATTTATTTGTTCCGCGATCTATTTATCCTATCTACCACTTTTACCTCACGTTTTTGTCTATCTTGAGGCGCCGTACCCGAAAGGGATTGACAACCCCTTTAACATGTCAGGTTGCGAGTATTTGTTATTTGTGTGCAGGTGCTATTTACGTGGTGCGAGGAGGTTCTCCTACTAGTTCGATAATCTTGGTCTCATCACTAAGGGAAATACCTACCGTCGCTACACTGCATCATCCCTTCCTCTTTGGGTAAATACCGACGTAGTTCTAGCAGACATCAAAAGGAATTTCTGGCGCCGTTGCCGGGGAGGATCACGTCAAGATAGTCTCCAGGCCACTCGCCAATTTCTGGCACCGTTGTCAGGGAGGATCTTCAACATCAACCAGGTTCCTAATCACAAATCTCATCTCCTCGCAATTTACATTATTTGCCATTTGCCTCTCGTTTTCCTCTCCCCCACTTCACAAAAATTTACCATTTTATTCGCCCTCTTTTTTTTCGTTCGCCGTTTTCTCGCCAGATCTGTTTTTGAGTGCAATCTTGTTGCGTAGTCATCGTGACTCAAGAGAACACCAAGTTGTGCGATTTCTCAAATACCAACAACAATGATTTTATTAGCAGTCCAATTGCTCCTCCCGCCACTAGTGCGGAGTCTTGTGATATTAATACTGCTTTGTTCAATCTTGTCATGAAAGATCAATTTGCCGGTACTCCTAATGAGGATGCCGCGTCCCATGTTAACACATTCGCGGAATTATGCGATATGCAAAAGAAAAAAGATGTGGACAATGATGCTGTGAAGTTGAAATTATTTCCATTTTCTTTGCGAGATCGCGCAAAAGCTTGGTTTTCTTCTTTGCCTCGCAATAGTATTGATTCTTGGAACAAGTGCAAAGATGCTTTTATCACTAAGTGTTTTCCGCCCGCAAAAATTATTTCCCTTAGAACCTAGATCATGAATTTCAAGCAACTTGAACATGAGCATGTTGCACAATCTTTGGAAATGATGAAATTGATGCTAAGGAATTTCCCAACTCATGGGTTAAATCTTTGGATGATCATACAAAATTTTATGCGGGATTGAATTTTGTTTCTCGTAATCTTTTAGATTCCACCGCGGGGGTTACTTTTATGGAAATTACATTGGGTGAAGCTACTAAATTTCTAGACAATATTATTGCAATTTACTCGCGATGGCATACCGAAAGAGCTCCTACTAGTAAAAAAATCAATTCGGTAGAGGAAATAAATTCTTTGAGTGAAAAAGTTGATGCTCTTATGAAGATGGTTGCTAATAAAAGTGCTCCTATTGATTTTAATGATGTGCCTTTGTCTACTTTGATTGAGCAAAATAATTGATAAAAGTGGGTTTGAAGCGGTCAAGACTTTAATTAGTGATGTGCCCACTATTAGTGATGTACCCTCCATGTTATCGGCAGCCTCCGGTGGCGCATTGGCCCTCTCCCGTACTTCTCTGAAGCCCGGTGAAATCCTTTGGGACGACACCTTAGGATCGTCCGCCCTAGGAGGCGAGTAAGCCCGTGGAGGCGTCTCGTTCTCCATCTTCTTCAGCGAAAGATCCCCCGATGACGACTGAGGGAGTTCCGGACTAGGGGGTGTCCGGATAGCCGAACTATCATGATCGGCCAGACTCCAAGACTATGAAGATACAAGATTGAAGACTTCGTCCCGTGTCCGGATGGGACTTTCCTTGGCGTGGAAGGCAAGCTTGGCAATACGGATATGTAGATCTCCTACCATTGTAACCGACTCTGTGTAACCCTAGCCCTCTCCGGTGTCTATATAAACTGGATGGCTTTAGTCCATAGGACGAACAACAATCATACCATAGGCTAGCTTCTAGGGTTTAGCCTCCTTGATCTCGTGGTAGATCTACTCTTGTAACACACATCATCAATATTAATCAAGCAGGACGTAGGGTTTTACCTCCATCAAGAGGGCCCGAACCTGGGTAAAACATCGTGTCCCTTGTCTCCTGTTACCATCCGCCTAGATGCACAGTTCGGGACCCCCTACCCGAGATCCACCGGTTTTGACACCGACATTGGTGCTTTCATTGAGAGTTCCTCTATGTCGTCACCGATAGGCTCGATGGCTTCTTCGACCATCATTAACGATGCAGTCCAGGGTGAGACCTTTCTCCCCGGACAGATCTTCGTATTCGGCGGCTTTGCACCGCGGGCCAATTCGCTTGGCCATCTGGAGCAGATCAAAAGCTACGCCCCTAGCCGTCAGGTCAGATTTGGAAGTTTGAATTTCACGGCCGACATCCGCGGGGACTTGATCCTCGATGGATTCGAGCCACAGCCGAGCGTGCCGCACTGTCACGGCGAGCATGATTTAGCTCTACAGCTGGATAGTACCCTGGAGGCCGCACTCGAACCCGCTACGATCTTCAATTCGGAGTCGGCTGCGCAGATCGAGGACGGATGGCTAGACACCGCCTCGGGGGCTGCAACCTCTACGGTGATAGAGCCAAACACTGACTTTGTCCCTCATAAAGCTCGTGACTCCGAGGTGCCGGACTCCTCGCCGGACTCCGAGCCTCCCGCGCCCCCTCCGATCGAATCCGATTGGGCGCCGATCATGGAGTTCACCGCAGCGGACATTTTTTAACGCTCACCTTTCGGCGACATCTTGAGTTCGCTAAAGTATCTCTCGTTATCAGAAGAGCCCTGGCCGGACTGCGGCCAGGACAGTTGGGATGCGAACGACGAAGAAATTCAAAGCCCACCCACCACCCAATTAGTAGCCACTGTCGACGATCTAACCGACATGCTAAACTATGACTCCGAGGACATCGACGGTATGGACGACAATGCCGGAGACGATCAAGAACCAGCGCCTACCGGGCACGGGAAAGCCACCCCAACTCACGACGTATACATGGTGGATACACCAAAAGGAAGCGATAATGAGGAAAAACAGGACGTGGCGAAGGACAACTCCCCCAACAAACAACCAAAACGGCGACGCAAGCGCCGCCCGAAGACCGGCCTCGATAAAAACGGCACCCATACGGACCCGGCCCTAGAGCAGGGCGAAGCAGTGGACGATGCACATGTCACCAAGCAGCCAGCCGGACATGAACTGGACAAGCAACCCATCCCCGGCGAAGACGATCTCACATCACCAGAGCATACGAATCTTCATAAAAGGCTCATCGCCACTGCAAGAAGTTTGAAGAAGCAAAAGCAAAAGCTCAAAACAGTGGAGGACGCACTCAGAATGAGATGGAGCAAAGTACTCAACAGCGTAGATAAACATGGCGCTAGTCACCAGACAAAGAGCTACCCGAAGCGCAAGCTGTTGCCCGAATTTGACGAGGAGGCCTTAGAGCCCCCGCAGTCAAGAAAGAAAGAAGCCGCCTGGCCGGATAGACGACCAGATGACAGGCCAAGAGCAACAAGGGGCGCCGCACACAAGCCGGCACACGATCAGCATAAAGATCCTCGGAAAAAGGACGACCTAGTTAGATCTATTTATGGGCCAAAAAAGAAGACTCCAGGAAGCAACATAACCCTCCGAGCATTTGAAGACAACGACACACCCAAATACAGGGGCGCCGCACACCCACTATGTTTCACCGACGAGGTACTGGATCATGGATTTCCAGCGGGATTCAAACCCGTAAACATAGAGGCATATGACGGAACAACAGACCCCGGAGTCTGGATTGAGGATTACATCCTACACATACATATGGCCAGAGGAGACGATCTCCATGCCATAAAATACCTACCCCTCAAGCTCAAAGGGCCAGCTCGGCATTGGCTTAAAAGCCTCTCAGAAAATACCATTGGAAGTTGGGAAGAGCTTGAGGAGGCGTTTCGAGCAAATTTTCAGGGGACCTATGTCCGCCCTCTGGATGTAGACGATTTAAGTCACATAACTCAACAACCCGGAGAGTCAGCATGCAAATTCTGGAACAGGTTCCTCACTAAAAAGAACCAAATAGTCAAATGTCCGGACGCTGAAGCCTTAGAAGCCTTTAAACACAACGTCCGAGACGAATGGCTTGCCAGACACCTCGGCCAGGAAAAACCAAGAACAATGGCCGCATTAACAAGCCTCATGACCCGCTTTTGTGCGGGGGAAGACAGCTAGCTGGCTAGATGCAGCACCAGCGACCGAGTACATCCGAAGTCAGGGATGGAAATGGGAAATCACGATGCAGAAAAGATCAGCGCCGGAATAAGGAAAATGGCCCGAATAGTACGGCGGTCAACGCCGGATTCAAAAGCTCCCGGCCGAACAACAAAACACTGCCCCTCAAGGACAACAGTGACGAGCTATCCAACCTAAACAAGATTCTGGATAGACTATGTCAAATACATGGTACCTCCGGGAAGCCTGCAAACCATACCCACAGAGATTGTTGGGTCTTCAAACAGTCCGGCCGACTTAACACCGAACACAAGGGGCTCGACACACCAAGCGAAAGTGACGAAACCCAAAAATAGCACTCCGGAAAACAGAAGACTTTCCCACTAGAAGTCAAAACAGTGAACTCACTTCATGTGATAACACGAAAAGACAGCGCGGCACCTGCTATACCAGGACACCGCCCGCAGAATGGGGATAGACCCTACCAAAATTCGCCATAGCAGCACTTCCTTCAAAGGAGTGACGCCAGGCCTTTAAGCCAATTATACAGGCTCTGTACCACTAGAGGTTGTGTTCGGTTCATCCAACAACCTCCGTCGCGAAAAGCTCACTCTCCATCGCCCCATTCAACAGTAGCCCTTAAGCACTACTGGGGCGCGCAGCTTTCGCCAGCCCTAAGGCAATACCACATTACGCGTTTCTTACGCTTAAAAATGCCCGGTCAACATGGCATAATCTCATTAAAAAGTAAGTCCGAGTGTTCCTCGACCACGGAGAACGTGAGACTGCCTCGACAGCCACACACTAATCAGACCTTGCGGGTCAAAGCCCCTAAAAACAGGTCATTCAGACCTCGGACATGGTTAGGCGAGTTCGGCAAGGGGCTTCCTAGCCGCATATCCCCTTTATAAGGGGCCGCGTGTATAAATGATGAGAGCCAGTAAAGCTCAACTTTCTTCATTCTATTCTATTTTAATACAACTTCTGCATGATATTTCTTGGAAACTAAGTCCTTCTCTTTTACAGATGAAGCACGTGCTACACCCGTCCAGGATACAGCACAACGGAGACACAGGCGCAGACGTGCAGCAGGGACCCGTTGCAAGGATTCTTTTCAGATTAAGACCCTGCGAAAACCTTTCTTAATGTCTCTTGTTGATACACATCCCCCGGTTTCCCACCATAGCCGAGGAGGAGGCTCGCGTTTTGGCATCGGCCGCGTCAGAAGTTCCCGCATGTACCTGGACACTAGGGGCTTAGGGCATTGTTCTGCCCGGTATCATAAAGACCGGACACCTCAGGGAGTGTTCGGCGTCTCGAGTTAGGCCTTATATGCATCAGCTCCGAATCATGTCTTTGGTCAAATGTTGGGTTTGCCCGGCTCCTGTGTTTTGCTGCCTTATGTTCCATATCATCGGCTAACGCGGCACCAGGAGAACTACTGCGATTGTGCCCCGGTTCGGCCGGGCGAGCACCTCAGTAGAGAAAGCCGAAAACTGACTGTCATGATATAGCGAGAGACTGGTCAACCACTCGATTGACCATTGGAATGTTTAGAATTCCTCCGCTTTGATGAAGGACCGCTTCCCGGTCAGGCACATACGCGCCCCGAAGTTCGGAGAAGAGCGGTGCCGCTAGGGGCTATATAGTAGCCCCACATTCGAGCTCCTATGGCTAAGTGAAAGTGATAAAGCATTATAGTCCGGTTGCCTAGTTTGCTACGCTATCACCTCCCTAAAAGGACCAAGACGTTGGATTAAGTGTGAAAAAGCGCCTCTTTTTTTGCAAACACCCCTGCACCATGTGCGTGGGGGCTGAAGCCAAAGACTGCAACTTTCAGGTTATTCATACATATACGACAGCACAAGAGATAGTTCAATACTTGAACGCACAAGTATAAAAAGCTATTGCATTATAAATATGATCTCACAAATTATACACGTCATTTGAACATGACATCTTTTGAGCACTGCGATTCTATTAAATGAGCGCCCTGCAGGACTTCCTCAAAATAGTGCTCGGCGGGTAATCGGCTCTTGTCCGAACCCCGAGATGCAACAGCGGTGGCATCCATGTCCGCCCAGTATGTCTTCACACGGGCGAGAGCCATCCGTGCACCTTCTATGCATGCCGACCGCTTCATCGCCTTGATATGCGGCACCGCCCCAAGGAATTGCTGCAACAAGCCAAAATAACTCTTCGGCTTGGGCCTTTGTGGCCACAGATGAGTGACCACATCCGTCATGGCAAGTCTGGACAACCTATTCAGCTCAGCCCACTCAGCCAGCCGATCAGTCAACGGAAGTGGACGCTCCGAACTATGGAATTGAGACCAGTAAAGTTCTTCCATTTCATGATCCTTCTGGCTTCGGAAGTGCACGACTGTGTCCGCCGCACTCGCCGCCAAATCCAGATAAGGATCCTCCACACCACACAACTGGCTCAGCTGAGCATACTTCGGATCCGTGAACTTCCTACGCAGAAGAAAGGGCTTTCCAGCCGCAATGTCTCCGGCCTGACGCAGTTCCTCCTTCATAGCCCGCATCTCACTCCGGACATCCTTGACTTTGGCGCCGGCCTTCTTCAGGCCCTCTTGCTCCACTCGGCGTTCTCCTTCAAGAACCTCACAATGGTCGGTAGCATCTTTTAATTTCAAGGCCATTCCGGCCAACTCTTCCCTGCTTCGGCAGTGAGCAGCCTTTTCGGCTTTTAGCTCTTCTGCTGCCTTCAAGGCAGCCGCATCACTTATCCTGGATTGCTCCTTGGCCCGAGCAAGCTCTGCCTGAAGGTCTTCCATAGCAGTAGCACCATCTGCATCAAGCGTACAAACTGTAAGGAATGGGCGTCAACTCCCTTACCAGGCGACCGCGGAGCAACCACATACCTTGTGACTCATCAAGTCGTTTATTGATTAGCGAGATGTCCGCATCCGCAATGTCGAGTTGCCTCTTAAGCTCGGCAACTCCATCAGTCCGGCTGGCCACCGAACGTCCCGCCACCTACGTAGGAAAGGCGACAATCTATAACTGAGATTATGATCCTCGGCACGCTGCCGTTTTCGACAGCATACCAAGTCTCAGGGGCTACTATCTATACAGGGCGCACTTCATATGCAAAAACTATCAAAAGGTATGTCATTTTTTGCGTACCTCAAATCCCGTCAGCAAACTTCCGACGGCCTCACACAACCCGCTTTCGGCGGACGAGATCCTCTCAATCACCATACTCATTAATGTGCGGTGATCTTCTGAGATGGACGCCCTCTTAAGCAAATCCTGCAGCTCCACCGGCTGTACTCCAATGGGTGCCGAACTCTCTGGCCCCGCCGGACTCGGGGAGACCCTCCGCGACGACACCTCAGGGTCGTCCGCCCCGCACGATGGGGCGGCAGATGGAGGCGTTTCGCTCTCCATCATCTCCGGACGAAGGTCTCCCGAAGTGTGCTGTGCTGAGATGGGCTGAGATCCTAACTACAAGGTGAAAACTTCGGTTACCCTTAGAAATTAAACAGGGATGTCCACTATTACAAAATTCCCCCTTTTACTTACGGCTCGCTAGAGGGCTGATTCCTCCGAGGAGACAGTACGGCCGGGGCTCTTCCCGGCACAGGACCTTCCGGTACAGATTTCTTTCCCCGCTTTGAGGCCTTGGCCTCCGGGTCTTCGGAAGCGGTCCTCTTCTCCCCCTGGAAGGAGGGACTCTCGATTCCTCCCTTACTGAAAGCCTCCGTGGCTGTGGTGGTAGTTCCCCTGTGCCCTTCTTCGCCCTCCTCCAAAGGTGCAACCTCTAACAATTTTGATTAACACGGGATCCTGCGTGGTCTCAGGGAGGGGGGCCGGACACCGTATCAGTTTTGCTTGCACTATCCACTCCTGTCCAAGGGATAGCTGGTTAAAAGGCAAACCCACAGTAAACGAATGGACGATGTGTCCGGACACAGGGCTACTTACTTGAGTATCCGGGCGATTGCAGCTTAGGCCAGCATCCTCGGTCAATTTCGGACGCATCTCTTGCGATCCGAAGAACAGTTTGTACATCTCCGCGGGTGTCAAACCCATGAAGTGTTGAAGAGCTCGTGGCCCCTCCGGATTAAATTCCCACAGGCGGAGGGGGTGACATTTGCAGGTCAGTAGGCGCCGGATCAACATAACCTGTACCACTACGGCTAGATTGATCTCCCTTTCTTGGAGGCCTCGAATCCGGTCCTGTAACAGGGGAACATCCTTGGACGGCCCCCAGTCACGCCCCTTGTTGACCCATGACGTCAGCCGCTGTGGAGGGCCCGAGCGGAAGACGGGCGGCAGCCTCTGCCTGCTGCCCCTGGGAGCGGTGATATAGAACCACTCCTGTTGCCACAAGCCGAGCTCCTCCTGAAAAGAGCCCTCGGGCCATGGAGCATCGGCCCTCTTACTTATAACCGCCCCGCCGCACTCTGCCTGACGCCCCTCAATCATCTTTGGCTCCATGTTGAAGGTTTTGAGCCACAAGCCGAAGTGAGGGGTAGTGCGGAGGAAGGCTTCGCAGACGACAATGAATGATGAGATGTGGAGGATGGACTCCGGAGCCAAGTCATGGAATTCCAGCCCATAGTAAAACATGAGCCCCCTCACGAAGGGATCCGTCGGGAAGCCTAAACCCCGACGGAGGTGAGACACGAACACGACGCTCTCGCCAAGCTCGGGAGTAGGAATAACTTGCCCTCGGGTAGGCAGCCTATGCGAAATCTCGTAGGTTAAGTACCTGGCGTCTCTTAGCTTTAGCACGTCCTCTTCCGTGACGGAGGAGGGCATCCACCGGCCTCGTAGGTCAGGGCCGGACATTGTTGAAGATCGAAGGTACCCGAATATGGAGCCCTAGGTGTTGGAACTCGGGGCGAGGGGCGGATTCGATTGAGGATTGAAGGAAAAGAATGGGCCTTGGTCTCATTATAAAGAGGAAGAATACCAAGAGCCGTCCCCATGACCGTTTGGAACCCGCCTTCGATGGAGGGGGCGTGGCAATGGGCGCGGTTGGGTTACCCACATCCATATTGATGGGAATCCCGGAATAAGGGGAACACGATCTCTGCCTCGACAAGACGTGACAAGGAAACCGCCTCGCTAGATGCGCTGAGGTGATACAATAAAAACAATTCGAGTAAAGGCTTGGTAATGGTGTGACGTCACGCCACAAAATACGTCAGCAGATTGAACTTGTGTAATATTATTCTCTCTACGGTGGTACGTGGAATTTATTTTTGCAGAGCCGGACACTATCCTGGTGTTCACAATCTTCTATAAATTATGCGGAGGAAGAACCCGCCTTGCAATGCCGAAGACAACATGCGCGCCGGACTCGTCGTCATTGAAGCCTGGTTCAGGGGCTACTGAGGGAGTTCCGGACTAGGGGGTGTCCGGATAGCCGAACTATCATGATTGGCCGGACTCCAAGACTATGAAGATACAAGATTGAAGACTTCGTCCCGTGTCCGGATGGGACTTTCCTTGGCGTGGAAGGCAAGCTTGGCAATACGGATATGTAGATCTCCTACCATTGTAACCGACTCTGTGTAACCCTAGCCCTCTCCGGTGTCTATATAAACTGGATGGCTTTAGTCCATAGGACGAACAACAATCATACCATAGGCTAGCTTCTAGGGTTTAGCCTCCTTGATCTCGTGGTAGATCTACTCTTGTAACACACATCATCAATATTAATCAAGCAGGACGTAGGGTTTTACCTCCATCAAGAGGGCCCGAACCTGGGTAAAACATCGTGTCCCTTGTCTCCTGTTACCATCCGCCTAGACACACAGTTCGGGACCCCCTACCCGAGATCCGCCGGTTTTGACACCGACAACGACGATTCTTGAGGAATGTCATGGGCCAGACTGTAATATGAAATTTGATATTATCCTTATAATCTATAATTAGATGTATATAAGACATCTTAAGGAACCCACGATTCGGCAAGGGGCTTGGTGCAGGGGTGGTGCTTGGGAACGGCCTCGGTGCCTGAATCCGAGTCATCGGAGAGGGATACCTTTCCCCTCTTGGACGCCCCCTCCTCCGGATCTATGGAGGCCGCTCTCTTTTTCCCCTTGGGAGGAGGGTTCTCTAGTTCCTCCTCCTCCTCCTCCTCCTCCTCGTCCTCGTCTTCGTTTTCCTTGCCAGAGGAAGGAGCTTCAGTTCCTCCAGTCACGGCGCCCGAAGTCTGTTTGGGATGGAGGTCGCCTTGGGCGTCCTTAGTCTTCTTCTTCTTGTCCTTCTTTGTCGGCGCCTGGTAGGGCGCCGGGACCAGCATCTTCATTAATAGAGTATTGGCTAGGTTTTCATGGAGCGGGGCCAAACACTTAATCCGCTCAACCTTCTTTATCCAGTCCTGTTCACGAGATGGAATTTTTAGGACCCCTCCCTAAGATCGACAAGATAAGTAATGTTCGGAAATATGATACTTACTGGGGATGCCGGATTGTTGTAGTCGAGGCCGTTGTTGTCGGATGTCCATGTCCACGACTTCCACTTCTTAAAGAGCAGCTTCCAGATCCCTTTGTGCGTCGTGCCAAAGAAGTGCTGCAGGGTCCGTGGGCCCTCTGGATTGAACTCCCACATTTTGAGAGGTCGTCGTTGGCAAGGGAGAGCTCGGCGGATGAACTTCACCTGAATCACATCAGCTAGGGTGATGTTCTTTTTATCATGCTCTTGATACGCTTCTGCAGCGTCGACAATTCGTCAAGGGACCCCCAATCTAGGCCCTTGTTGGTTGATACATCTCCAACGTATCTATAATTTTTGACTGTTCCATGCTATTATATTATCTATTTTGGATGTTTAATGCTCTTTATTATGCACTTTTATATTATTTTTGGGACTATCCTATTAACCGGAGGCCCAGTGCAAATTGTTGTTTTTTTGCCTATTTCAATGTTTCACAGAAAAGGAATATCAAACGGAATGAAACCTTCGGTAGTATCGTTTTTGGAACAAACGCAATCTAGGAGACTTGGAGTGGACGTCAAGGAAGCAATGAGGTGGCCACGAGGTAGGAGGGCGCACCCTGGGGGGTAGGTGTGCCCCCCACCTTCGTGGGCCCCTCGTGGCTCCACCGACCTACTTCTTTGGCCTATATATACTCATATACCCTGAAAACATCCAGGAGCACCACGAAACACTATTTCCACTGCCGCAACCTTCTGTACCTGTGAGATCCCATCTTGGGGCCTTTTCCAGTGCTCCGTTCGAGGGGGAATCAATCATGGAGGGCTTCTACATCAACACCATAGCCTCTTCGATGATGTGTGAGTAGTTTACCACAGACCTTCGGGTCCATAGTTATTAGCTAGATGGCTTCTTCTCTCTCCTTGATTCTCAATACAAAGTTCTCCTCGATCTTCTTTGAGATCTATTCGATGTAATACTTTTTGTGGTGTGTTTGTCGAGATCCGATGAATTGTGGGTTTATGATCAAGATTATCTATGAACAATATTTGGTTCTTCTCTGAACTCTTATATGTATGATTTGATATATTTGCAAGTCTCTTCGAATTATCAGTTTGGTTTGGCCTACTAGATTGATCTTTCTTGCAATGGGAGAAGTGCTTAGCTTTGGGTTCAATCTTGCGGCGTCCTTTCCCAGTGACAGCAGGGGAAGCAAGGCACGTATTGTATTGTTGCCATCGAGGATAAAAAGATGGGGTTTATATCATATTGCTTGAGTTTATCCCTCTACATCATGTCATCTTGCTTAATGCGTTACTCTGTTCTTACGAACTTGATACTCTAGATGCATGCTGGATAGCGGTCGATAACTATGCGCTTTTCTATCAATTGCTCGACAGTAATTTGTTCACCCACCGTAAGATATGCTTGTTGGAAATATGCCCTAGAGGCAATAATAAATTGGTTATTATTATATTTCCCTGTTCATGATAATCGTTTATTATCCATGCTAGAATTGTATTGATAGGAAACTCAGATACATGTGTGGATACATAGACAACACCATGTCCCTAGTAAGCCTCTAGTTGACTAGCTCGTTGATCAATAGATGGTTACAGTTTCCTGACCATGGACATTGGATGTCATTGATAACGGGATCACATCATTAGGAGAATGATGTGATGGACAAGACCCAATCCTAAGCCTAGCACAAAGATCATGTAGTTCATATGCTAAAGCTTTTCTAAAATGTCAAGTATCGTTTCCTTAGACCATGAGATTGTGCAACTCCCGGATACCGTAGGAGTGCTTTGGGTGTGCCAAACGTCACAACGTAACTGGGTGGCTATAAAGGTACACTACGGGTATCTACGAAAGTGTCTGTTGGGTTGGCACGAGTTGAGACTGGGATTTGTCACTCCGTGTAAACGGAGAGGTATCTCTGGGCCCACTCGGTAGGACATCATCATAATGTGCACAATGTGATCAAGGAGTTGATCACGGGATGATGTGTTACGGAACGAGTAAAGAGACTTGCCGGTAACGAGATTGAACAAGGTATCGGGATACCGACGATCGAATCTCGGGCAAGTATCGTACCGCTAGACAAAGGGAATTGTATACGGGATTGATTAAGTCCTTGACATCGTGGCTCATCCGATGAGATCATCGTGGAACATGTGGGAGCCAACATGGGTATCCAGATCCCGCTGTTGGTTATTGACCGGAGAGTCATATTAGTCATGTCTGCATGTCTCCCGAACCCGTAGGGTCTACACACTTAAGGTTCAGTGACGCTAGGGTTGTAGAGATATTAGTATGTGGTAACCCGAAAGTTGTTCGGAGTCCCGGATGAGATCCCGGATGTCACGAGGAGTTCCGGAATGGTCCGGAGGTAAATAATTATATATAGGAAGTGCTATTTCGGCCATCGGGACAAGTTTCGGGGTCACCGGTATTGTACCGGGACCACCGGAAGGGTCCCAGGGGTCCACCGGGTGGGGCCACCTGCCCCGAGGGCCACATGGGCTGTAGGGGGTGCACCTTGGCCTACATGGGCCAAGGGCACCAGCCCCTAGAGGCCCATGCGCCAAAGGGACAAGAGGAGGGGAGAGTCCTAAAGGGGGAAGGCACCTCCGAGGTGCCTTGGGGAGGATGGACTCCTCCCCCCTTGGCCGCACCCTTCCTTGGAGGAAGGGGCAAGGCTGAGCCCTCCCCCTCTCCCTTGGCCCTATATATAGTGGGGGGAAGGGAGGGCAACCAAACCTAAGGCCTGGCGCCTCCCTCTCCCTCCCGTGACACATCTCCTTCCTCCCGCAGCGCTTAGCGAAGCCCTGTTGGAATCCCGCTACTTCCACCACCACGCCGTCGTGTTGTTGGATCTCCATCAACCTCTCCTCCCCACTTGCTGGATCAAGAAGGAGGAGACGTCGCTGCTCCGTACGTGTATTGAACGCGGAGGTGCCGTCCATTCGGCGCTAGGATCATCGGTGATTTGGATCACGACGAGTACGACTACATCAACCCCGTTCTCTTGAACGCTTCCGCGCGCGATCTACAAGGGTATGTAGATCCACTCCTCCCTCGTTGCTAGATGACTCCATAGATTGATCTTGGTGACACGTAGGAAAATTTTGAATTATTGCTACGTTCCCCAGCAATGCTATCTTGAGAGAAGCCACTAGTGAAACCTATGGCCCTCGAGTCTCTTTTCCATCGTATTATATCTCTTTTATTTACATTGCATCTCGTTTACTATTTTGCAATATTTACTTTTCAATATATACAACAAAAATACCAAAAATATTTATCTTATTATCTCCATCACGTCTCACTTTTGCAAGTGGTCGTGAAGGGATTAACAACCCCTTTATTGTGTTGGTTGCAAGGTTCTTATTTGTTTGTGCAGGTACAAGGCGACTTGCGTGTAACCTCCTACTGGATTGATACCTTTGGTTCTCAAAAACTGAGGGAAATAATTACGCTACTTTGCTGCATCATACTTTCCTCTTCAAGGGAAAATCAACGCATGCTCAGAGGTAGCAAGAAGGATTTCTGGCGCCGTTGCTGGGGAGGCTTACGCCAAGTCAAGTCAAGATTTAATCTCTCGACAACTCGCCGATTTCTGGCATTGTTGCCGGAAAGACCTACACACAAGTCAAGACATACCAAGTGAAGGAAATATGCCCTAGTGGCAATAATAAATTTATTATTTATTTCCTTATTTCATGA